>NC_089743.1:282500-595000 GCF_040412425.1 Macrobrachium rosenbergii
CCTGCCTATCCTCCTACATGTGCCTTATAGAAAATTTTTGTTTTATTATGCATTATTTGAGTTACTAGTTAGCCTTTATCCCTCTCCTAGGCTTCCTTCCTTTGCATCACCTCAGTTAGGTTAGCCTAGGGTTATTATGGCAAAAATCTGGGAAAAATCGTTTAGAGAGGGGAGATCTCGATCTGTACGTATGAGTTTCATGTCTGTGATCTCGTTCTGTACATATGTGTTTTATGTCTGGTGCTTCCCTTGGTTTGGTTTTGGCTTGGATATATTGCCTACGTTCACCCTCTCCCTGTTTCGGCTTTTCACTTACTCTCCCTGTTTCGGCTTTTCACTTAGGCTAATGTTCCTAATAAGTTAAACTGGAATAGCGAGGGTAAAAATCTTAGCCTATCCTAGTTCAATTCTTCTTGGGTTGCTTACCAAAGGTGACCAGGGGTGCTCTCCCACTCCTGTTCACACTCCTTTACCGACTATATATTATTTTGTGGTATCGAGAATCCCCCTTCTCCCCCTTTTTTATCCTTTGTTCTCTCTCCCTTGGTTCGTTTTCAAAGTTTGTTAACTTTCCAAGGCTTGAGAGCAATTTATCCTTATTTTGTGCTGTAGCCTACATCCCCTCCTTTGCATTGATTGGTTGTCCCTCGGTGTGTCTGACCTTATCGGTTGGCACTCCACCTGGGCCTGGAGGTGACCGGGAGTGCTCTCCCCCACTCCTGTTCATATTCCTTTTACCTTTCTTTGCTCTCCTGGCCGTAGAGGTTTTGCCTTCCTCTCCTTATCTCTCGCTCTTGTCGTGCAAAACACAGCTCGCATAGCGGGGGATCTATGAGAATCTTTGGGCGCCCGGGGAGTGCTGTCCCACCCCTGGTCGCTACTTTGGGTTACCAACCTCCTGGCCTATCCTACCCCCTTCTTTTACGTCGACTGTTTCCCTCGGTGGTGCTTCCTACATGTTCGCACCTCACTGTTGGGATCTCATATGAGGCCAGTTAGCGTTTTCCACCTAACTGTCTTCTGTTTGTTTACTTTCGGCATTCCCCCTCCATTTTGATACTTCCTGTTCGGTGTTTCATTATTGTGTTGGGCGCTCTCCTTGCTTACTGCTCAGGCGGTTTTAGTGTTTAGCGGTCGGCGTTTTTTCCCCCCACCGCTATCACTTCGTTCAGGATATCCTCCTCTGGGGGTTTTTCCTCTCTTGGCTTTGAGTGCGCCCACTTCCGAACAGTTCATAACCTTCCCACTATGTTTGTATCCGTCACATATTGTTTAAACATGGTCGCTCCGGAATGTTCCGTTGACTCTGTTTTTATGTCTATGAGTTTTGTCCTGTTAGCCCGGTTTTCTCTCGGTTTTGAGGGGTTTTCCTGGTCTGACTAGACTAAGTCGCTGCTACGGTACTCTGCTCTGGCATCCGTTCCAGCTGCCCACTTCTCATAAGTTTTCAGCTGGTTTTGTTGAGTACAGGAATGCTCCGCTATCCTGCAACAAGCCAGCGGGTCACGGAGTACAGTATATGGTTCCCATTCTGGTGCACAGTCTGTATTGGAGAATTTATAGTTTGGCACGGAAGGTTGTGAAGTACGCTATGCTCTCCCCGAGCAGACTTCTTGATGAAACCATAGGTTTTATATACACCTGTTGGTTTTGTCTCCGCCAAACTCCGCCTCATGTGGCTTTTTCTTGGCTCGGAAGGTTATAAAGTACGCTATGCTCTCTCCGAGCAGGCTACTTGATGAATCCGTAGGTTTTATTTACACCTATCGGTTTTATCTCCGCCAAACGCCGCCTCATATGGCTTATTGTTAGTCGTTTGGCACCCGGCAGGATTGCGTTGTACGCTATGCTCTCTCCGAGCAGGCTACCTGATGAATCCGTAGGTTTCATATACACCTGTCATTTTACCTCCGTCAAACTCCGCCTCATGTGGCTTATTAATAGTCGCTCTTTTCGGTGTTTGGGCTCTCTCGGCCGAGATTCTCGGTGAATCGGTAGGTTTCATATACTGTACGCCTATCGATTTCCCTCCGCCAAACTCCGTCTCCGGCGAGATTTCGATAAATCGGTAGGTTTCAAATACACCTATCGGTTTCGCCAAACTCCATCTCATATGACTTATTAATAGTTGCTCCTCCGGTGTTTGGGGTCCTAATTTTTTCCCCTAGAGGCCGGCCGCAAGTCTCGTAACTCTAGTCTGGGGTCAGCAGAAGGCGAATCTTAGAGTCGGGAAATTCCTATGTTTTCGGTGGACATTTGTAATGTTCCTTTCCTTGGCGCCCAGTTCTCAGTGTCAGTTGCTGAAGAAGTTGCTGCCCCTTTGTTTAAAGGAGTCCAAGAGTTGACCCGGTGCTTTTTAAATAAGTTAGCTGTTTACGGAGAATTTTCTGGAGATGTTGTGGCCTTCTGTCTCGTTCTCAAACCTGTGAACATCGTCCCGGAGCGATAAGTAGGTGCGGGAATAGTGAGGCAAACCTTTTCCGCTTAGCTCGAATAAAGTGAGGCGAACTTTTCCTTTAGGGATTAGTTAGCTCCTCATCCCTTTTCGACGGTTCCTGGTCTACCGTCCCTAAGGTGAAATCATTTAAGAAAGGCCCTTTAAAAAAAAAAAAAAGAAGAAGAAGAAGAAGACCCGCTCCAGGGCCCCCTCGAGGACGTCTCGGATCTCTAATCCGGTGCCGTCTACGAGTTTGGCCTCGTCTTCTGGAAAGGGACACGGCCCAAGCAAAGCAAGGCGGTTACCCCCTCCTTCCTTTGTTGCAGACTCTTTTACGGGTCTCCTTATAAGGAGCTCGATTTGGGAGTCATTGACAACCTATCAAAATATCTATCTACCTCATGGTCCGTGCCCCCTTAATGAGAGACTGCTGTGACAGTCGCATGGCTCCACCATGGAATATTCTTTCTCATGCTGTAGATTTGCGACGGGCAAGGGGGCTCTCGAACGAGGGAAAGCATTCCCCCGTTTGAATCTAAATGTCTCTCTCTGTCCTCTTTTTCTTCTCTCCTTTTTTACTTCTTCCTCCAGCTTATTTTTCAATTCTCTTCCATCTTCCTATCCACCCGCTATGACTACCACTTCTATATATGTATATGTATGTGTGTGTATGTATGTATGTGTATATGTGGATGTGTATATATATGTATATTTTCTAATTTTCTAACTCTTTGGTTTACATAGTGTGGATATTTCCACCTTCATTAAATTTCCTGTCTGTGTGAAAGGAAAGGGCATCATACCTTTGATTGGGGTTCATGTTCGAAGCTAAATGTGGGAACTGTGATTGGGAGCGTCACCCAATCCGATGATGTTTGGACCAGAAGGGTGTTAGTATGATGTCATATTGACACCTGAAGGCGGAACTATCCTGAGATCAGCCCATGGATTCCAGGGGTGGGCTGTTATTAGGGTAGGACTCCTGGCATATTTTCGGTATGCCCACCAACATAGTCAGAGTGGGGATGATTGTATTCTAGTAATAGTCTCGGTCCCAACAAGCTGGTTAGGCTTACACTTGTGCCTCTCTGGTATGTTGGTGCTATCCCTTTGGGTAGGGTAAGGGGTGGACATCTGGGAGTCAGTTCCTACTGGTGTCGTTAGAATGGAGAATAGGGCCCCATGAAAAGTCAATGATGCCTCTTCAGTGTTCACCAGCAGTTTTTTTTTTTTTTTTTTTTTTTTTTTTTCATGGAAGGTCCCCATGTTGAAATTAGTACCCCTGGGCCAAGTGACAATCAGACACGGTTGTGACCCAATGCCAGGCAAGAAGGAATACAGCCAGGAATCCCCAACAAAAGCATCTGGTTCCAGTATTGTCACTCTGGAACCATTTGCAATAAAGAAAAGCAAGAAGTATGAAATAGTTCCTGGGGTCTTTGTACCCAACTCATACGGAAAATATTTAAATTTGAAGCTCAATGGTGACAATATTGATATTTTTTGAGGTAAACAGGGAAATTGTAAAATGTTGTGGCAGACAATGGAAAATATCCCCTCAGAACAGTAATATGCTCCTGGTAGAGAGTATCTCCCAGAGGAAAGCATGAAGTTGATGAGTTTGTCAGCCCTTGGGAGTAATGGTGGAGTGCACTCCCCCACTCCAGCTTGAACTGCAGCAAGGGTTTGATTTATGCCCCTCAGCTAATGGGTTTCTCTGAGGAGAAACTTTCAAATGAATTGAAAGATCAGGGTGTAATTAAGGTGAACAGGATCACAAAGAAGGTGGATAGAGATCGGATACCTCAACCTACCTTTGATATTGACATTCAATACGTTAAGACTCCCAGAGTATGTCTCTGCAGCCTGGCATAGATACAAAATAAAACAGTACATCCCGAGGCCCAGAAGATGTTTCCACTGCCAACGTTTTGGACACACCCTTCAGACGTGCCGGTCGAAAATACAAGAAAATCCCTGGTTTGTGTCAACTGTGGAGATGATGAGCATGGTATGTGCACAAGGGAACCTAAATGTGTTCACTGTGGTGAGGGACATGCATCATCATCTCAACAGTGTGATATATATTTATTTGAAAAAGAAATTCAGGCATTAAGAGTGATGGAAAGGATAACTTTTAAGGAAGCAAGAGAGAGAGCAAAAGCTAAGATTGTAAGACCTGGTCTAAGTTTTGCCTCAGTAGTAGCAAAACCTAGAAACCAACAGAAAGAGACAAATAAAGTAACCAAAATAAGAAGCACAAAGGTAGAGTCAAAAAGAATCGCTGAAAAGACGCCTAACAGATTCATCAGAATCTATTGACGATGGTAATGTGAAGACAAGGTTCAGTAGAACCAACAAGGAAGACGTCAACTTAGAGCTAAGAAAAATTGAAGTGTCAGTTGAGACACACCCTCCACCATCTGCCTCTTTGAAGGCGAGGCCAGCACTCGCTGGCCCGGTGCCAGCTTCTGTTGGTGCCAACTCCTCTTTGGAGGACAAACCAGCAGATGCTGGTCCCCGGCGCCAGCCCTTGCTGGTGCTTCTGCCTCTTTTAAAGGCAGAGCTGGCTACTGCCAGCAATAGCAAGACAGTTGAGGAGGTCTCTTTAGAGAACACCTCTGCTCTCTCCATCTCGATTGAGACAGAGAGAAAAGAAACTAAAACCGCTCAGTGTCAAAGACACTGAAGGAAAGGATGTTGGCTCTTTCAAGGTGGTTATTCCCCAAGAAGCCAACAAAACTGCCCATTAAATTGTCCTCCCAAATAGAAAAAAGAACCCTCCCAATCTTGTAAAAAGGAACCATACTGATGGTCCCAGACAGAAATAAATTCACTTCTATAATTCAGTGGAACTGTCAGGGACTCTGAGCAAAGTATGAGGAAGTGAAGCTTTTGCTCTATGAGCATTCTCCTGTAGGGGTATGTTTGCAAGAGACCATGCTAGGTGAATATACCCCCTTGTCGTAGGGAATATGTTCACTTCAGAACTGAATTTGATTTGGAAGTGGGAAATCACGGTGGATCCCTCATCTACATCCATCGAGATACTCCACACTACAAAGTAAAACTAAACACTCCACTTCAAGCTGTGGCTGTACGGATTAATTTAAGAAGGCAGTATACCATATGTTCCCTTTACATTCCACCCAATAGTCATGTCTCCCGAGAGGACTTAATATCATTAATGTGGCAGCTACCAGAGCCATTTCTTCTTCTTGGTGACTTCAACAGCAGACATCCATTGTGGGGAGATGTAACATCAAACCAAAAAGGGAATATGATGGCATCTATCGTAGAAAATGAAGATATAGGCCTTCTTAATACTGGAGAACCTACCCATTATCACATTCAGACTGGTACTGTCTCCTGCATTGACCTTTCAATTTGTAGCTCTAATTGCAGTGTTGATTTTAGTTGGAGAACAAGTGATGACTGGCATACCAGTGACCATTCTCCAATTATAATCAGCACCAATGATGATCCACCTATCCCAAGATCACCACGATGGTGCTTAGAGAAAGCAAATTGGAAAAAATTCGAAGATTTGAGCGAGCTGGAAGGGGATGCCAAAGATTTCCCAAGTGTAGATGATGCCATCGATCTACTCAATGGAACTTTCCATACTGCTGGCTTACATTCAATTCCTCGAACTAAAGGACTTTTCAGGAGATGGCCAGTTCCATGGTGGTCAGAAGAATTAAGGCTGCTGCATCGAGCTACAAGGTCATCAATGACCAGGTGCCGTAGACATCGCACTGTGGATAATGTCATCACTTATAAACAGTGTAGGGCACGATTTCGAAAAGCTATGAAAGCTGCCAGAAGACAATTATGGGCAGGATATGTATCCTCTATTAACAGCAGAACACCAGTCAGCAGCATTTGGAAGAAAATAAGAAAAATTCAGGGTAAATTTACACCCAATCCTCCTCCAGTCCTTAAAGTAAACAATAATCATGTCACTGATGCCACAGAAGTTAGTAATATATTTTCTGAACACTTTGCTCGAGTCTCTGAAAATCAGATAGTTCCCCAGGACATCATTTCAGAATGATGGAAGAACAACAGGTACTTGATTTTTCATCAAACAAAAGTGAATCTTACAATATGTCTTTTTCTGAAAGGTAATTTGACTCTGCTTTAGCCAGGAGCAAGAACACTGCCCCTGGCCCCTGATGAGATTCCTTATAAAATGTTTAAACACATTTCAAGGAACACAAAACTTTTATAATCAGCATTATCAATAGAATATGGGATGAAGGCAGCTACCCTAGCATATGGGAATTGGCAACCATGTTACCATTTCTTAAGCCTGGAAAAGATCCTCTCTATGCAGCAAGTTACCGCCCCATTGCGTTAACTTGCTGTTTGTGTAAATTAATGGAAAAAAATGGTAAATGTAAGGCTGATGTGGTATTTAGAGCACAACAGTATCTTAACACCTTCTCAGTGTGGCTTTTGAAAAAATGCACTCCACACTGGATATCTTAGTGCAACTTGAAACCTCTGTCTGTGAAGCATTTGCCTCCAAACAACACCAAGTGACAGTGTTTTTGATATTAAAGGCATATGACACTACTTGGAGACATGGAATTCTCAAGACAATGCATAATAGTGGTCTACGAGGAAAATTACCTTTATTTGTCAGATCATTTTTACATCGTAGGTATTTTAAAGTTAAAGTTGGCAGTACTTTATCAGAGAAAAGGTGCCAAGAAGAAGGTGTTCCCTAGGGCAGTGTTCTCAGTGTAACACTTTTGCTCTGGCCATAAACAGTGTTACATCTGTTATTCCAAAAGAGGTCTTAAAGACGTTATTTGTGGATGACCTGTCAATATCTTTTGCTGCCACCCGGATGACTGTAGCCGAAAGAAAGTTACAATTAACGATAAATAAAATAACAAGTTGGGCTGAGAAACAGGGTTTTAAAATCTCTGTAAGTAAGACTACTGCTGTCCACTTCTGCCGGATTAGGGAGTACATCCTGATCCAGACCTCTATTTGTATGGCCATAGAATCCCCCATGTAGAACAAAACGCGCTTCTTAGGCCTAGTTTTTGACAGCAGAATGACTTGGGTCCCCATATCAAACATATCAAAGCAAAGTGCCTAGAAGCTCTACACATCTTGAAGGTGCTGTCTCACACCAGTTGGGAGCTAGTAGAAATCTTATACTAAAGCTTCATAAAACCTTAATTTTATCAAAGCTGTCATACAGTTGTGAAGTATATTCTTCAGCCTCTTCATCTAACTTAAAAATTTTAGATTCTGTTCATCATTCAGGTATTCGTATAGCCACAGGAGCTTTTCGTTCATCACCAATATCTAGTTTGCTAGTCGATGCAGGAGAAATGCCCTTGAACTCTATCGTCAGTCATCATTGCTTGATACTGGTTTAGAGTGCAAAGACTTCCCAAATCTCTGGCTTTTTCTGTGGCAAACAGAAATATTTTTAACAGTTTTTATGAAAATCATCCAAGGTATCCTACTCCTTTTAGCTATAGAATTAAAAAGATTTTAGAGGATACAAATATTGGAAAAATCCCCGTACTTCCTTGTGTGTATCCCATTACTCCTGTCTGGAAGGTACCTGCTGTGAAATTCTGCAGGTACTTCAGTGGAGCAAAGAGGGATAAATCTGATGAGGAAATGAGGGCAATATTTTTAGAGCATGCTTCAGAGCATATGAATACAAGATTTATATTTACCGATGGTTCCAAATCCAATGCTGGCATTGGTTATGGAGTTTTTAGTGAATCTTTTAACTGAAGAGGTGCGCTTCCTTCAGTTGCTTCAAACTTTACAGCTGAGCTGTATGGCATCTTAGTAGCACTGGAACATATTGCAATACTCCCAGTGTCTGGCTACACAATATTTTGTGACTAAAAGTGCCTTAGAGTCCCTGGAAGTCTTCAATACTGATCATCCCTTAGTGTTGAAGATCTTGCAGTGGATCTTCTTGCACCATTGTAGAGGAAGCATTGTTTCTTTTGTTGGGTTCCTGCCCATGTGAACATATCAGGAAATGAAAAGGCAGACCAGCTAGCCAAATCACCAGCACAAATTCCAATACCCAGAAAATGTCCTGTTCCATATCGTGATGCATTCCATATTATATGGAAATCCATCCAGCAATTATTGGCACTTCAGTGGGACAGAGTAGGCCCCAATAAAATGAAAGAAATCACTAGTCAGACACACCCTTGGAAATATGACCTAATGCCAAGGAAGTGGGAGGTTGTATTGTGTAGATTACGTATTGGCCATACACGTTTAACTCACGGCTTTGTGATGAATGGGGGAATGAGCCCTTCTGTGACGATTGCTTGGTTCCACTGACTGTTAGGCATTTGCTGGTTGAGTGTCCCAGTGTGGTGGAACTTAGGAATCATTTTTATCAAATAGCAGTGAAGCAGGTGGTAATTATAACATGGCAAAACTGTTGGGAGAAAGTATGTGTATATTAATAATAATGTTATCTCTTTTATCAAAGAAGCTGGTCTTCTCAAATATATTTGACAGCTGTGCTGTCTTAGTATATATATATATTTTTTTTTTCTAAAGTTATACTGTTTATCTGATCAAATCTATTAATAGTTCTTTTTAGCAGAATTTTATATATTTATTTATTTATTTTTTTAGCTAGTTTTCTTTTTGTTTTTCCTTTTTAATAAAATTTATATGTAGTTCTTTTTAGCAGAATTTTAATTTTAATTTTTATAACATACTATAAAAATGAAAAGATCACACTTAGTATTCGGCGTCGGTGACCCTGGTAGTTGTGACGCCAGATAACCCTCAATTAATCAATCAATCAATCATGGTCCGTGCCTTCCCTTTCCCTGGAGCATAAATCCCAAAGAGTTTAATCTCAAGACTCATTGTCAATGAATCACCTGTAAATCCTGCTCCGTTCCGGAATTCTATCGTTCCGGACACCTCCACCTCTTTTTCCCTTCGATCTGGGGAACCTTTGGCGCCTAACCCTTTATGCTTTCCAGCATGAAGGCACCCTCCTATCGGGGGTGTGGGCACACGGAGGTTGGTGGAATTGCGTTTCTTCCCTTCCGGCCTGGTATCCCCTTATCCGGGTTTTACCAGACTGTCAGAAGGAGCATGGTATCTATCTGGCAAGATCCCTAAGTGAGCCCTCATCTTCCCTAGGGGCTGGGCACATCGTCTCCGTTGAGAACTCTGACGGAGTGGCAGGCGGAGAATTCCAAGTTCACGCCAGCTTTGGGGTCTTACTGTGCTCTCTTTGGGAGACCTGCTTCCTACCTCTTGTGCCAAATGTAGCCCCTCCTATCAACAGGCTTGTTTCGAACATAAACCGCTGACGCATTTCCGGGAGACATTTATCACAGATACGTTGACAATGAATCTTCTAACCCGGACTTCGCTTCTAATTTATTCAGCGTACAGCTCCTAAGCTTCCGAGTCAATTCCGGAAACTGAAACAAGGTGTAAGGCAAAGCTTGCCAGACCCTGGAATTCTTTGACTTTAACAGAAACAATGTCTGTGGTATATAATGGAGGTTCGTTGTTTCGGGTCCTGATAAAATCTCTCTTGTCAGGTTTTCTGCAGGTCCCGTTTTATTTCATCAGTCCGGTTGGACAGCTGAAAACACATTTTTCGCCAGCCACATTCCGCCTTGAGCCGAAAAGTCTTATGAACAGTTTCCCCTGGGGAATTATTCTTTTCCCCAGGTGGGCGTTGTTACGGTCTGTCCGGGGCTACTAATGTTAATCAGAGCCTCCGTTCTCGTGGATGTCTACCTTACGGGCGGAAACAATCTGATCTTGCCGGGCCCTATCCCAAGTCCGGCAAGAAGTTCCTGTAGTTCAAGCGCCCCCCTGCTCAGGCGGTGGTGCAGGCTCTTCAGGTTCCTGCCCCTGGACAGCCGTCAGCCCCTCACTTTCAGCCTCCACCTCGATGTGTGCGAGTTCAGCCAACACGTCAGCCCCTTGTAACTCCCCCGTGTGTCTCTGCCTCCCCATGTGCCTCCGCCGGAGTTTTCTTTGCTTCATACGAAAACCCAAGGAAAGAATTCTCACTAGACATTCTGCCAGAGGCTCTGACCCTCGGGGTTATCATAGGAGCAGGGAAGCATCCTGCTCCTCTCCGAGAATTTGGGAAGGCATACTCTTCAGGGGAGGCAATCAAGCCTCCTCCCAGTAGTATTTTTCATATGGGTAGGGGGCTGTACCATTTTCGGGGCCACTGGAATTTCAGTCCCTGGGCCCAGAGTATAGTTATCAAGACCCGGGATGGAGCTGGACTATCTGTTCCCCTCCCCCAATCAGGTTCGGTCAGTTTCCGGCCAAGGTTCTGGAGGACTTTGTGTATGGCCTGTCAGGCTTTTTCAGTCTGCCAAGGAAGTTCCCTTCCACTGGAAAATTTTTCCGGGCGTGTCCCGTTTATTTTCCTTATTCAATGCGGCAAGTCTCCCTTGCTTACAGTCTTGTGGGTTTGGCTCCTACTGCTCCGTGGAGCCGTAACCACCTCTATAGACCTTTCCGACGCTTCCTTTCACATCTTGGTTGCAGGAAGGTTCTATCCCTTCTTGGGATTCAGACTCGGGGAGCAGGCATACCCCTTCAAGTTCATACCCTCCTCAATGCAGCCCCCAGAATCTTTGCCAGTTTGAACAATACCGTAGTTCAACAGCTCCGGTATTAGAGGGTTATGCTAGCCGCATATCTAGTTGCCTGGCTCATTTGGGCACCCAGCGTCAGGAATTGCCTGAGGGTACCGGTCATTATAATCGGTTTTCTAGAGTCTTTGGGCTTCTAAGTACACACAAAGGAATCCCACCTGAATCCGGAGGGTAGCCATCAGTAGTTGTGAATACAGTGGAAGCGGAAAGAGATAGCAAGGGCAACCTAACATTTCATCAACACAAGCATACCTCTCGCCGTGCCCAAGAAAAGGTCTTGGGCTCTCTCCAGTTTGCTTGAGTGGCGGTTCTCCTTCTGAAGTCAAAGCTGTAGTCTATATCCGGGGTATGGCGGAGTCAGGGACGTGTCTCCCTGGTTCCTCCTGTTTGAATATTGGCCTCCGGCCTTGAACGGCTGTCAGGTGCTTATTGAAGTCAGTTCCTCTTTCCCCTCCGGTCTCAGTATTCCACACCGTCACCTCTCTGGGCGGGTGGGGTGGATATGTTTGGCCCCATGAAGTACATGGAACTTAGTCGGTCACGTTCTGGCAGTTCTATATCAACGCTTTGGAGGGCTGTGGCAGTCTTCCTGTCCTTGGGGATCTTCTTCCTCCCAAGAGGATCCATTTTAGGCTGGTTCTGAACGAAACAGCAATAGTGCGCTGCGTAAACAAGTGGGTTCAAACTCGAGTTGCATCATTCAGGTTATGGTTCATTCTTCTCCATAACCAACAGGCACAAGTGCCTCTGTCTGCCACCCTTCTCGTAGGGGTCCAAAAGGTCACTACCTTTTCCCTATCCAGGGCCTCCCCCCTGGTGTCGGAATAGTCCTTAGTCGAAGAGTCATTCAGGTAGTCCTGTGATCTTTTCCTGGTCCTCGAAGTAGGTCTGTTTGCAACCCAATTCAGCCACAAACTATCAAGCTGCCACGACTGGTATAAACTCACCCTGCGTCAGCCTCCTCAAAGTTCTGGTGCCCTGGCTTTGTGGTCTTTGTGAATTTTACAGTTTGGGAGGAAACTGATATTGGTCCTGTTATTACTGTTTAACTAAATTCAGTCAAGGGATCCTACTCTACTGCAGTATGGCTCTGCAGTTAAGTAACTAGCACTCTTCACATAGTTTTTGAAGCTACAGCAATGATTCGGCCGCATTGGCCCCGGGGAAAGTGTTTTGTTGGAACCAGGCTCACATGCCCTTAACTTTCATCCCTAAGGTCTGTGTTTGTCTGAGACCAGTACTCTGTCCACATTCGGTTTCCTGGTCTTTGAGTAATGTATCGGAGTTAGCTTCGGTAACCAACAATCATCTTGTTCTTACCTTTCCTTGTTGGGGAAGACCCAAATTTTAATCAGCTTAGCTTCTAGTGCTAGTTTTCATGTACTGTCTGCCCTGTTTGGCGGAACCAATCATTTTGGTTTCCCTCATCAGGGTAGTGTTATGAATTCCTCACCCTAACTTTCTATCTACAGTTGAGGGTCCTCATTTTCGGTAGTCACCTTGGAAAGTACTCCCCTTTCACAAGGTCTGTCTCTGTGCCCAGTTTTCTCCTTGCAGGCTTTTTTAGACAGGACCTCGCAATTTTGTCAGGTCCTCTCTTTATTTAAAAAGGGGGGGGTACTGTCATTGTGTCTGCTATTAGGCAGAAAGTATTTTCTTAATACAAGCCTATTCAGATTCAATTCTAAAGCTCATGATCTTAGACGGTGGCCACTTACATTATTTTCATTACATGAATTTAGAGGACCTTACTAATGTTTAGGTGGAATTCTCTTTCTAAAGTTCAGGTGGAATTCCCCTAGTTTTCAACATCTCTATTTAGTCTTTAATAGCATAAGAATGATATTTATTTCTCTGTTATTATTTCACCGGCTGACACGGGACCCCGATCCAGAAAAAGGATTTTGACAAAGGAAAATTCTATTTCTGGGGAGGGGCCCGTGTCACCCGGTGACCCTCCACTGTTTTTTCATTCTCTCCCTCCCATGGTAAACATCATTCTAGTGGGGTGGGTGCTAACATGGAATGCGATTAGTGTTGCCTTGTGTACAGTCCGCGAGTGGTGCATGGGCTTGTATCGGCACCTCTCTCGTTGGGACTTTTGACATTGGGAATCTTTATAGGGCAGGGTCCCGTGATTGTGACACTCTCACCCTTTACCATATACGACTCCATTTCTTGGAGCTCGCTCTGGGGGTAGTAACCCCAGCTTTACATTTAGCTTTTCTCTGGTATCTAGCAACGGAATTACCTAGAAATAAGTGCTGAATGGATTTTTTCACCGGGTGACACTGGCCCCTCCCCAGAAATAGATTTTTCCTTTGTCAAAATCCTTTATATATATATATGTGTGTGTGTGTGTGTGTGTGTGTTATCCCAGACGTTAGGTCTATTTTCATGAAGCAGTATTGTAACATTTTTATAATGCATTTATGATAAAAATCATCTAACATAATAGTTGTTTAAATCTTACCTGGTGTTCCGTTGGCGCCAACAGTGAAGACTGCCTCGTTCATCTGAGGAGAACGTTTTTTCGCCACAGAAAATGACCTTTTTCCAGAATTCATCACCTTCAAAGGATAGTATTCCAATGCAAATGAGAGTCTTTCTTGGCAGTGATTTTCTGTCATAAAGGGCTTCTTGGCTGGTTTGAAGTGGTGAATATCAGCTTCATGTAATCTTCTTCGGATAGTTTTACTTGAAACTTGAAGACCTACTTCCCTCTTTATTACTGTTGTATTAGACAATGGATGACGACGAGCGAAATCTCCTATCAATCCATCTTGCTCCTTGCTAGTGTGGCGCCATCGCCCTGGTCGCTCTCTTTGGTTCACATTGCCACAATCATTTTCCCTTTCTATCCATCAATAAATAGTTGTTTTGTGTATGTTCAGTTGTCGAGCTATATTCGCTTTCGGGACGTTGGCTTTGTGCATATTTATGATAGAATTACGCAATGCTAGAGAACATTGTGCTCGTTTACTATGAGCCATAAGAACTGTAAGAGTAGACGTAATCTCCCGTTGACAGATGAGGGGGGTTACTATTCTTGAATCATGTTTTCTTTGTTGACTTAACGATTGCACATCAATCAAGGTAAAAACTATGATAATGATGAATGTTTTTTATTTGGAATAGTAGACTTTAAAAATATATATGAAAAT
Source organism: Macrobrachium rosenbergii (assembly GCF_040412425.1). Taxonomy (NCBI): domain Eukaryota; kingdom Metazoa; phylum Arthropoda; class Malacostraca; order Decapoda; family Palaemonidae; genus Macrobrachium; species Macrobrachium rosenbergii. The sequence goes on from NC_089743.1 coordinate 296,762, forward strand.
TATGCATCAGAAATCATTTAAATCCATCGATAATTAAAATAACCTTACAAGAGTGAAATATAAAATTTATGAAACACCTTTTAATTTACGATAATTTCTAATTTGTTCACGTTCCTAAATGAACGAAAAATTTCATAATGTTTCATATTTTTTCTCGATTTTCTTTGATTATGCAAATAGAAGAAGGATTTTTTTTTTTTTGTGAAAGGAAAATAAATCAACATGTATATCCTTAATAAAGATATTGCAAAGAGAAAATAAAAAATATTTATAGCATGTATTGAAAAAATAATTAACAGCTTCTTGAGCGAAACTTTTCGGATGAGGTCGTGTTTTCATTGTTGCCGAGTGTACATATACTGTATGGTAGCCTTGCCTACACTATAAAAAATACTCTTTATATACACGGTATAGTAATTGTTAATATCAGATAATTCTGGAGGTTCATTCAAAGTGACTTATGATAATTCAATACAAAGAGAACTTGAATAACAAAAAAGAATTAGCTTAGTCTACACTACAGTATATTGTATACATACACGGTAGGGTAGCCTACATTATACTGCACTCTATATTTGTATATCGTATTATACTAACGTCAACATAACGAATACAGGCAGTCCCCGGTTTACGACAGGGGTTCCGTTTTTACGCTGCGTGGTAAACCGAAAATCATCGTAAACCGAAAAATCTTCTAAAATCATCAAAAATCCTAAGAAAACCTTACTTTTAATGCTTTGGGTGTATTGAAAATGATGTAAACTGCATTTTTGTTGAGTTTTTCATCAGAAAAACCTCCAAATTTTGATTATTCTGCCGTTTTGGACCCATATTTCCTCCGTTGGATCGGCGTACGACGCGTCGTAACCCTGGAACATGCATCATAAACCGGGAAATAATTTTTGATGAGTATATTTGAAAAGCGTCGTAACCTCGGAACGTCGTAAGCCGGACCCGTCGTAAACTGGGGACTGACTGTATGCATCTTTTCCATGGATCTTTTAAAATGTTATGCCTTAATTCACTGTATCCAATCATATTGTATATATTCTTATACTGTATTGCTTTTGTATTGTAAATTACGATCATAGGGATAAATGTTTTGGTTTGGAAATGTTTGCACGGTGGTTATTTTGCCGCATTTAACTCTGTTAGAGGACTTTTCTTGCCTCTGGTTAGTGTAAATGAACCTCTAGAGTCTAGATACTTTATTTATAAGGGGCAAGGTTATTTTTTGCTTTACGAAGTGTTTTTAAGTCGAAATATAACGAAAATACAACTCGTTGTGAAATTAATTTATCTATTATTTTTTGTTAATAGGTGATGATTAACGATGGCCGTTTGGGGGGCGTTTGTTTTGTGTAAAAGAAATTCAAGATTCCATTCGCTATTTTCACTTGATTTCATCGTAATACGAGCTTTACATATTTATCGTTTATCGGTGTAAAAATAACAGTACAGTAATGTGTTCTTTCATGCCGAGTAGTTTTGATTAAAATACTTTCTCTCCCATTTTAATTACGATAGAGTTTCTTCCATGTTGCCATGCATGATAATTTACAGTATAGTCATTAGCAGCTTGAACATTGTTTTCTCAGCTTCAGCAACAACTAGCAGTATATTTCCGTGACAATCTTTTATCCATACCGAATAAGGGTATACTGTAATGTAAAAATATATCAGTCCTATTCTACTTAATGTCATTTGTGCCATAACCTACGGTAGTTGTTTATTACTGTACAATCTCTTTTACTTTAGCTAAAAGATGGGTAAAAGAGATGGAGGAAAAGTTGTCTATTGTAATTTGGTCTCTCTCACTGCTTGATTATGCTGCTGCCTGCTCCGGCGTGAAATTTAAAAATATTTTATAAATAATATTGTCGTATCAGTATTAATTGCTTACCCCATTGCAAAATCAAATTATCGTAACTCGAGCATTACCTGAGTATTTTAATAGTTTTATCACAAAAAGTGCATTGAGTCATGAAAATGAGATGAAAATACAGTATTTAGCGAATATTTCTCAGTGAAAAATACCGTAAATGGGCGAATTTTCCACAAATAATGGGTAGATACGTTCCAAAGAGAAATCCGTGAATCGTGAGAACACGAATGCGGGGGCGTTTACTGTAGCTGGATATCTTTTGAGGTCCTCTGCAGCTCTGTTGTAGGGACTGGATCTGTCTTCGCTGGTTGGTGTCGTCGACGGAACTTCTTCTTGGGTCAGAGTCGCTCTTCAGCAGGTCGCAGACTTCCTTGTCTTCTCTGCCAAGAGTTGCTTCTCTCTGATTTAATTGTGAAGAACGTAGGCCTTTGCGACTTAGTCTTCCATCTGAAAGTAGCCTTTTTCTCCTCAGTCGAGATTTAGCTACTGATGAGAAGCTTCTTTCAGTCTTGCTGCCCTAGGAAACTGAGGTCCCTGGGTGGCATGTGGCCCTCATTTAGGGTTCCTGTCTCATGCTCTGCACATGCCCTTGCGAGAGTCGTCGGACAGAGATCGGCCTTCTTAGGACCATCTCTCATCTCGCTCCAGCCTTGGCATAGAAGATGGACGAACGGGGGAAGGGGATCAGTACCTCTTGGATGTTGTTGCGGACTCTGAATCCGTCAGCATCTTTTGCCAGGTTTGAGTCCTTCTTGATCCCCTCCTCCTTGAACTTTGTATCGATGATCCAGATCAAACGTTACTTTGTCCTATTAGGGAGGTGCGGCACTTTCCGAAAAGGCTCAACATTTGTAACCTGGATGTCATCAATGCTTTCGCTAGTAATATATCTCCCAAGAAAGAAGTGTCTAAGAACACATCTTTCTCTTGGCTTCATAAGCGATCAGAAAGATGTACTCTGCAGCTGCCGGCGACGATACCTGTACAATCCACCTGAGAGCTCACGAAGTCATTGGAAGTCTCTGTCAGTCTGAGAAAATGTGGTCTCATAGACCACACTCTTATCTCCTACCTCCGGTCTTGCCCACAGTCCCTTGGGACCTTTTTTCCTTGGTCCTATGGTGGCTGCTCAACAAGTGTTTTCTTACCCGACTCCTTCAAGAGGACAGGTAGCATCTTGCCTAAGGTGTTGGTTCTGGAAGTGAGAAGGATTCCGAGAGTGACTGGCCTCCCTTCTTCCTCTTCCCTCGTCCTCCTACGTCTCTTCCTTCGGGATGGGAGTGGAACTCGAACCGACACTTGCTGGAACTGGCATCTGATGCGGTAAGACTACACATTGAGCACCCATTCAATTTTCCTCTCTAGAATCATAGAATCTAGCAAGGGGAGGAAGGAGACCCTGGCAATAAGGAAACCCTGTTTCGGGTCTTTCCTTGTTGCCTCAAACTCTAGATTCTTCCCAGCGTTTTTCGTGAGTTACGATTCCTCACTCATTCAAAAAGGTCCAGATGTCTGACATATGATCTTGAAGTTCCTACACTCTGATCAATATGTCAGAGGTACAGTACTCCTCGCTCTTTCAACCAGGAGTAGCCCAGGTGTGCAGAACTCCAGGCAGTTCAGAGAGACTCACTCAGATTCCTCCCTCCACCAGTGAGTCTTCCTAATGTAAAGGGCCGATGGTTTGTATATCGTGTAGCAACAAATCACAATTTTAAAAGTAAATTGTATTTTTCCTAACTATACAAACCTGAGGTTCTTTGCATTACATTTTTATGCCCCTCATGCCACCCCTCAATCTGAAACCTAAGCCAAAAGGCAAACTGGAATGTTTACATCCAGGCAGGCGGGTTATTCCCACCTACTTGTTGGTAATTACTGCCTAACCACCTTGTTCAAGAGTTTAACGGCTGTTTCCAGCTTCGCTGTAAGTAATTCTCAATGTAAACGACTGCAGGTTTGTATAGTTAGGAAAAATACAATTTACTTTTAAAAATTGTGAATTCATAGCGCAACTGCGAGGTTTTCCTCGTTACACTTTTCAAACTTTTACTGTCAATTTACATTTCAGTGCTGAATGGCCTTAGTTGCCCCAGTGCTTGGCATGTATGCTTAAAATCTATATAAATCAATCAGTCAATATTAGTGTGTGTTACTGTTTTTGCTTATATCTGGACATACATGCTCATGTGATATAATGCAAATCCAACCCCTTATTTTACCCTTGTAGTCTGATATAATTGTGCTATGATGTAACACAGCCGTATAACTTTATTAACCTTGAAAATGGTCAAACTAGTTTCGAGCTTAAACTTGTTTCTCACCATGCTTATGACTCTACGACACTCTACATCTTTCTCACAGTGCGAAGGAAGGTTTGTATTCTGAAAATTATTACTTGACATTTGTAGTGCTTTAGGTTTTTCAGATGTTGTAGAGCTTAAGAGACTTGGGAAGTATGTGTTCTCTCGCCAGCATTACCTGCAGTATTGCACTGTATGCTGCCGATTGTTCAATCTGATTCGTCTACGGGCATGCAAGCAGCTGTTGCTCGGGTTCCATGTGATTTGGAGAGAGAGAGCCCAGTATGAGTGTGCACTCATTCCCTCCTTCCTGGGAATGGTGTAAGGGTCCCAAGACGGTGATAGACTTATGTTAGAAGTCGAAGAAGAGATTTTATGTATCATTGTTTTTGCCTTCATCTTAGTGTGTGCTGTCTCTTCTTGGTGCTCTCCCATGTCTTCGGACTCTGGGTCCACACCATGGGTCTCGCCGAGACCCTGCAACACGTGAGCAACAGGTGTGGGGGTCTCCTCAGATACGACACGTTGAAGAGGTAACCTGTGTCACGGATACTAGTTCCAGGAAGTCACCTTCCCAGACTAGTGCATACCTTCAAGGAGAACCATGTCACCGTTGGTACTCGGGTTTCATAGAAACCTCTAGTTATCTTTACCAGTTTACCAGTACTATGGAATCACTCCTCAGGCTGGTATACTGTAGAGCCTACCTTGGCTATAGATTCCTTGATCTCTCAAGCAGTGGGAGCAACTGGTGCACAATACTTTCATGACTCGGGAGCATTGAGTCCACTCACCTGGAGAAGTTACGAACAAGTTCCCCATACAGTCCTCTTCGTATGCAGAGGCCATGGCCTAGGAGAAGGCTGGGTCACGTCAAGAGAACAGCCCAAGTCCATGCCCAAGAGTGCACGATCACTCTACCTGGGCCAGCCCTTGCCCACGTTTGTGCAAACGAGCCTTCTTACCTGGGGATGGCTTCCGTGCACATTTGCTTGAACGTGTTTGCTCTCCTCGGGACAGCCCCCACCCACATTAGCATGAGAGGGTTCGCTCTCTTAGACCCCTGCAGTCATCGTCACTGCAAACTGACAATATTTTACAGCTTTCCTCTCCTGTCGGATCTTCGGCTCTGGCAGGTCACAGAAAGGTGCTCGGCCCCTCTCACCTGTCTTCTCAACCTCCTAGGGTTACACCAGGTGCTGCGAGTTGGACAGAAGTGTTCGTGATTGGGATGCCATTTCCCAGCACAACCCTCCCACAAAGCGTACACTCCGAGTTCAGTTCTAGGATTGAGCCGGTTGTATGCTCAAGTGCTTGAGAGAAGGTCTGGGGTTTCTATCAAGCCTTCTCTTTTGCCAAGAGTAGTCCAGGGGTTCTGTGACCTGGAAAGGCTCTAAGGTTTTCCTCAGGACACGTACACCCCCAATCATCAGAGAACTTATTCGGAGAATGTGTTGCTGATGTCTCTGAGCAACGATCTTGGGAAGAGACCATGGCTGCTTCCTTGGATCAGAAGTCTGCCCTCAAAGTTTTTGGGGACCAAGGAGGAGCTCAAAGCTGCATTGGTTCGATCTTCTTTACTTGCAAGAGGCCAAGGCCTCAAAGAAAACTTAGCATGTCTTCAGGATAGCCCACATTCATGCCCATGTGAGTACGGTCGCGCTCCCCAGGACAGCCCCCATTCACGTTCACAAAAATGATCCTGCTTACCCGGAGATAGCTCTATGCATATTTGCGTGATTACGTTTGCTCTTGTAGACCTGTATGGCTGATGTCAACTCATCCAGATTCAGTCTGCAAACCAAACTAGTTGTATACTCGAGTAGGAGAGAGAACACAAGGCACCTTTGGAGGTTTTTCCCAGTGATCGTCCGTGATTTGGCAGTTTACGATCTTGGGGAAGAGACTTAGCTTCCCTGTGAACTGTTTGTCAGCCATTGAAGCTTTTTGGGATCCCCTCTAGGAAACCAAAGTCGATGGACTAGCCATGATCGCAACCTGCCAAAGGGGTTTTCAGCCAGGTGAATTTTCTCTTGTATGACCAGGACAATTCACTCAGGTTTCTCCTATCACGCAGGACGCTTCTTCAGCCTTCAAGTTGCCAGAAGAATTCCTCAGTACCTCTGAGAGTCCTTTGCCGACCAAACAGATTGACCTGATGTTCGAGTCCAACGCTGACCTCCTTCCTGTGGAGGGAACTTCCCTTTCACAGGGCAGTGACAATGGAATTGACTGTCATGGTATAGAGAGAGAGAGAGAGAGAGAGAGAGAGAGAGAGAGAGAGAGAGAGAAATTGTCGTTGTGAGTGGTTCGGTTGTTGGAGTTCGTCGGTTTTGGGGAAGTCTTGGGCAGTTGAGGTCCAACCTTGAAAGTGAACGGGCAGTTCGTCTGTTTTTTTTTGTCTTGGATACCGGTACCGATATTGATGGTGCATGTGTCTCTTTTTTTTCGTTCGTTGTTGGTGGAGGGTTTGTTTGCAATTTTGTTTCGTGGTTTTGTGTGCTGTGATTGGCGACCGTGGACCTTTACCCATCTCCAGCAATCGAAGATCAGGGTGAGTGTTGTTTTGTTTGTGGGTTTAAATTCCGCCACATATTTGGCGCCCAACGTGGGGCAGCTGGTATTGCAGCTGCAATTGAGATTGGTGGCTGGTAGTGTGACTGAAGAGAAGGATGGAAGAGGAACTGGTGAGGTTGAGAGAGGAGAATACATGGTTGAGGGGGTGAGAATGAGAGATTGAGGAGTCAGTTGGAGGAGATGGGGGAATGCTAAGAAGTGCAAAAGAAGAAATGAAAGGGGAGATGAAAGAGTCAGAAGAGAGAATGGAAGACAGGATGGTAGAGAGGATGGATAAAAGTTGGAGGGAATGATGAAAAGTGTGGAAGAAATGGTGAAAGGTATGTTCAAGGGTGTTTTTGGAGAAGGGGCTGTTGGAGGCAGGTCCTCTGGAACGTGTGAAGGGGCAAGAGAGAAAGAAAAGGAGGAAGAAGTGAATGGAAGCGTGAGTGATGAAAGTGATGGGGAAATAGGAAGTAAGAAACAAGAGAATGAAAGGCAGGGTAAGGAAAAGGGGAATGAAAAGCAAGGAAGGAACAGAGGGAAAGTAAGGATAAGTCAGGGGAAGAAAAAGGGAAGAAGGGAAAGGGAAAGGAAACTGGTAAGAAGGGTAAGGAAGTGGGAAAGGCAGGAAAGGAGGGGAGAGGGTGAAGGCAGTAGTGATAGTGAGGTGGATGGAGGTGAGTGGATAAAAGTGGATAAAAAGAGGGGAAGAAGAGTGTAATGAGTAAGATGAATGTAAGTGCGGAAGTGGACTCTTTGTATTCGGAAGAGGGTATGAAAGGACAGAGTGAAAGTGAGAGTGAAAGTGAGAAAGAAGTGAGAAAGGCTATGTATGTGAGGGAGGTACCAATTGGGTGTGAAAGGTATAATGAGTATGGAAGTAGGGATGTGCATGATTTCTTTAGGGAGTATGAAAGGTTTTGTCAGGATAAGTATGGGGAAAGTAAGAGAGTGTGGGCACGAGAATTAGGAGAATATTTGACTGGGTTTTGCTTGATATGTATAGGGTTATTATGAGTGTGGGAGATGTTGAGTATGACAAGGTGAAAGCTAGACTAGTTGAGCAAGCTTGAGGCGTATGAAAGCGAGTGTTAAGTATAAGAGGAAGAATGAATTTGATGAGGCAAGAATGAAAGCTGGGGAAACCTTGTCACTGTATGCTTGTAGGCTGGAGACGTTGGCAAGGAAGAAGTTTGGGGATGATGGGATAGATGAATGTAAGGAGTTAGTACGGAAGTTGTTAGGGACAGTGCCAGATGGAGTTAGAGAATTTGTGAACTTGAAGCGGAAGGAGAAGAAAAGATGGACGAATGAAAGGTTGACTTGGGGAGAAATTTTGGAAATTGTAGAAGATTATGAGCTTGACAGGGTTATAAAGAGAGCAGAAGTGTAAGTGTAAGGGCTGTGGTAGATGAGAGAGTACCAGAGTTTGGAAGCTTTAGGGATGCAGTGTTGAGGGGCCCAATGAGAATGGCCGATAGTGTAATAGATAGGAGTGTAAGAGCAAGTAATGTGGAGGTGCCAGTGAGGATGAATGGTGGGTTTGTAAGGGAACAACAGGTTGGACGGGTTAGGGATAGTAGTGTACAAAGGGGAAGGTCGATGAGTGGAAGTCGAGCGAAGTGTTTTAGATGTGGAAAGGAAGGACATACAAAGAATGAGTGTAGGTGGAGTGTAGGTGGGCTTTAGGAGCATGTTTCGGGTGTGGGCAATCGGGACATTTGGTAAGGGAGTGTACGAAAGATAGGGGGGGTTAAATGCTACAGGTGCGGACAGGTGGGTCATATTGCTAATGGTTGTAGGGGTACCCGAGTGAATGTAATATGTGGCAACTGTGGTAAGAATGGGCATTATGCGAGAATGTGTTCAGAACCGAGAGCGAAGTGTGACGAATGTGGAATGGAAGGGCATGTATCAAGTGTATGTAGACGAAAGAGGGTGACTGTGACAGCGAATTCGGGAAACTGAGTATGAAGGGGGTTCAAATGGGTGGATCCTCCAGGATGCAAGCGGTGCGTGTGATGCATGTACGTGAGGGGTTGTTGCATGAGGAGGATCAGCAATTGGTTTTGATAGAGTATGGTAGGAAACGTAAGAAAGGGAAGAATGTAAGTGAGCGGAATGATCGTAAGTTGTGTGATAGGGGTGTGAGTGCCAAAGTGAAAATGAGTGATAAAGCATGTAACACGGATGAATGGGATGGTATGAATAGAATTATAGCATATGTTGGGTTTGATATAACTGAGTTGACTGAATGTGTAGGTGTAAGTGAACGGTTGGAGGTGAGCGGAAGTGTAAGAGTAAGAGAGCGTAGCAGTGATAGACGAGTGATTGAAAGCATGAATGAATCGTTGCAAGAATTGGAAAGGTCAATGAGCGAATGGGATGGGTTAGTTGAAGAATTGGGGAGGTATTTGGGAACGAGTTAGAGGGTATAGATGAGATTGTGGATGAAATTGAGAATGGTAATAGTGAAGAAGATAGCGTGAATCTGAGAGAGAATGGAGGAGAAAATGTAAATCTGAATGTTGCTGGAAGAGAGAGCGAGTCTGAGAGAATGATTTGCGTGCCCGTGAACGCGTTCTAAAGGACCTGCTGGTGAGCATCCATGGGTGTTACGTAAGGCGATTTGAATGCAGTGTGAAAGGTGTTGGTTGGGAAATGCTAAAAGGGGGGAGAATTATAGAGGGATGAATAAATTTGTTTGTATTTAGCATTTCCCAACATTTTGTGAGAGAGAGAGAGCGAGAGCGAGTGTAATTGTCGTTGTGAGTGGTTCGGTTGTTGGAGTTCGTTTACGGCGCTGTCTGTCTGTCTGTCGGAAGTTTTTCGGTTTTGGGGAAGTCTTGGGCAGTTGAGGTCCAACCTTGAAAGTGAACGGGCAGTTCGTCTGTTTTTTTTTGTCTTGGATACCGGTACCGATATTGATGGTGCATGTGTCTCTTTTTTTTCGTTCGTTGTTGGTGGAGGGTTTGTTTGCAATTTTGTTTCGTGGTTTTGTGTGCTGTGATTGGCGACCGTGGACCTTTACCCATCTCCAGCAACCGAAGATCAGGGTGAGTGTTGTTTTGTTTGTGGGTTTAAATTCCGCCACAATGGCAGCATTCCATATAGTCCCCAGGATGGACCTTGATTCCATTATGTGGCCAAGATCCTTTCTGCATTATCAGGTTCTCATATTTCAGGAAAGGAAGTCACATTCAGGAGACCAATATTATCTGGAGGTAGAACCTTCTACCTAACCCATTAGACAGCTAACCTGTGTGTGAATCTGGTGCCAAGAGAGGAGATACTGTCTTGACCCAGGTTACCAGGTTCGTCGGTTACGAGTCGGCATTGGCTCTAGGGAATGAACCAATACAGTCCTGTGTTCCACTTCCCTCTGGCTAGTGGTAGAAGTAGATGCCTTAAGTGGCCGGTAGGGTCAAGGATTGATCTCCATGTTCACAAGGTGGTGGCCAAGACCTCCAGGTCTTTGCAAAATTTTATTGCTCTGCCTTTGGACCAGACTGCTTCTTCCTCTCAGGTTCCAAGGAAGCCCCAGGCTTCTAAGGGCCTGTGAAGGTACACCCCGTCTTCTACCCTACCAGAAAGGTGCGCGGCAGCACTCCTTTTAGCCCGTCCACCCTGGGAAGGGGGCAAGAGTATGAGGAAAGGGGAAGAACACTAGGGCCAGCATTCTTTTCTGCCTTCTACTATTGAAGAGGGGTACCTAACAAGCCATGAAGCAACATGGCACTGTACGGGGCGGAAACTTTTGAGTTCCCACCACCCCTCTCCAATGTGCAGACCACTTCCAGACTTCAGTTCCTGGCTCATCTTCAACCTTGCCCTTGGGAAGAGGTGAAGGCGTTACTGAAGACGGTATGGTTAGTATTCACTAGGATGCATATTTCAAATATATATCCATCTTTATCTGGGGACAAAAGATGACTTCTCTAATTTGCCAGGACTTGGCAGTCTCATTCAAGCTTAAGAAGCCAGATCTTACACTCAAGCAGTGCACTTAGTACAGTACCTGGACATGGTGGTGCTATGGCCCCAGTCACATGTCAATAAGTTCAAAGAGTGCAGTTATTCCTGTCTCGACAGGAACAACAAACTCGACAGTATTGAGTTGTTCTGGTTCTCCTGTCGTCCTTATGGAAGCCGAACCCTCATGAGCTGCTTCACCCTTGTTCCCTTCAGTGGAGAATGCAGGAGTTCTAGTCTCCAATAAGGTACTCCTTATTCCTTTCCAGTCCTCCCTGGGAGGAAGTGAGACAGGAATTAGCTTCGTGGCTAGATGACAGGAACCTTGTTGGAGTGTCTCTTTACACTCCCCCTCCCATCATGCTCCTGTTCTCAGGTGCATCGACCAAGACAACTTCCTTAGGTTTTTGAGAGTTCAGGATCTTAGCAAGCTACTCTTGTGGTGCTGATAAGTGTCCAAACCCCATCACCACGAGAGTAGCTTTTGCCAACAAAAAGGGAGTGGGAACTGGATCCCCTTCAACTACATGTTGGCAGTGCAGGTGTACAAGTAGGCGGTTGCACACTCAATAGAACTGTTAGCCAGGTACATTCCAGGGAGCCGGAACGTAATGGCAAATAAGCTCAGATGCTAGTGTCAGGTGACAGGGATTTGGCCCTTACCCCAAACATTACACAGGATTTTCCAATCTTTGAAACTTCCCAACAATAGATAAACACAACAGAAACTGTCAGTATGCTGTTCCATCGTTCCACTTCCTTGGTCATTGGTTGAAACATCTCCCAACACCCATGGAACAATCTTGAGGTCTCAGAAGAGGAAAAGGGATCTCCCAATTGCTCTCTCCTGTCTATGGACATGGGGACTGTTGTACAGGGCTCTTCGGACCCCTTGCTGCAGAAGCAACAGAGGCATGGGTCTCCATGGACACCCATACCTCTGACACCAGTCCCTGAAAGTAACCTTCCCAGGCCAGTGAAGAACCTTCCACCACTGCACGGGGCTCCTCAGACCCCCATGCATCGGTAGCTACTCTTGCACAGGGTCCCATGGACCCCTGTGCCACAGGATTTACAGGTGCATGAGTTCCATGGACACGTGTCACCAGAGGTACACGGTTCTCCATGGACACGTGTGTCACCAGAGGGGCACGGGGCTTCAGTAGACCCCCATGTCACCAATATCAGCCCCGAGAAATCATTTCTTGGGCAATCAAGGTTCTTCAGCCACTGCACAGAGTCCCACGGATTCCTGTCACACTGGCAAGGTCCCCGGGTCTGACTTCACGAGAGTGAAGGCCAAATGCACAAAAAGGAAATGCAAACCCACAAGTAAGCTCACCTGGAGAAACTCTATGGCCAACATGTAGCCAGTGCATTCTGAGTACCTCACGAGGATAGGGACATTAGTCCGTCCCTTGCACTCCAGAAAAACCTGTCGGTTCTACAGGTATTAGACAGAAAGTGGTCTAGGCTGCCCACTCTCATATTTTTCTGCCGTCAGGACATTGCCTACAGGCCCTGGGACACTTTTTTCCTGGGTCCTGAAGTGGCTGCTCAACAAGTTGTGTAGCTCTCCCAACTCTCGTAGTGGACAGTTTGCATCTCGCCCATGGTGTTTGGTGGCAAAGAATGAATGTGAGTTGGGGACTGGCCTCCCCCCTTTCTCTCTTTTATCTTTCCTGTCTCGCAGAGAAAGACAAGTAGCCAGCCATCACATGCTGGTTGGGCGGGTCATGCAGGTGAGCCTACATAACTGAGTACTGTGTCTGTAATCTTAGATAGATTAATAGGTGCAAGTCCTCCCAGGGCCTGACAATAAAACAACCCACTGGTTATATCGTAATTTTATTGTCTCCAACACTCTGGGTTCATCAGGCAAGCCCTTTTTGAAGCAATATTGCTACACACACAAATTCAAAAGGTCCAGAAATCTGACAGTTGAACACACAGTTGTTCAGACTTTCATTCAATATGCCATAGGTATGGTCTCCTTCCTTTGCTCTTACATGACCAGGGAGATGCCCAGGTGATGTAAAATACAAATTACTGTACTTTAAAAACTTGTTATTTGTTCATACACAATGTACAAACCATCGGTCTTTAAAATAAGAAGACTTACTTCCTTGGTGGGAGGATTCTGAGTAAGCTTCTGAACTGACTGATAGTTCACATCACCTATCAGTCAGTTCAGAAGCTTACTCAGAATCCTCCCACCAAAGAAGTAAGTCTTCTTATTGTAAAGACCGATGGTTTGTATATTGTGTATGAACAAAAACAAGTTTTTAAAGTACAGTAATTTGTATTTTTCCTAACCATACAAACTTGAGGTCTTTACATTTATACTGCCCACCAAGCCACCCTGCATTCACTGGGCCAAAAGGCAAAGTGAATGCTTACCGACTGGGTGGGCAGGACTCCCACCTGTAGTCAGTAGTTAACTACATACTTAACGGCCATATTTAAAATTAAACGGCCAGTCTCCAGCTGTGCTGAACTATATTCTTATTGTAAAGACCTCAGGTTTGTATACAGTAGTTAGGAGAAGTACAAGTTACTTTAAAAATTTCTCAATGGTGTGTCCAAAGCAAATTCATTTTAAGACTACTAAAAATAATAAGTGTTCCTGCCCAAATACAAACCTTCGGTTTTTACATAGGATTTAGCTTGTGAATGCCAGCTGGAATGGCCATTTAACTTTCAGGTAATGTCGTTCACTGCTGATGGTGGGGGAAGCCCCACCCACTCGTCGGTCAGCACTCCACTTTGCTTTTGGCCACGTCTTGTACAGACTTCTTGTGCGTTCTGCCTGACTGCCATTTGCTTACATTCTTTTCCTGTTTTTGAAATATATGGTGGTTTGGTATTGTTTGTTATATTTTTATTGCTATGCAAACCCTAATTTACATTTACAATTGCCTGTGGAGAGGAAACCTTTAAATCTTAGGCATTTCCCAGGCAAGGACAGGCCTTGCAATTGGTTCCTCTCCTTTCTTGAGATTGATCCACATACACTGCTTATCATGCCAGAGGCATGATTGTAACCAATTAGGCCCTTGTAATGGTTGAGTCTGGCCTTTTGAACAGTGGATGAAGTTTGGTAGGATAAAGAAGCGAGAGAAAAAAAAGTTTCTCCGGTGTAATCAAAGTGCAATACAACACCGGTGACACTGAAGATTCTCTCTGGTTCCTTCTTGGCCCCACCTAAACTTCCACCTGCTGTTACCACTCCTAAGGGAACAGTTTCCCCTTTGCTGTCTCCTACTGCTTCATCAGTAGAGAGCCACTGAAGGGGGGAAGACGACCAGCGTGATTACTTGCTGGAGGTCTCCTTCCACTCAGAAGGGGAGTTGTCCTCGGAAGGGCACTCCTCCTTGGGGCAAAAGGAGATTGCCTCACCTAACCCGACTTTTGTTCCAGGTGTTGTGGAGCCCAAGGGCCTTAAGGAGTTATGGCCTTCCCTAGACCTTCCAGGAGAGCCAAGTTTCAGGCTTGATCACTTGAAGGCTTCCAAAGGCCTTCTTGTAATTGCATCCACTGTAATCATGACTATGTCAGTGGCTACGGTATCCACCAGCTTGAAGGCCACCACTACAGCTCTAATATTAAACACTGCACTTGCCTCCAGTGGTGTGCTCTCAGGTGTTGATGTCTACTTCGTCTTCACTGATTATTATTACTGTATTACTATTATTATTATTATTATTATTATTATTATTATTATTATTATTATTATTACCGGTATTACCCTACTGTACTTACAATGGGGTTAGGTTCCAAAAACCCCATTGTTTGTTGGAAGAAACATATCTCGAATTTAGCCTAGCCTACACTATGGTACTCAGTACCATTTATACATGCATGGTAGCCTAGTCTACACTCTACAATATACTTTTTACATATACAGTACAGTATAGTAATTATTAATATCAGCTAATTCTGCAGGTTCATGCAGATTGACTTATGATAATTCAGCACAAAGAGAAATTAAATAGCACAAGAATTAGCCCAGCCTAAACTGTGGTATATAGTACATTGTACAGATGCCGTAGCCTAGCCTATACTAGGCTAGGGTAGCCTATACTATACACTACAGTATTTTGGTCTCAAAGTGAAATGATTCTTTGAGTAAACGCCCATCTCCTCCTGCTAAGCGCTTCCTTTGACTCTCTTGATGCCCGCTTCGCCTCTACAATCGTCCGCACCCGACCACTCAGTGTCAGCTTCCGGGCGTTTGGTGCCATGTATAGAGCATTCGATGCCAACTGTGGGGCACTCACCACCTCTTCCCTCTCCATCAGCTCAAGAAGATTCAACCTTAGCCCCAATTAAGCGTCAGCTTGAAGAACTCATGGGCTTTTTAAAGACGAAAAGTCGTTTCCAAGAACAAGGACACCTCTTTATCCAGTGCTCTTCTGATAAGGAAGAAATGGAACAAGATACATTACAGTATTAATATTATTATAAAGTAGTTTAACCAGACCACTGAGCTGACTGTCAGCTCTCATAGGGCTGGCCTGAAGGATTAGATTAAAATACCAGGTATAGGCCTGAGGCCAAGCACTAGGACCCAGTAGATCATTCAGCACGATGATGAAGTTCTTTCGTGTGCGTATTCGTCGTTGCTGAGATTGTTTCTGGCTAATTTTCCGCACTTCCTTGAGCCTGCTGCTCCTGATTCCCCAGCCTCTACGTTTCTTGAGTAAACGATCGGCCAACATCGTCTGCCTCCTCAAGCTAGTTCTTTCCTCCTCCTCAAAGAAAGTTCTTCAAGAAGTGGACAAGTGGCTGGCCATCAAGAGGGACCAAGGTAAAGCAACCTTTGCCTGCCTTCCCCCCTTCAAAACTTCACAAGAGAGTATCGATTTTACTCCACTGGGGAGGCTCCCTCCTTGGGAGTCTCTGCCTCCTCCCAGGCGGGATTTCTCTGGTTTGGTTGATGCCACATGTTGCCCAGCGTTCTCCACAACCAAGATTTCCTTCTCATCACCCGAACTGGACCATTTTGTCAAGAACCAATTCAAGGTGTTAGAAATTTTTAGCTTCCTTGATTGGACGGTGGGGGCTTTAGCCAGAAAAATTGAGGATTGTCTAGTTTTAGCCGAAGATTTCTCTTCAGACTGGTTGGGCTTTTTTGTCTTGCACAGACAAGGCAGTCAGGGATGGCTCTTAGGAGCTTGCCTCCCTGTTTTCGTTGGGAATCTTGAAGAAGCGAGAGCTATAGTGCTCCTTCGCCACTAAAAGAGTCACCACAAGACAAAAGTCAGCTCTCTTGTTATCAGCTTTAGACAGGTCCTGTCTCTTGTCTGATCTTCAGAAGAAATCTACAACTGATCGTCGGCTCGATCTGCCAAGTGTCCCTAAGGAAACTCCCGCAACAGCATCCAAGTCCTTTTCACCTTTGCCCCTTGGACCAATCTATGCTCCCTGTCTAGATCGATCAAGAAGTCTTCATTTAAACCAGCCAATAAGAAATGAGAACACAGTCCTTTGCGCCCGAGTTAGGGCCAGGTTACACCTCTTTTGGAAGGAATAGAGCTGCAGAGGGACAGAACCTTGGGTAGTCTAAGTGTTGAGGGAAGGATATTCCATCCCTTTCCAGGAGAAACTTCCCCTTTCTAAATCATCAATCAACTTGACAGCCTACTCATCTCACTCTGAGAAGCTTGTCACCCTTTCTCAGGAAGTAGAGTCCCTTCTTTGCTAAAGGGCAGTAGAAGAGGTTTGGATCTCAAATCGGATGGATTTTAAAACTCTCTTCGTGGTCCCCAAGTCGTAGGGAGGCTGGAGACCAGTTCTGGATGTCAGCGGCCTGAATCGCTTTGTGCCGAAAACTAAATTTCATATGGAAACCAGTCACTCTGTCATGTCCTCTCTTCATCAGGGCGACTGGATGGTCACCCTCTGGACATGGAGGATGCTTATTTCCATGTTCCAATACACCCAGATTCAAGGAAGTTCATGCGCTTTCTGTTTCGCAGCAAAGTTCTCCAGTTTCGAGCCTTATGCTTCGGCCTGTGTTCACTCAGATCATCGCTCCTCTTTGGAAATGGCTTCACCTTCTATCTTGACGATTGGCTGCTCCGCTCTCCTTCGGAGGAGAAGTGCATGGAGGACTTGAACAAGACACTTCGCCTGACGCTGGAGTTGGGCATTTTGGTCAACTTTCACGAGTCGTAATAAGTTCTGACACAGAAGATTCTCTATTTAGGGATGATTTTAGACTCTCTGACTTTTTGGGTTTTTCTCTCCCCAAACAGATCAGTTCCTGCCTTTCTGACTGTCCGGGAGT
This sequence comes from Macrobrachium rosenbergii, assembly GCF_040412425.1. Taxonomy (NCBI): domain Eukaryota; kingdom Metazoa; phylum Arthropoda; class Malacostraca; order Decapoda; family Palaemonidae; genus Macrobrachium; species Macrobrachium rosenbergii. Next base: position 313,773 of record NC_089743.1, read on the forward strand.
TCCTAGACCTCAAGACTTGTACAGCACTTCAGTGGATGAGGCTGTTGAGGACCTTGGCCTCAGTAGAATCATTTGTAAAGCTGGGCAGGCTTCACATGAGGCCTCTTCAGTTTTATCTCAAAGCATGCTGGAGCAGGAAAACCCAACTGGACTCCTTCATTTTCCCGATTTCTTCAGAGATCAAGACTGACCTTCAATGGTGGTTATCTGCAGAAAGACTTTGGGAAGGGAAATCTCTTCTACCATTGCACCCCAACCTAGAATTTTATTCCGAAGCTTCAGATCTAGGTTGGGAGCCCTCCTAGGGAGTAGGAAAGTTTAAGAATGTGGTCTGTAGATCAGAGAGCTCTCCACATCCACGTGAAGGAGCTAAAGGCCATTCATCAGGGACTCCAGGCCTTTTCTCCCTTAGTTTCCAGCAAGGTCTTACAGACAGTCTCGGGGTTACAAAAGGGTTGGGCTTACGACATTCAGAGTTTATGACGCCTTTCAAATATATTCATAAAAAAATTATTTCCTGAGTTACAACATGTGTTCTAGGTTTATGACGCTGACAACGCCGATCTGACGGAAGAAATATGGCTCCAGAATGGTAAGATTTTGGAGGTTTTTCTGTTGAAAAACTTAATGTAAATACAGGATACATTGTTTTCAAAACACCCAAAGGATTAAAAGTAAGGTATCTTATGATTTTCGACTATTTCAGACGACACCAGTCCAACTCCAATCGGGAAAAATATGCATCCAGACCGGCAGAATGGTCAGTATTTGGAGGGTTTTATATTTTGAAAAACTCAACAATAAAAATGCAGGATTCGTTGTTTTCAAGACGCCCAAAGGATTAAAATTAAGGTTTTCTTACGATTTTCAACGGTAATATTTCGGGTGACTGTCCAACGCCTTCGACAGAAGAAATTTCACATTGCAGATTTTTTCATAGAGCAATATTCACTAATTACTGATTTTTATTTTCATGACAATACATTTTTTTATGATGAAAAAATTATTTACTAATTTTAAGATATTATTAAGGTAACAACAGACACCTATGCAAAAGAGGCTAGAACACTGCCAATATCAGCAGAATTATTACCATTAGAAGATTATACTAGATACAGTAAAGCGGTGATTAAGAAGAAATGGCAAAATAACTGGAGGGAAAGCAGTCTTAACAATAAATTAAGAGAAATAAAGAAACTGTAGACCCGTGGCCATCATCCTATCAGAATTGCCGCAGGTTTTCAGTAATGTTGACACGGCTAAGAATTGGTCACACTAAACTGACACATGGTTACCTGATGAGTAACCCCATGCCCCTATACCTATGTGCGAAATATGTAATATACAAATAACAGTAAAGCATATTTTAAAGGTGTGTCCAAAATATAGAATCCAAAGAGACATTTTATTTAGAAGATATTCCTTTAAAGATATACTGTCAGAAAATGACAAATTTTCACTTTTTAATATTTTAAAATTCCTTAAATTTAATCATGTATACGATAAAATATAAGATTCATAGAATAATTTATAATATTCCTAATTAACTTAATTAGTTCTTAGATAAACATATGTCGCTAGGTTTAATTAAATTATTAGGGTTTAAATAGCTTGTCTAATCCTTTGGGCCAGCCCTAGGAGAGTTAATATTAACTCAGTGGTCTGGTTAAACTAACGTTAAAAAAAAAAAAAATCAATAAAAGTTAAATTAAAATCCTGTGAAATCATAAAACTGCTTACCGAGGTAATCACTTCATTCTCTCTCTCTCTCTCTCTCTCTCTCTCTCTCTCTCTCTCTCTCTCTCTCTCTCTCTCTCTCTCTCTCTCTCTCTCTCTCTCTGTACTGCATATATCCTTCAAAGAAATACGGATTACTGTATATAAACATAAAAATATACAAAAATCCCATCATTGGTTGTGTAACAATTTTTTCATTGCTTGGTGTAGGCTTCCGAGACGATATTGGCTCGAGGGATTAGAAGTAGCCAATAGCAGAGCCCGTAGCAACCCCCTCTCTCCATGACGATATGCTGTTGGCAGGAAGGACTGACAGTAGCCAATAACAACCTGTAACAACCCACCCTCCTCCCCCTCTTACCCTCCTTGGCAACATGCTATTGGCAGGAACTGTGGGATTTTAACCAATCACAATGTAATGATATATGAATAATGTAAATATAGCAGAGAGAAAAAGAACTGAGAAGAGAACCAGTGATTATACTGTTTCACTCGTGTAGTCGAAACAGGCGCGAGTTAATCTACTGAAATCGTTAAAGGAATTTTTTAAACAAGCTCGCCTATGTGCTTAGTTGTTCACTCTTGCTGGAAACGAAGACTTCAGGTGACGTCATAAGGACCCTCCTTTGTAGGAGGGGTCAGTTCAACTAATCCACCCAAAAAGGACGTCGTTAGATAAGTTTTAGCCAATTAGACTTCTACCAAGGGCTCGACAGAAGCTGTTGCCTGCCTATAGTGGGATGGGTGTTGTTTCCATTCAGAAAAACCTTCAAAAGAGAAGGACAGAGAGAAGCACAAGAAGAATAGAGCCTTAGTGGAGGGAGGTCGTAGCCTCACTAGTTGCGGGTTGCGAAGAAGCAAGGCTCACACTTTGATTCGTACTTCGATTCACTTATTTTTGTAAATAAAATGTATCTTTTAATTAGTGTGTTAATGAAGTAAGAAAGCTGCACTGTCTTCCTAAAACCTCTTGGGACTCAAATGCTACTATAACAACAAAGCCAGAAAGGATAAAGCATCTGTAAAGGAAAAATAAACTTCTTGACATGGACTGAAAGTAGTTAATAACAACTTGTAACAACCCCCTCCTCCCCTTCTCGCCCTCCTTGGTGACATGCTATTGGCAGGAGGGGTGGGCTTTAACCAGTCACAATGTAATGATATATGAATAACGTAAATATAGCAGAGAGAAAAAGAACTGAGAAGAGAACCAGTGATATTGAGAGAGAGAGAGAATATAGAGTAATAATGAAACGAGACAGAGAGAGAAATAACAAAGCAGACATAGTAACAGCACTTCCTGTGTTTCACTCGTCTAGTCAAAATGGCACAAGTTAATCACTGAAACCGTTAAAGGAATTTTTTAAACAAGCTCGCCTTTGTGATTAGTTGTTCACTCTCGCCGGAAACGAAGACTTCAGGTGACGTCATAAGGACCCTCCTTTGGAGGAGGGGTCAGTTCAACTAATCCACCCAAAAAGGACGTCGTAAGATAAGTTTCAGCCAATTAAACTTCTGCCAAGGTCCGGACAGAAGCTGTTGCCCACCTATAGTGGGATGGGTGTTTCCATACAGAAAAATCTTCAAAAGAGAAGGACAGAGAGAAGCACAAGAAGAATAGAGCCTTATTAGAGGGAGGTCGTAGCCTCACCAGTTGTGGGTTGCGAAGAAGCAATGCTCACACTTTGATTCGTACTTCGATTCACTTATTTTTGTAAATATAATGTATCTTTTAATTAGTGTGTTAATGAAGTAAGAAAGCTGCACTGTCTTCCTAAAACCTCCTGGGACTCAAACACTACTATAACAACAAAGCCAGATAAGATAAAGCATCTGTAAAGGAAAAATAAACTTCTTGACATGGGCAACGAATAAAAGGAATAACAGAAAGTGGTAAAGAAACATTACAAAAAGAAATTCATAACAACAAAGCTTGTACCTCACGGGCTTGCATACACTAAAAGGAGGGCAAGTAGTATTTCTCTCTCTCTCTCTCTCTCTCTCTCTCTCTCTCTCTCTCTCTCTGAGATAAGAGAGAGAGAATGACAGCACATGAATTTTTTTAACAAATTTGTATGATAAATAAATTACTTGCCTAATAACACAGTAAGCGCTAATTATCAAACATTAATAAAATTAAATAATAATAATATACAGTACTGTAATTACAACATTTATGCATTTTTAAAGTAAATTATTTCAGTTTTTAAATTAAAGATACAACACACCCTGTCTTTTGCCCAACACTCAAAGCTTTGAAGCTATGGGGGAAGGTGGAACTGTCAAATACATCAAATTAATTGACACTTCTGACCAAGGGTAGATGATCAGTTTCTCTCTCTCTCTCTCTCTCTCTCTAAAAAGTAGAATAAGAAATGGATAGATATATTACAAATATCCGTAGATACATAGTTCAGCCCTTCACTCTCTCAGGAAATCAGGAAAAGATACTGCTAATTTGAGTCTCATTACCTATGCACAGTGTGTGTGTGTGTTTATAGTGGTCTAAAAATGCGTAGTAAAGGTAGTAGAGTAGTACATCTTTGGAAGACAAAAAAGAAAATTTGTTGTTGTTGTTAGTAGCAGTAAAGAGAAATTAATTAACATTCCTCGAGAGATCAAAGAGAGAAAATCTCTCTCTCTCTCTCTCTCTCTCTTTTGCCCATGTCAGCACAAGAATGGCTGAATGTAAGTCATAGTGGTAATTCTCTCTCTCTCTCTCTCTCTCTCTCTCTCTCTCTCTCTCTCTCTCTCTCTCTCTCTCTCTCTCTCTCTCTCTCTCTGGCTGGGAAAGGGCACTAATGTTTAAGATGACTTTGAAATGATATTAATAATATAATTTCAAAGATTAATACTGTAGTAATAGGATAATAATTTAAGCTAAATTGGATGTAGGATGATACTTAAAGTAAAAATGGAGGAGCACTGTAGTTCTGTAAAATTCCAAGTCTTTTTCTGGTAGATAAACAGTGAGGCGGTCTCTGCAGGTTACATCATTTTCATGACACGCGAAGGATACTCAAAGGACTAAAAGTAAGGTTTTCTTACGATTTTCAATTATTATTTCGGTTTACGACAATTTTCGGCTTACTATGAGGCGTCAGAACGGAAACTCCCGTCGTAAACCGGAGACTGCCTATAGCGTTTTATGCAGACAACACCACAGCACTCTTATGTCCTCAAACAAGGGGGCACTTGCTCCTTCACTCTCTATGAGACGACGAAGGACCTTCTTCTCTGGCGGACCGACACCAGGTGAAGATAATCACTCGCTTCGTACAGGGAAGAATAAATGTCCTTGCAGACGAATTGAGTCACCGCAATCAAGTTTTACTGACAGAGTGGACTCTAGACTCGCTCGTATGCGACAATCTCTGGAACTTTGGGGCAAGCAGCTGTGGACTTCTTTGCAACATTGAGAAATCGTCGTCTGCCTCTCTTTTGCTCCCCAGTCCCAGACCCTCTCGCCTGGCGACAGATGCCATGCTGTTGGACTGGATGTCTATGCCGTTCCCCCTTTCAGATTGATCAGGGAGGTGATCAACAAGTTCTCCTCTCACCAGAACGTCTCAATGACCCTGATTGCTCTGTTCTGGCCGGGGAAGGAATGGTTTCCAGATCTGCTGCTCAAACAGCCCCACTTCCTCAGGTTCCATCAAGAATTGTCCTCTCTGGCCCTTACAGGCTTCCGACTGTCAGAGGGAAAGGTTTTTCAGAGCAAGTTGCAGAAGCCATTGCTAGGTGCGGAAGATCTTCTTGCAGGTTATGCCGATCCAAGTTGTCAGTTTTCAGAGGATGGTGCTGACACAATAACATCTTGTCTTCTGAAACCTCTATAAGCCAGTTAGCTGACTTTTTTTTTCCTGAGGAGTAATAGGAAGCTGTCCCCATTTACCATCATGGGGTATAGGTCAGTGCTTTCCTTGGTGATCTGTCATCCAACCAGGACCTCAGTGACCTCATCAGCTCCTTCGAAACCTCCAAATTAGACAGGCCTGGTTTTGTCTCATGGAATTTGGACATTGTTCTGAAGTGGCTTACGAGCTCAACTTTCAAACCCCTCAGCTCGACCTCTTTCAAGAATCTTACTAGGAAGAATCTCTTTCTCATGGCATTGGCGACCGGCAAATGAGTTAGCGAGCTCCAAGCCTTCAACAGGAGAGTAGGCTTTTCAAATGGAAATGCAGTATGTTCGCTTTCGCTTGGCTTCCTCGCCAAAAATGAAGACGTTTCTTAGCTATGGCCTCTTTCTTTTATTATTAGAAGCTTAATGGACATACTTGACCCAGAGGAAGAAGAGAGACTTCTTTGTCCTGTGAGAGCTTTGAAGTACTATTTTCAGTGGACAGAAAAGATCAGAGGACATTCAAGGCAGGCTCTTGTGCTCAGTGAAGAACCCTTCACGACCTCTGTTGAAGAATGCCCTTTCTTTTTTCCTTAAAAGTTTGGTTACAGAGGCGCATTCTCAAGTTCAAGATGTTTTACCTTCCCATAAAGTTAAAAGCTCATGAGGTTCGGGCTGTTTCAATGGCTCTGGCTTTTTGGCATAACATCTCTCTCAAGAACATTCTACAATCAACATTTTGGAAGTGTAGGTCGGTGTTTGCTTTTCATTATCTTAAAGACGTGGAAACAGTGCTTGATAATTGTTCTACTTTGGGTCCTTTAGCCATGGCTGGCATATTGGGAAAGGAAGCATAGGAGGCTCTCTGTCCCTCTACTGTCTCCTCGCCTTGCTGTAAGGTCATTGAGTTTTAGGGAAGCCTGGGGGTACGGTGTACCAGCCAGTTTTTAATGGTTGGGTGGGTGTTTTTTAATTTTGGTTGTAGGTTACAATCCCCCGCAATATGGGACCACCTTGACGTGGTGGGGGGGGCTCTTGAATCCCAGGAATTTGTTCCTGGGTTTGAGTCCAAGAGTCTCTTATATAATTACAGGCAGTCCCCGGTTATCGGTGGGGGGTTCCATTCTGACGGCGTGATGATAACAGAAAATTGCCGATTTTCGGTTATCGGCACCTCTGTTAGGATGTATCGGTGCCAACACCCAATTATCGGCGCCTATAAGCGAAAACCTTCAATTTTCAGTGCTGAAAATTGCCAATTTTTGTCGCTAGACAAGCGCTGTAAAACCGGATCACCAATAACCGGGGACTGCGTGTATATATTTCTTTGGATTAATTTTTGTGGAATTTTCCTATACCGTATTGCTAAAATTTATTAGACCTGTTAAATAGGAAAAGATATGATAACTTGGATTGGGTTTATATCCAAAGCTAAATACAGTAGTGGGAACTGTGGTAGGACCATCAACTGCCCAAAAATTTTCAGACCTGAGAGTTTTTAGATTGAAAGCTCAAAGGTGGAACTATTCTTTGGGATTTGACCACGGATTACAGGGGGTTCTGGTTCTGGGGATAGGGCTCTCGGCATTCTATCCGGTGTGCCCATAAAATGATTAGGGTGGGGATGATTGTATTCTTGTAATACTCTCAGTCCTAGCAAGCAGGTTTGGCTTACACTTGGGCCACTCTGATTGTGTTGTGCCATCCCCTTTCAGGTAGGGTAGGGTGCAGATATCTGGGAGTCAGTTCTCACTTGTGCCATTGGTGGAATAATAAACTCCATGAAAGGCTGATAATATTTTTAAAGGTTTTCAGGCTTATTTAGTTTTTTTATACATAAATTTTTATGTCTAGTAGTTTTCAAGATTCACGTACCCCTGGGCCCTTTGATGGTTGTGACTTGGCACGGTTGACAACTGCTGGAACTTCTTCCGACAACCTTTCTCTGGAAAAATCAAATAAAAATCCTAATGTAATTACACTGGGACCCTATGCTCCAGTACAAAACAAAACAAAAACAAGCAAATATCTTGACCCAACCTTGACTCACTTCGACTCCCTTTTTGGGAGTGAAAGTTGGTCAAGATTCCTGACCTTAGAAACAGAGAAGAAAATATCAGCATTGAAATTAGGAAACTTCCTGTTGAATTGACGTTTAACTACTGAAATGTCATTCAGACAAATAAAAGATCAGATGTGGTTGACAGAAACCACAACAAAAAATCAGCCAGAAAATTGCAAAACTATAAAAAATAATGATAATATAAAGATACATATAAAAAACATGACAATGTGAACAGTGTACAGCGTACCGTAGTACTCCCTGATAATGATGAAGAACCAATAAAAAAGAATATATTGCTGGATTCCCTTAAATAAAGCTACAACAATGTACAAGATGTAAGTGCTGTGAACATCTTCATCCAAACCACTAAGTTCAGGATGCAGACAAACAGCTCAGTTCTCGCTGCAATTTCTCAAGAAGATTGGATGGTTTCAGTAGACATGAGAGAAGCTTACTTTCAATCCCAATAAACTGGGATTCCAGGAAATTCCTGAGATGTCTTTCAGGACAAAGTTTTCCAATTTTGGGCTCTATACTTCAGGTTGTCAACAGCCCGTCAAGTCTTCACCAGGGTTCTCGCTCCTCTATTACAATGGCTTCATCTAATGGGCATGAAAGTTTGTATAATCTGGCGACTGGCTCTTACGATCATCATCCCAGAAGAAGTGCATGGAGGACCCTCTCAAAGCCGTACAGTTAGGCCAGGAGTTGGGAATTTTAATCAAAACCAGGAAAAGTCCCAACTACAGTAGTCCCTTCTCAGATGGTAGTCTATTTGGGGATGAAGATAGACTCTCAGGCTTTTTGGGCTTTTCTGTCAGAGAAGAGAATGCTGTCATGCACCTGAAAAGTCCATTTTCTGAGTCTTCAAACCTGCTCGGCTAGCGACTGGATGAGCCTGTTAGGGACCCTGTCCTCCATAGCGATGTTCGTTCCTTTGGGGAGACTGCCTGTGAGGCCTTTGCAGTTCTTTCTGTAGACCAGTTGGAAGAGGAAGAATCTTCCAGATTCCTTCGTATTCCCCATCACACAGGAAATAAAAAAACATCTTATCTTCAGTGGTGGCTCGTAGAAGAAAGGTTCCACTTAGGGAAGTCCTGGTCTCATCCGAACCCGAACCTCTCATTGTTCTCCAGTGCATTGGACTTGGGTTGGGGAGGGACACTAGGACAATTAGAAGTGTCAAGGAAGTGGTCCCTCCAAGAGAGGAAATTGCACGTAAATCTGAAGGAGTTGGAGTTGAAGGTGATTCGCCTGGCACTTCAACATTTTTCCGCAGTAACTTGAAACTCAGTGATTGTGGTTCATTCTGACAACACAACAGCTCTGGCTTATATTGGAAACCAAGGAGACACTCACTCTGTCGCTATGTGAGTTAGCCAGGGATCTCCTTCTTTGGGCACACAACAACAACTACTCAGATTCTTATCCCCTATGTTCATGGCAAGTTAAATGTATAAATGGACGAATTGAGCCATTGCAAGCAGGTTCTACCCACAGAATGTTCGCTGAATTCACAGGTGTGCACCAACCTGTGGAAACATTGGGGAACACCGTGGATAGACTTGTTTGCAACGTCCAGGAACCATAGCCTCCCCCTTAATTGCTCTCCGGCACCAGACCCTCAAACATGGGCAGCAGATGCGATGCTTCAGGATTGGTCACACCTGGAAATGTATACCTTCCCTCCATTCAGTCTGGTAAGAGACGTGATCAACAAATTCATGACTTCTTATCACACATTGATGATCCTAGTAGCTCCTTTTTGGCCTCAAAAGGAATGGTTTCCAGACCTTCTAGAACTTATGTTGGACCTTCCGCGGCTCCTCCCACAGAGGAAAGATCTTCCCAGACAACCTCACTTCAACAGATATTATCAAGGTTTGTCCACTTTCGCTCTGACAGGCTTCAAACTGTCAGGAAGCTTGTCAGAGCGAAAGGATTTTCAAGAGAAGTTGCAAATGCTATTGCAAAATGTAGACATGAGTCATCTTCAAGGCTCTACTAGGCTAAGTGGGCAGTTTTTAGGAGATGGTGTAAAGACAAGTAACATTCCTTCTTCTACCTCTGTAGTCCAATTAGCCGAATTTTTACTTTATCTAAGATCTTCAAGAGGCCTTTCGACGTCTATGATAAAGGGTTACAGATCCATGCTGAACTCAGTGTTCACGTATAGAGGTGTGAACATCTCTTCAGACCCTGACATTTCAGACTTAGTCAGGTCTTTTGGCCAAACAGCAAAATTTTTGGGATTAGTATTTGATACCCACTTGAACTGGAGAGCCCACATTACATATGTAAAATCTAAAAGTAAAAGAGCAATAAATCTAATCAGAAAACTATCAAACACTACTTGGGGAGCTGATAGACATACCCTTACTGTGCTGTATAAGGCAACAGTTCTGTCCATCATTGATTATGGAAGCGAAGTATATGGCTCGGCATCTGACGCAGTTCTGAAAATGTTAGACCCTGTTCACAATGAAGGCCTTAGAATATGCTCAGAGCCTTTAGATCATCACCAAAATCATCGTTACTAGTTGAATGTGGTGAAATGCCTTTGTCTCTCCATAGAGAGCTAGTAACAATGAAAAGTGCTTTAAGAATTCAAACTAGTGATTCTCCAACCAAAAAATTATTTGAATTAAGAGATGTATTTATAAACAACCATCCACCACCTTTCCCAATTAGAGCTAAAAGATTGTTTGAGTCGCTGAATATAAATATACAAGTGCCTGTAATAGTAAAATCACCTCCTCCTGGACAATGAATAGAACGAGAATTTGCACACACCTCAAGTATTTATCAAAAGTAACTCATATACAACAGAACACCATAGACAGCATACAATAGAGCATATAAACCGAAAAGGTCCACATTACGCAATATATACAGATGGATCTAAATCAGAACACGGAGTGGGATATGCTGCAGTGTCCCAAGACAAAACTTATCAGTTCTCTCTTCCTAATAATGCTTCTGTATTTACAGCAGAATTGTATGGAATTGCATCAGCTATAAAAATAATTAAAGAATCATCATTCAATAATTTTGTAATTTTCAGTGATTCAAGAAGCGCTATAGAAGCTATTCGAAGTTACAAATCAAATACTGTAATAATATAGTACAACAAATTAAATTATATCTCCATAAATTATATAATAATGGAAAAATGTAGAAATGTATCAAATGTTGGATGCAGATGCGCATGTAGGGATCAAAGGAAATGAAGATGCAGACAAAGCAGCTAAAGCAGCAACTCACATGACAAGATCAAATGTGAATATCCCTGTTACTGATTATGTAACTCACATAAAAATGGGTATCATAAATAAATGGCAATATATATGGGATGAAGAACCTGAAAGAAATAAAACCTAATGTTAAAAAATGGAGTTCATCATATCAAAAGAGAGACACGCACAAGTAATTTTAACACGCCTCAGAATAGGCCATACTCGTCTGACACATGAGCACTTAATGAGCAGCCCACATGGCCCGGCTCCGGAGTGCTCAGAATGCAGAGTAATAATAACGGTCAGACATGTGTTATGTGAATGTCCAAAGTATGACTGACAACGAATGTCTACTTTTGGAAATAGGTCAGTGAAAGAAATTTTGTCAGAATCTTTCACATTTTCAATCATTCCAATTATGATGTTCTTGAGGAACTGTAATTTAATTAACAAAATATAAAAATAAATAAATAATAAAAATATGAAAATCCTTTTAACATTTGAATTTTACAAAAGAAAGAAGAATTTTTAAAATTTTGTTTAACTCATATTCTGAATTTTAATATACCGTTTTAGTATGTATGTAAGGAAGTCTGAGTAAATGTATTTATTGTATGAGAGCATGTGCCTATGTGCAGTTTTTAATTTCATTTTAATTCATTCATCTTAGTATTGGATGATCTATTGGGTCCTAGCGCTTGACTTCAGGCCTAGACCTAGTATTTTAATCAAATCCTTCGGGCCAACCCTATAAGAGCTGAAAGTCAGCTCAGTGGTCTGGTTAAACTACTTTAATAATAGTAATAATTGACACCAGGAAACGGAAGTCTCAGCAGCCAGTGTCTTGGAACCTAGACGTAGTTCTGCATTGGTTGTCAGGCCCTCCTTTTGAACCTGTGTGGGCATCCTCCTTTAGGGATCTGTCCAGAAAGACACTTTTCTTAATCGCTATAGCCACAGCAAAAAGAATCAGCAAGTTGCAAGCTGTGGAGAAACAAGCTGGTTTTTTGCAAGAGATGGCTATTTGCTCATATATTTTAGGCTTTTTAGCCAAAAGAGAGAACCTGTTTAACCCTTGACCTCGTTCTTTTTCTGGCCAGAGTCTTGCAGAACGGTGGGACCTTTAGAACAAGAGAGAGTACTGTGCCCAGTGAGAGCATTAAGATTCTATATCGAGAGAACCAAGAATATCAGAGGGAATTCTCGTAACCTCTGGTGTTCTAGAACCCTTTACATCCTCTCCAAGAATGCTATCTCTTTCTTTTTGAGACATTATTGAAGAGTCTGATTTGGGAATTTACCGTTGTTAAAGGTAAAAGCACATGAGGTGCGGGCAGTAGCCACTTCGTTGGCTTTTAAACACAACCTCTCTCTAACTACCATAATCCAATCGACTTACTGGAGGTGTCACTCGGTCTTCGCCAACTGTTATTTACGGGATGTCGAAACTGTGTTCGAGGATTACGGGACGTTGGGTCCGTTCGCAGCTGGCATGGCACTAGGGAATGAGGGGTAGGAGTGATCCTCCTATTTCTCTATCTCCTAGCCTTGAGTAAGGTTGTTGAGTTTTTGGGAAGCCAGGGGTACTTAGTACCTGGGGTGCCCTCTGATCTTCATTTTTAATGGTTGGGCAATACTGTACTGTATAAGTTTTAAATGGTGTACAGGTAATATAGATTTATGGTCATGTGTTAGTCAGTGTCTGTGTTGCCTAGGGCAAGGGCAATTGTTTTGTTTAAGCTTTGTCGAGTCATAGACTACTCCCTGACCACAAAGCTCCCACTGACACTACTGGTCATGTTCCTACGGGTCGAGATGAACAACGACCAAGAAGCAGTATCTTCCTGCTCTTGCTCTCTCCCCAGGTAAGGTTACAACAAGCATTACCACAATGCTAGCCTTTTTCTGTTTCAAGTGCATTCCTTTATAATGTTTTTTTATTAATTCATGTCCATTCTTCCCACCTCCTATCAATGTTGGATTCAGCTGTGTAATTACTTGCTAAGTGTCATATATAAAAATGACATTTTTATAATAAAACAAGGTTTTATATATACTTACCAAGTAATTACATGAACAGAGCCCGTCCCTCCTCCCAGCACATGGACATAGAGCATAAACGAACTGAGCTCTTAAGCTACGTTGCACCTATTCTTCCCTGAAAGTGGGCGGGGCACTTACCTGAACCAAAACAAAAGAGCTTTACCGCGAATTTTCAGTTCTTAAGCTGCCGTTTAAAGTAGAAACTATAGCTATGTACTGTAATTACTTGGTAAGTATATATAAAACCTCATTATGAAAATGTAATTTTTCGGTTCAGAATCTCATTTATTTCTTTATTCAAAGTAAATAGCTTTACTTATTAAGTAGGTTAACGTGTTTTACATGGTTTTACGTGTTAGGTAAATGGGGCTTTTTGAACATGTTTTGTGTTAAATGAATATTGTTTCAGATCATGCATAATGGACAAGGATTACAGCAACCAAGCAAAGAACCAGACATTAAGAAACCACCTGATGAGGAAAGTTTGTCTCAGTCATGTGATGAAGGTAGAAATAGTGAAGAGCATTCACAAACATCACAACAGTTAAACCAACCAAGTACTTCACATCTCATTCCACATGATTTTCAGCCACAAAATATCCAACCTGGGCATTTTCAATTTGGTACTTTACAGTACCAGCCATTTATGCCTGCTCCAGGTTAGTACTGTAATGTTCTGTTAAACTAAAATGCCAAAAACTTTCTTTTAGAGAATGCTTACTCTGGCAGAGAGGGTTTGTGCATCCCTTTGCTGTAATTGTAATGTGTAAGCACAATCAGTATATACTGTGTTAAAAGTTTAATTGTTTTACCATCATGATTTTTTTTATTTTCCCCTTTGTGGGACTAAGGTGTAGTGCTGTTGAATGCTGATGCTCAAAAAGCATTTTATATAATATATATATACAGATGCTACCCTACTTACAAATTTTCAGAGATACAAACAAACTGGATCATAAATTAAAATTGTGCTTGAGTGCTCCCCTTTGCTACCCATGAGATCAAATTTTGTACTGCACACCTCTGCTTAGTTACAATTTTTACATAAGCAACTTACCAAGTAATTACATATCTATGGTTCCCTAACCTACGGCAGCATAGAAATTCAAAATTCGCACGGTGGCGCTGTTATCGTTAGTGTGTAGGTGACACTGTCTCGCCACCATCCGGGACGCGAGGAAACAAACCAGCAGATAGCTCAATTCGTTTTCTACTGGCTTCCGGTTAACATCGGAAGTTTTCACACAGCTGCTGCTTCGCCTTTCGGCTTTGTTTTGCATGAAATTTGGTGAAGTACTCAGAATTTGTTGCTTTGTGGCTTGCTGCCTTTGTTTGAATTGTTGTTCGAGTTAACTTTAGTTTATTTAGTTAACGATGTCGGATTCCAGTTCATCTAGTATTCGCTTTTGTTCCGAGGGTTGTAGAACTAGGCTAACTAAGCTTTCATACAATTCTCATACAAAATACAGTAAATGTAGGGGGCAAGATTGTAATAAGGATAATAATACTTGCATAGAGTGTCAGGATTGGGAGGACAAGAAATGGAAAACATTAAAATCTCATCTAGACAAATTAGAAAGGGATAAGAAGAGGAAAGCAGCCATTAGGGCTGAAAGTAGGGCTAATGCAGAGTCCATTCCTTTAGAAAATGTAGGGGATGACATCTCCCCTCCAATTCCTCCTCCTCCTATCCTAACTCCTCCTACTTTACCATCTGTTCCTGTTCCAGGTTTCCATGATTCTGCTCTTAGTGCCATTGCCAGCCTTGAATCTAGGTTTGATCAGAAATTTATTGTATTATCTAGTACCATTATGGAAATGGGGTCAGCTACTAAATATCTAATGGAAAAAAATGTGTGTTGACAGTGCAGTGAGAAGTGATAGTGTTGTGAATATTGAGGAGGTGGCTGTTCATCCCACCAGTGCTCCTAGACGAAGGTCAGTGTCCCGCTCCCCCGCACTGGGGAAAAGACATACCGGAGGTCCAAGGAAGGCTGGGGGGTTTGCCCACAGTCAGTCGCCCCCTCTGTCGAGCCTGTCGTGCGCTCCCAGGCTTCGACTAAATGCCATTGGAAAGGCATTCCTGTGCATCGACCTTCTGATTCGGAATCTTCCAGTCCGCGCCAGAAGCCATATCGCTACTCTTCCTCTTCGCGCCCACTCAAGAGACATGCAAATATTACTATTCTTCTCCCCTTGCTGTCAAGAGGTAGAGAGAGACTAGCCCTCAACCTTCCTGCAGCTTTCAAGTCCAGCCTGATTCTCCTGCTTATTTCTTTGAAGACAGTCCTGAGCGCTATAAACGTTCTAAGCGCCCATCTTCCGAGCTCCAAGCGCCCGCCGACTCATGCCAGACCTCCACGGGTGAGCACCTGGCGCCCGCTGACTCATGCCAGAATTCCGCCAATGAGTACCTGGTGCCCGCCGATATTCGCCAGAATTCCGCCAATGAGTGCCCAGCACCTGCCATCTCATGCCAAATTTCAGCTCTAGAGCGCCTGGCGCCAACTCCCGAACTTCCAACGCCCACAACTGAATTCCTAGCTGCTGCTTCTGGAACCAATGCACCTTCGTCGGCTATTCCGCCTTCTTCATCGGTCCAGGAAGATTCTTTAGCCCCACTTAAGGGCCAATTGACCAAGCTTGTTGGTCTTTTGAAGAAATCTGCGTCTGCTCCAGAGTCCAAGGATAAATCATTGTCTCCTATCTCTTCGGAGGAAGAAGAGATTGTTCAGGATACGGTTCCCTCTTCTTCCTACTCGTCTCTACTGCATTTCCTCCTGGAGAATTATCCAGACTTCTTCAGGCCTGCTTCACCTACTTCTCCAGCTTCTACCTACCTCATGAAAAAGCATCCGTCAGAAAGTACCAGACTACCCAAGCTTGTTCTTTCCTCCTCCTCGAAGAAAGCTCTCAAAGAAGTTCATGCCTGGCTGACCGCTAAGAGAGAACAGGGCAAAGCGGCTTTCGCCTTTCCGCCCAGCAAATTATTGAAGATGAGATACTCTTATTATGCCACCGGGGAAGCTCCTTCCTTGGGAGTTTCTGCCTCCTCCCAAGGGGACTTCTCTGGCCTGGTGGATTCATCCTGTAGAAAGGCTTTGTCGGCCAGGACAATGTTTTCCTCAGCCGAACTAGACCACCATATCAAGAATATTTTTAAGGTGTTTGAGATTTTTAGAGTCTAGATTGGGCCATCGGGGCACTAGGGAGTAAGATTGAAGACTGCCCGGATTTAGCCGAAGATCTTGCCTCCAATTGGCTTGGAGTTATTTCATGCTCAGACAGAGCAATTAGAGATGGCTCTTTGGAACTCGCTTCCCTTTTTTCTATGGATTTCATGCTCAGACAGAGCAATTAGAGATGGCTCTTTGGAACTCGCTTCCCTTTTTTCTATGGGTGTCCTTAAGAAGAGGGAGCTCTGGTGTTCGTTAGCCTTGAAAGGAGTCTCACCGACGCAGAAGTCAGCTCTATTCTTCGCTGCCTCAGGCAAGTCTCACCTCTTTCCTCAAAACATAGTGAAGGATATTCTTTTAGAGTTACAGAGCAAGTCCACCTCTGACTTGTTGACTCAGTCCACTAGACGTCCTAAGGAGCCTGTGCCTTCCTCATCTAGATCATTCTCCCCTCTTCAGTCTCAGCCCTCTCGTGGAGGGAGAACTACGACCCAGCCTCGACCTAGGTCAAACTTCCGACCTCCCGCGAAGTCCATCAAGAGGTCTTCCTTCAAATCCAACCCCAAGAAGTAAGAAGGTAGTCCTCCGCGCCCAGGTAAGAGCCAGACTCCTCCTTTTCTGGAAGGAATGGGAGAACAGAGGAGCAGTTCCCTGGGTGATCAAGGTTCTCAAGGAGGGCTACTCCATTCTTTTCGTAAAGATTCCTCCCTTAACCCTTTAACGCCGACTGGACGTGTTTTACATTGACAAAAATTGTGTCGGGTGCTGAGTGGATGTAAAATACATCGACTATAAAAAGTTTTTTAAATATTCGCGGAAAAATACTTATAGGCCTAGTTTGCAAAAAATTTTAAATCACGCACCTTGAGGGATGCTGGGAGTTCACGGATCACGCTGTTGTTTTGTTTACAAGCATGACCCAGCTGCGCATGCGCGAATTTCTTTTTTCTCCCACTTGAAAGCATCAGCGATGCATCGTCAGAGAGCGATTTCTTGACTCGTTCGTGTTTTGCCGAACTTGTGCAAGTGTTAGCGTGTTTGTGACGTAATAGGACGTATGCAGAGATGTCCCAACGTCGTCAGGACTCTGAAAGGCGCGTATTACCTGTCGGTAGTGAGCATGTGAGACGCGTTTTAGACTTGGATGCTGGAGAGGGACCCAGCACCCAAGGTGATCCATCTTATGAGCACCATGTTGTACAGCCACGTGTGGCCGAAAGTGACCATGGGCCCCAAGGGCCGTAACCTGTGCCTTTTACGACCCCTAGGAAACATCGGGGTGTCCTGAGAGGCGTTCGTAAACATTTGGGAGGCCTCCAACAAAAGGACATTGATGAATATTTGTTGGAGCTCGATCGAGAGCAGGTGGAAAGTCCTCGTTTTGATGGCAGTTGGTCATCTAGTGACGAGGACATCACGACCGATGTCAGTGATGACTAGTATTTTCCCCCAATGTCTGTACGAGAGCCAGAGCATGAAAGTGAACTCGAGTTCAGTGGTTTCAGTGCTTATGAGGGAGAGTCTGAGGAGGAGGAGAGACAGATTGTGGTTGGTGGGGGCGAGACCGAAAGTGATGGTGAAAGTGAGGGAGATGGGCCAGTGGAGGATGAGTGCGAAGTCGTGCCCGCGCACATGCGTCGCGGCAGCCTAGGTGAAGGCCGTTCGTCCGAAAGTGATGAGGGGTGGTTGTAGGACCCCACCCCACCTAACATGCACCCATTCACGGCAATACCTGGACTGACCCATCCCTGTGCCTCTCACTGCACTGGGGTTCATTCAGGTCTTCCTTACATGGGAATTGCTGGAATACCTCGTTGCAGAGACAGCGGATTACTCTCAGTACTGCCATGAGGAACTGCAGACGATGTTGTCGTATCGATGGCGGGGCTGCAACCTCACGGACATGGTGCATTTTTTGGGCTCCACATTTTTTTTGGAATGATGCCTGCTGCCGACGTCAGGCAATATTGGAGGCGGAATTTTTTTTTAAGTACACCCAATGTACCCGGCATTATGCCCTGTGATAGTTTCCTGGCGTTGGACAGGTATTTCAACGCCTTCAATCGAAGGGCCTTTCCTGGGAATAACCCAGACCGCCTCATCTTAGTCCGTCCAGTGTTGGAGTACATTCGTGAACGGTTCCAGTTTCTCGTGGTTCCTTCCAAGAACCTTTCTTTGGATGAGGGGATGATACCATGCAAAGGACGTCTAAGCATAAAGGTGTACAACCCGAAGAAGCCAAAGAAATATGGTGTGAAGTTATTTTTTATTACGGAATCCAACACTGGATACGTCATTGATTTCTCTGTATATTCCGAGGTCTTCTCCACGTTGCATGACACTGTCTTCAGTCTTGTGGATCGTTTCCGTAACCAGGGATACCACCTGTTTATGGATAATTATTATAACTCGGTATCCCTGGCCCAGGAACTGTATGAAGCAGGTGTGCATGTCAGTGGTACCCTTCCGTTGGTGTGTGGGTCCCCGAATGTCCTCAAGAGGTTTGCTAGCCACCCGCAACATCTGGCAAGAGGAGAGACAGAGTGGTGGCGGAAGGGAGATGTCTTCGTCATCTGTTGGAAGGGGGTCCGACTCGTGCCCATGATTACGACCAGTCATGAGCCCATCCAAGAAGAGGTCGTTCAGCGGAAGAAGACACACATGAGGAGTTTCGTGTCCAATGGCCTGCTGTCATTGGGCACTACAATAGGCACATGGGATGAGTTGATCTCTTTGATCAACTCATCCAGTATTATCCCTTCACCAGGAGAACCAGGAGGTGGACACAGAAGCTCCTCAAATACCTCCTTCAGTTGGCCCTCCAGAATGCCTACATCCTCTACTGTGGGTACAATTCAGACAACCCAGAGGTTGTCCCACATCCAGTTTCTCGAGGTGGCCGGGAATGCCCTCATAAACTTCAATCCTGAGGAGTGGCCTTCCAACATCGCCCCCCTGCCCCGAGAGGATAGGGCAGATGTCGCTAGGAGGGCCAACCTCGGTCGTCCTCCTCCTGCCGACGCCGCCCCTGCTGCCGCCACCCTTGCTGCCGCCGCCCCTGCTGTCCCTGTCCCTGCTGCCGCCCTCCCTCACATTCCAATGTCCCATCGGGTAGTGGACCCTGTGTGTCAGCTGCAGGCAGGGGATCACACACTGGAGCCCATGAATGGCAGAAGAAGAGACACCCGATTCGTCTGTCGCACCTGCGAGGTAGCCCTTTGCAGGATCGGGGAGTGTGACCGCAAATACCACACTGCGGTTATATATTGGAGTGCACCTACCCGAGGGACACTGGAGGGCGCAGCGGACCGCCGAAGGGTGGCCCATCTGCAGTAAGGGCGCCTGTCTCCCTCCTCCACCTGTACCTCATCATATCTAGAGGAAAAAAAATGTGAGACTCTTCAATGGAGGAGGGAGAAAACAAGAATAGAACGAAGAGTCAGGATTACGAGTGAGTATTCTGCATTGATTATATATCTAATTTTATATTTATTACAAGCTTTTATATATCTGTATTTATTGGTGTGTTATATATTTCGTTTTATGCAAAAAAAAATTTTTTTCACCTGCATTCCTTTTATTTATGTATTGTATATATATATATGTGTGTGTGTGTATGAATGTGTGTATATATATATATATATATATATATATATATATATATATATATATATATATATATATATATATATATATATATATATATTTTTTTTTTTTTTTTTTTTTTTTTCGGTAAGCAAAATCTTACATTCTAGTAATATTCAATCAATTACCTTCATTTTGCAACAAATATTTCGATTTATGGTGAATTTTTAAAAACTTTTTCCTTACGTCGCGCGCACTAACTCTGCTGAAAATCTCAGAAATTCTTTAGTCACTTTGTCATAATTTTTGCACTGTTTTCTATTAGTGGTTACATAAAGTTTTATATATGAAAATGTGCGCAATTTCATGTAGAATACAACAGAAGAATAACTTATGGTTGTAGCTTTTATCAGTTTTGAAATATTTTCATATAAATCTCAATAAGTGCCAAAATTTCAACTTTTGGTCAACTTTGACTCAACCAAAATGGTCGAAAAATGCAATTGTAAGGTAAAACTTTTACATTATAGTAATATTCAATCGTTTATCTTCATTTTGCCACAAACGAGAAGTCTCTAGCACAATATTTCGATTTATGATGAATTTTTGAAAAAAAACTTTTCCTTATGTCCGTGCATGCTAACTCTGCTGAAAATCTCAGAAATTCTTTAGTCACTTTGTCGTAATTTTTTCACCGTTTTCTATTAGCAGCTACATAAAGTTTTGTATATGAAAATGTGCGCAATTTTATGTAGATTACAAAAAAAATAACTCATGGTTGTAGCTTTTATCAGTTTTGAAATACTTTCACATAAATCACGATAAGTGCCAAAATTTCAACCTTCGGTCAACTTTGAGTCGACCGAAATGGTCGAAAAATGCAATTGTAAGCTAAAAGCCTTACATTCTAGCAACATTCAATCATTTACCTTCATTTTGCAACAAGCATGAAGTCTCTAGCACAATATTTCGATTTATGGTGAATTTAAAAAAAAACTTTTTCCGTATGTCCGCGTGCGCTAACTCTGCTGAAAATCTCGGAAATTCTTTAGTCACTTTGTTGTATTTTTTTACCGTTTTCTATTAGCCGTTACATAAAGTTTTATATATGAAAATGAGCGCAATTTCATGTAGAATACAACATAAAATATCTCATGGTTGTAACTTTTATCAGTTTTGAAATATTTTCATATAAATCATGATAAGTGCCAAAATTTCAACCTTCGGTCAACTTTGAGTCGACCGAAATGGTAAAAAAAATGCAATTGTAAGCTAAAACTTCTACATTCCAGTAATATTCAATCATTTACCTTCATTTTGCAACAAACAGGAAGTCTATAGCACAATATTTTGATTTATGGTGAATTTCTTAAAGAACTTTTTCCTTACGTCCGCGTGCGCTAACTCGGCCGAACATCTCGGAAATTCTTTAGTCACTTTGTCGTAATTTTTGCATTATTCTCTATTGGCCTTTACATAAAGTTTTATACATCAAAGTGTGTGCAATTTCATGTACAATACAACAAAAAATAACTCACGGTTGTTGCTTACATCAGTTTTGAAATATTTTCATATAAATCACGATAAATAGAAAAAATTCGACCTTTGATCAACTTTGACTCGACCGAAATGGTCGAAAACTGCAATTGTAAGCTAAAACTCTTACATTTTAGTAATATTCAATCATTTACCTTCATTTTGCAACAAACGGGAAGTCTCTAGCACAATATTTCGATTTATGGTGAATTTTTTTAAAAACTTTTTTTTTTACGTCTGCACATTACGAATTCATGCATCATTTTGTTATAATATTTTCTCTGTGTTGCTTTGATCATTTTACAATTTGTTATATACCAAAATCATTGCAATTTAGTGTACAATACAACGAAAAAAAATAACTTTAGCTTTAACCGTTTTGCTCACAGCGCGATTTGTATACAATTATATATGAAAAATTTTTTTCCACTCATATACTCCAATATTTATATATGATAATGATATTTTTTTTAATTTCTGGTGGTTGCATACTAAACTTCAGGCAGTGACAAAAAAAGGAGCCAAAAATGAACTCTTAGTCTTGAAAACTAAGCGTGCTGTGATTTTTTGAAAAAACTTTCTTTCCGCTTCGGCGCTAACTCTCAAACCCCGCCGGCATACGGAAGACACTTTTGTAAATAGACGCTCGGCGTTTAAGGGTTAACTACATCTCCTATCGCCTTGACAGCGTACTCAAAAGGTTCCACGAAGTTTTTGGCCCTCTTTCAAGAAGTCGAACTACTCCTTTCCAAAGTAGTGGAAGAAGTCCTAGAACCCCACTCAGAAGGTTTCTACAATCGCCTTTTTGTGGTTCCGAAGGCCTCGGGGGCTGGAGGCCCGTTCTTGAATGTGTTCGTACTGAAGACGAAGTTTCACATGGAGACCGTTCGCTCGTCATGTCCTTGCTACAACAGGGGCACTGGATGGTCACCCTGGATATGCAGGATGCGTATTTTCACGTCCCTGTTCATCCAGACTCTCAAAAATTTCTACGCTTCGTTTTTCAGGACAGGATACTACAGTTCCGGGCCTTATGCTTCGGTTTATCGACGGCTCCTCAAGTTTTCACACGAATCCATGCTCCTCTGGGGAATTGGCTTCACCTTCTGGGAATCAACATCAACTTGTATCTAGACGGCTGGCTTCTCCACTCGTCGTCAAAGGAAAAGTGCGCAGAGGACTTGAAAAGAACTCTTTGCCTGACACAGGAGTTAGGCATCCTCATAAACAAAAAGAAATCCCTTCTGATTCCGTCTCAGGAGATTCCCTGTTTAGGGATGATACTGAACTCTCAGACTGTTCGGGCTTTTTTGTCGCCCAAAAGAGTTGAGAACTGCCTTCAGACTGTCAGTCAGTTCCTTGCTCTTCCTTCCTGCTTGGCAGTGCAGTGGATGAGTCTTCTGGGGACCCTTGCTTCAGTAGAGCAGTTTGTAAATCTAGGCAAACTGCACATGAGACCACTTCAGTTTTTCCTCAAAGCGAATTGGTGCAGAAAAACCCAACCAGACTCTTTCATCTTCCAGATTACGTCAGAAATCAAAGATGATCTCCAGTGGTGGTCATGCAGAAAAAGACTTCTATAAGCCAAATAGCCGATTTTTTTATTTTCCTAAAGTCCATCAGGAAGCTATCGACCTCTACCATCAAAGGGTATAGGTCGATGCTCAGCTCAGTTTTTAAGCACAGAGGAATGGGTCTGTCTTCTAATCAAGATATCACCGACCTGATCAAATCCTTCAGTACGTCCAAGAAAGATAGTTCTTCCAACGTCTCTTGGAACTTAGACGTTGTACTGAAGTGGCTCTCAGGTCCTCAGTTCGAACCTCTTCGTTCTGCTTCCCTCAGGAAAATTACAAGCAGTAGACAAAAGAATAGACTTTGCACAAGAGGACGCAGTCTACTTCCTTTCTCTGGGTTTCCTAGCAAAGAACGAGGACCCTTCTAAATCGTGGCCTAGGTCCTTCGTCATCAAGAACCTTATGGATATATTAGGACCTGAGGAAGAAGAAAGACTCCTGTGCCCAGTGAGGTCCCTCAGGTACTATCTTCAGAGGACAGAAAAGATTAGAGGACCTTTGAGCAACTTCTGGTGCTCTGTTAAAAACCCAGTTTGCCCGCTCTCCAAAGATGCCATATCCTTTTTTCTGAGAGAATTAATATTAGGAGCCCACTCTCAGGTCCAGGAAGAAGCTTTTCCTCTACTTAAGGTTAAAGCTCACGAAATTAGGGCAGTAGCAACTTCCCTCGCCTTTAAACACAACTTGTCTTTTTCTTCAATCCTTGAGTCAACATTCTGGAGATGCAAGTCCATATTTGCCTCTCACTACCTCAAGGGCATAGAAACTGTTTTTGAAAATTGTAGCATTTTAGGACCTTTGTCTGTGGCTGGCATGGTGCTGGGAGAGGAAGCATGAGGAATCTTATCTGTTCCTTTGCTATCCACTCCCCTTGACTTAAGGTTTTGAGTCATTGGAAAACCTGGGGGTACATTGTACCTGGAGTACCCACCAGTTTGTACTTTATCCTTGATAATGGTGGGGTTTTATGGTTTTATTCTGTGGTGTATGTGACAGTGTCTTCATTTTGTATTCTGGTCTTCGCCCAGGGCAAATGTATCTTTTAAAACTTTGTCAGCATACGGTGTACTTCCTCCGCTGCAAAGTTTCCCACTAATGTAGTGGCGACCCTTGGCTATACTGCCACGTCCACTACAAGTTGAGAGAAGCGCCGACCAGAGGCAGTACCTTCCTGCAGCAGCTCTCTCAACAGGTAAGGAAACAAACATTTATTCAATGTTAGCGACCTTTCTAGTCCAAACTCATTACTTTCTTAATGGTTTGGAGTAGAATATGTCCATGCTCTTTCCCACCTCCTTACAATGTGGAATCAGCTATGTAAGTACTTGGTAAGTTACTTATGTAAAAATGACATTTTTATGATAAAATAAAGTTTTATATATACTTACCAAGTAATTACATGATTAGAGCCCGCCCTCCCCCCCCTTGCATGAACATAAGAGCATAAAACGAACTGAGTTATCTGCTGGTTTGTTTCCTCGAGTCCCGGATGGTGGCGGGACATTGTCACCTACACACTAACGATAACAGCGCCACCGTGCGAATTTTGAATTTCTAAGCTGCCTTAGGTTAGGGAACCATAGCTATGTAATTACTTGGCAAGTATATATAAAACTTTATTTTATCATAAAAATGTCATTTTTGCTGATACCCACGCTGCACAGCATCGTAGGCGACACCAATATGCCATCCACTCTCAAACCTACGCAGTTGGTAAGACGTAATCTGTTGTGCTCTGATCTGTTCGTGTGATTTTATTGTGAAATATCAAGCCTATCCTTTCTTTTGTCATGGCTAATGGCAAGTGTAAGGCCAGTGAAGATAGTGGCAGTAGAAAAAGCAGCAAGCTATCTCTGTGGAAACTAAGGTGGTGATTATAAAGAAAACAGATACCTCTTAAAACCAGCACCTGTGGGACCAGTCCACTGCCAAAATATAGAAAATCCCAGATTTTATAAATCGCCCCTAAAAAACCCCTATGTAAACAGTCTTGCCACCTCATTTGACATACAGTGTGCTGTGTTATCAAAAGTTGAACAAGCTTATGAATAATCACTGTCATTCGTTAGGTTTATTTCCTTAGTAAAATTCTGGCATGCTTCTTGAGCATCATTCTGGAGATGCTGAACCTTTGCTACGTTGGAGTTTAAACCTCTTTATAAGTGCACTGACAAATTCTGATCTCCTTGCACCTGTGAGAGAGGTGCGAAATAATGAGCAGGAAGACAAGTACTGCTGGTTTATTGATGAAGCGACCCACTTATAAAGCGGCGTATGGATGTCTGCTTATACACAGAGACCGCGGGTACAAAAATTTATAAGTGACCTGAGGTCAAACTATTTCTCTACACAATACAGGACAGGTACATACAGAAAACATGATGATTAACAATAGCTGGTTGGACATGAAAATACTCTGACACATATAAGTGGTACAAGGGCAAATGAACAGGTAATAAATATACAATTCACAATACAGTAATGATAATAAGATTGTGTTTGTCCGACCTTAGGTCGCATGTGAAGGCACCGCAGAAAACGTGATGCTTATCACAGAAAACCAGTTGAGCGGGGACTTTACAATACTCCCCCCTAAAGACATAGGTAACGCTGGGGCGGCGGAGGGGACCCCACCTTCTCGATGCCAGCTGGGGGGTGTTCATCTTCTGTGCCCTGTGGATGGGTGTTTTGGGTTGCCCTCCTGCCCGGTCCCGGGGCCTTCCGGGCGCCCACGAGGTTTTCTTGTGGACAGGGCAGGCTGAGGGAGCGCCACCTCCTGTGGGGGGCTTTGGGAAGTGCCCCCGACGTCTTCCTCCAGAAATGCGGGTTTGAGGCGGTCTATCAATACCCAGTTTTCCTTCCCGTGGACTGCCACCCAGAATGCCTTCATGTTCCTCTCAAGTACGAGGAAAGGCCCCCTTTAGGCCCTGGTTAAGGGTGGACGTACGGCATTGTCCCCGACAAAGATATGAGTGGCAGAGGACAGACCGGGAGGCATGAAGGGGGACGTCCTGTCAGTATATGTCCACCGGCAGGGGGCGAACTTCCCAACCCTGTCGCGGAGTTTCTGCATTGTTAAGTCGGCCTGGTCCTCTGTGATGAGTTCCCCCGGGACTATGAGGGTCTCCCCAAAGACCTTTTCTGCTGCAGACGGGTTGCCGTTGACTCTGGGGGTGGTCCTCAGCCCGAGGAGGACCCAGGGCAGCTGGTACTTCTAATTCTTGGAGGTGCAATGAGCCATGAGGAAAGCCCTCAGGGACCTGTGGAACCTTTCCACCATTCCATTGGCTGCGGGGTTGTAGGTGGTGGTGCTGTGGTGAGTGGTCCCCAGCAGGTGTGCGAAAGTGGCCCACAGCTCGGGACACCAAACCTGCTGATCCAGCTGGAGAGGAGGGCCTCTGCGCATGCACTGGATGTGGCTTCTTCCATGGGAGTAGCTTTGGGCCACCTGGTGGAGCGGTCAACAACTGTTAGAAGGTACAGGCAGTCCCTGGTTAACAGCGGGCTCGGTTAATGGTGATCCGGTTTTATGGCGCTTGTCTAGCAACGAAAATTGGCATTTTTCGGCACCGAAAATAGCCGCTTATCGGCACCGATAATTGGGTATTGGCGCCAATACATACCTAACACAGGCGCCGATAACCAAAAGTTGGCGCTTTTCGGAGCCGATAAACTCCAAAAATCGCCGAAAAAGCTACGAAAATCACAAATTTTCTGTTAGCAGCGATTTTCAGTTATCATCACACCCTCAGAAACGGAACCGCGCCGATAACCAGGGACTGCCTGTATCTTGCTCCTCCTGATGGGGGAAGAGGACCCACTACATCGACATGAATGTGCCTGAAACGTCTCCCCGGCTGGGGAAAGTCGCCCATCCGCAATTCGGTGCGCCGCCCTACTTTGCTGGCCTGGCACTGTATGCACTGCCTTGCCCAGGCCATCGTGTCCTTCTGTATGCCGTGCCAGACGAAATTCTCTGCCAACAGCCTGGCTGTCGTTCTGCCGGAGGGGTGGGATAGTCCGTGGATGACGTTGAAGACCAGCCGACGACGGGAGGTGGGCACCAATGGGTGGGGGTAACCAGTGCTTATGTCACTCAGCAGTGTTGGCCCTCCAGGGCCGAGGGGCACATCCTTCCACTTCAGCGACGTGATGGCGGCACAGTAAGCTGGAGTCTCTGGGTTGGCGGCTTGTTCACAGGCAAGGTCCTCGTAGTCGATCCCGAGCTGCACTGCGTCAATTTCGATCCTCGAGAGGGTGTCGGCTTCTGGGTTCTTCTTGCCGGGGAAGTACTTGATGGTGCAGGTGAACTCCGCGAGGTGCTGCTGCTACTTGGAGGACCATGCATCCCCCAGCTTCATGAAGGCGTGGACCAGCGGCTGGTGGTCCATCTAAACTGTGAAGGGCGTAATCCCCCAGGAGGAATTTGAAGTGGCGTACCGCCTGGTACACCGCGAAGAATTCCCTGTTGAAGGTGCTGTAGCGGGACTCAGTGGGGCTTGAGTTTTCTGCTGAAGAAGGCGATGGGCTGAGGGGCTCCGTTGACGACTTGCTCCAGGACAGCCCCGCAGGCGATGTTGCTGGCGCCCGTTGTCAGCTGGAGGGGAGCGCTGGGGTCCTGTTGGGCCAAAGCTGTTGCCTTGGCGAGGACGGCCTTCATTAACGAGAAGGCCCTTTGCTGGTCGGGGTCCCACTGTAAGGTTTTCGGACGTCCCTGGAGGATCTCTGTCAGGGGGCCCATGGTGTGCGCGATCCCCAGGATGAATCTCCTGTAGTAGTTGACCATTCTGAGGAATTCTTGTACAGCCCTGATGGAGGTAGGGGTGGGGAACCTGATGACAGCCTTGACTTTCGATGAAACTGGGCGGATGCCTCCTGGCGATATCTTGTGGCTTAGGAATTCCACCTTATCGACACCAAAGGTGCACTTGTCGAACCTGACAACGAGGCCACTCTCCTGCAGGTGCTGCAGGACCTTCTGGATGTGCTGTAGGTGTTCCCTGTGGGATCTGGAAAAAATTAAGATATCATCGACGTAGCAGACGCAGAAGTTTAGGTCCCCCAGGATGCTGTCCATCAGTCTCTGAAAGGTCGCCCCTGCGTTCCTCAGGCCGAATTTGGAGAAGGCGAAGACGTAGGACCCGAAAGGCGTGATGATGGTGGTTTTGGGGATGTCCTCTGGAGCTACTGGTACCTGAAAATATGATTTCAAGAGATCTAACTTTGAGAATATTTTGGCCCTGTGGAAGGAGGCCGTTAGGCCCTGCATGTTTGGTAGAGGGAAGTGGTCGGGTTCTGTAGCGAGGTTGAGCCGCCTGTAGTCACCGCAGGGTCTCCAGGTGCCGTCCACTTTCTGTACCATGTGAAGGGGGGGAGACCCATGGGCTGGGAGCCTTCTTGCATATGCCCATCCATTCCATCTCGGCAAAGGCCTTCTTGGCCTCCTGAAGGCGCTGTGGGGGAAGCCTCTGGAACTTTGCGTGTGTCAGGGGTCCCCTTATCTTGATGTGATGATATATCCTGTGTTTGGCAAGGGCCCCAGGCACCTGACGAAGCTCGGGTTTGAACACCTCCGGGAATTCCTTCAGGAGGGAGCCGTACTGGTGGGGAGCGACGGAACAGATTGTGGGCTCCCTGGGGCCCGGCGACAAGGGCAGGGACTGGCAGGACTCGGTGTCCAACAGGCACTTGGGGCCAACATCGACTCCCAGTCCAAAGTGGGCGAGGAAGTCTGCGCCCAGGAACGGGGTCCTAACGTCTGCGACGATGAAGTTCCACTTGTACCTCCGTCCAAGGATGGAGAACGACAGGAGCCTGGTGCCGTAGGAGAGGATGGGGAACCTGTTGGCGGCCGTCAGGGAGGCAGCCGGGTCCGGTGGACGTCTGCGGTCCTCTCTGGAAGGCGGGAACGCTGACTGCATGGCCCCAGTGTCAATCAGCATCATCCTGCCGGAGATAGTTTTGCGGACATAGTAAAAAAAGTTAAGTATACCTTAGTTTTACCAGACCACTGAGCTGATTAACAGCTCTCCTAGGGCTGGCCCAAAGGATTAGACTTTATTTTACGTGGCTTAGAACCAATTGGTTACTTAGCAGCAGGACCTACAGCTTATTGTGGAATCCGAACCACATTATAGCGAGAAATGAATTTCTATCACCAGAAATAAATTCCTCTAACTCTTCATCAGCCGGTCGGGGAATTGAACTCCAGCCCATCGAGTGACAATCCGCAGCTCTACCGACTCACCCAACGAAGTGCGGACGTAGAAGCTTACTGGTGCAGGGCCCCTGGGTGTTTCGGATGTTGCTGCCATGGCGGCCTGTGAGGGTGGCCGCTGCTTCCCCGTTTTTTGGAGGGGAGAAAAGGCAGGGGCTTTGCAATTTCAGGCAGCTTTACCAAACCTCTGGTGGTAATAGCAAAGCCCCGGCCTTTCCTTCTTCTGCTGGTGGGGTAGCCTCCTCCTGTCGATGGTGTTGATGCCCCTCTGTGGTGGGGTCGTCCGGCTGGAGGCAGTTGATAGGGTTTGCGGGCGTGGACGCCCGCTTTGCTGCCCTCGTGGAGTCTGCCAGTTGCTGCGCCACTTTGATCAGGTCCTCGGCCGGCAGGGTGTATGGTTCTGTGATCTGCCCACGGACCTCTGGGAGTAGCTGCCGCAGGAGGATCTCCCTCGACAGGCTAGTCTCTTTGCGCCTGCTGCTGCTGCCAGTCTCAGGGAGGAGGGGGAGGTCCTGGAGGGCATGCCACGTATCCAGGAGGTTCGTGTCCTGCCGGGGGTTGATGGCGAGGTCGAGGGCGCGGGCGGCTCTCTTGTAGACCGGCAGGGAGCAGGTCTCGACGCGAGTGGCCTTTAACTCCTGGAAGGTGGCAGGGCTTGTCATTGTAGTCACCCACGGGGCGACCTTGTATATCTCCTCCGGTAGGGCGTTGATGGCGATGTCCGTCTTCAACACCTCGTCGGTCAGGCCTGCCACCCTGAATTGCCCCTCAACCCTGTAGAGCCAGGACGCTGGGTTCTGAAGGGTGAATGGCGGCAGCTTTATGCTGAGGGCCACCCTTGGTTGGTCTGTCAGGAGAGGCATTGTGCAGGGAGCGGGCACCGGCGTGGAGAAGCGCTCAGGAGGGGGTTGCGTGAGGGAGATGTCTGCCTCTGAGAAGTTTGTGGTAATTTGTATGTGGGTGGGGATGTGTGTCCATGCTCATTCCGCACTCTCACTTGGAGTGTGAGGGAACACTCGTGTCAATACACGCTTGGGAGCGTGCCGTGTGGGTCCGCTAATGACGACAATGATTTGCCAACGAGGGTCGGTAACGCCCGAATGCTTTGTTACAGCGCCATAGTTAGTCCGTTAGGTTTGTGGGTTGGTTCATCGGGCCAAGAGTAAGTCGCCGTTTGGGTCCGTTAATGGCTCCGGGAACCACTCCAGGGGTCACCACTGTGAGAGAGGTGCGAAATAATGAGCAGGAAGACAAGTACTGCTGGTTTATTGGTGAAGCAACCTGCTTATAAAGCGGCGTGCGGACGTCTGCGTATGCACAGAGACCGTGGGTACAAAAATTCACAAGTGACCTGAGGTCAAACTATTTCTCTACACAAAACAGGCCATGTACATACAGAAAACATGATGATTAACAATAGCTGGTTGGACATAAAAATACTCTGACACATATAAGTGGTACAAGGGCAGATGAACAGGTAATAAATATACAATTCACAATAATGATGATAAGATTGTGTTCATCCGACCTTAGGTCGCATGTGAAGGCACCGCAGAAAACGTGATGTTCATCACAGAGAATCCGTTGAGCGGGGATTTTACACACCCTTCATTGTTTTTGGGCACTTCAGATTGTTCTGGTTTTCGTTTCAGCAAAAACCTAAAAATCTGCTGCTTTTATTTCTTTAAACCTGTGTGTGTGACAGAGAGAGGAGCTATTGGCCCAGTTAGGTTGTTACACCAACCGCTATCTATTTTGTAGAAGTCAAATAATACAGTTGTATTAAGAATAAAGTGGTCCCTGCTATATCACAGTTCAGCATTCACGGCTTCGGTTAGTTGCGGATTTTTCTGTGGAACGCAAATCTAAATAAATCAGAGAAAATTCACTACAGTCATCCCCCAGTAATCGCGGGGGATAGGGACCATAACTACCCGCTAATAGCTAAAATCTGCGAATACTTGACTTCCCCCTCTAAAAATGCTTATAACTGCCTTTTTTAATATAGTAGTTCAAACACCAAAGACCCCCCTCTCTAAAAACA
Organism: Macrobrachium rosenbergii; assembly: GCF_040412425.1. Lineage (NCBI taxonomy): Eukaryota > Metazoa > Arthropoda > Malacostraca > Decapoda > Palaemonidae > Macrobrachium > Macrobrachium rosenbergii. The sequence goes on from NC_089743.1 coordinate 344,833, forward strand.
TTTATAACTGCCTATTTTAATAGTTCAAACACCGAATGTATATTTAAACTATGATCGTAAACCAAATATACATGAAACTATCATCCTAAAACACTTCAATATCATTTCAAAGTCATCTTACAATATTACCCTTAAAAATATATGGCTTACATCTATGTATGAAAACTGTTCAAGTTACCCTTATATTCAGGCACATCCATTTTCTCACACACAGAGAGAGAGAGAGAGAGAGAGAGAGAGAGGTTGCCTTACAATTAATATCAAGAGAGAGAGAGGATGGGTTGCCTTACAATTAATATCAAAAGAGTGAAATTATTCATGAATTATTGGAGAAAGAGAGAATAACGAGAGAGAAAGGGAGATTAAACTGATATTATGTTTACATGTGCAGTATACCTTAAACTATCATCGTAAAAAACTACAGTAATATCATTTTAATATTTCAGTATCACTTTAATATTTTAATATAAAATATTAAAATAATTTCAGTATGTCTAATATTTCAATAAGTAGGTCTGTCTTGTACAGGGGGGAGAGAAAACCAGTTTATTACCAGTGCAAAGCTTAAAAACCAGTTTCTTACCAAGACTTTCATAATCTCTCTCTCTCTCTCTCTCTCTCTCTCTCTCTCTCTCTCTCTCTCTCTCTCTCTCTCTCTCTCTCTCTCTCTCTCTCTCTCTCTCTCTCTCTCTCTCTCTCTCTCTGAGTTTTGAAATACATGTATTTAAAAGTGCATTGAAAAAATACATTTTATTGATTTTTTGCTGTTTATATTATTATTATTTGAAAACTAGGAAATAATTTTTTATCATAATTTATTTAGTCATGAAAATAACATGAAATACAGTAGTTAGTGAATATTGCTCAACAAAAAATCCACAAATTACTGAATTTTCCACAGAAATTTGGCAGTAGGTTCCACAGAAAAATCCGCAAATAGGTGAATCCTCGAATAGGAGGGGGTTGACTGTCAATCGCAGATTTTTTCGTAGAGCAACATTCACTAATTACTGTACTTTCATGTTATTTCCATGACTAAATGCATTTTATATGATAAAAAATTATTTACTAGTTTTCAAATAATAATAATGTAAACAGCAAAATACCAATAAAATGTATTTTTTTAATGCATATTTAAAAATTTAGGTATGACACTTTACTTGTGAATTCCCAGTGTTTCCCCTATCTATCTACTGTAAAAAGAAGAGATGGCTTGATTACTGTTTAAGGGAAAATGGCTGTGCCTGAATGTAGGGGGAACTTAAATAGTTTTCTCAAGTAGGTATAAGCCATATATTTTTAAGGGTAATGTTGTAAGATGACTTTGAAATGATATTAAAGTGTTTAGGATGATAGCAGAGCATATCTAAAATATTTTATCATTTTCTTATTTTCGTGACTAAATCAATTTTTTGTGATAAAAAAATTATTTATCAATTTTCAAATAATAATGTAAAAACAGCAAAATATCAATAAAATGTTATTTCATTTACAGAATCCATTTATACTGTATTATTATATTTATTTATTATCATCGTAATATGTATGAGAAAAACCGATCGTCCAGCCATTTGTAATGTTTATGTTCTCAGAATCAGCTGATTTCGCCTACTACCGAAAGAATTAGGAAAATAAGTTTTTAATTGTTAAAAGACACCTGTTAATTTTAATTTTGTACATAAAAGTAAAACGGGTATACAAAGGTAAACTAACATCCTGTATGTTGAAATAAAATCCCTCAAAATCACAAAACAGCTGTTTTCTCATTCATCTTACCCATGTAAACATACCTCATTTCTCTCTCTCTCTCTCTCTCTCTCTCTCTCTCTCTCTCTCTCTCTCTCTCTCTCTCTCTCTCTCTCTCTCTCTCTCTCTCTCTCTCTCTCTCTCTCTCTCTCTCTCTCTCTCTCTCTCTCTCTCTCTCTCTCTCTCTCTCTCTCTCTCTGTACATATCCTTTAATGAATATGAATTACTGTATCACAAACATAAAAATACAAAATGAAGACTCCAGGAATTTCCTGATGCCATCAAATGAGTGCATGCATAAATATTTGTTACAATGTTTTTTTTTTTAATGCTTTGCTTGATTAATGTACCATTTTTATTACAAGTTTAATTGATTCTAAGTGTGATTAACACACAACAGTACACAAAAGAGTATTTCTGAGGTGAAACTTACCCGCCATCATTAGCTTTATCTGCAGTATTTGGTGTAGGTTCGACAAGTTTTCAAACTGAAACAATTGTTAGAGTGAAACTCGCCCAATAATTACTCCCCACCCTTTATGGGGATGGATAAGACAGCGAGAGTTTTGGTTCATCAGTCGTCTCTTGTAAGTGCATACGGCCAGCCGTGTAAACAAGTGCTCTAAAATTCATGTTTGTTTTCTGTGTTAACAATGGATCATATGAATTTGGTATGTATTTGGCAATATGGATTCTTCCTTTCTATCTTCCCTATCGAAATCTGCTAGATTTTGTAAGGTAAGTTACAACACCAGATTGGTTATTGATGTGCATATTAACCCTTAAACGCCGACTGAACGTATCGTAAGTCGACTAAAATTGTCTGTCGAGTGACGAGCAGACGTACCGTACATCGACTACAAAAAATTTCAACCTTTGGTCAACTTTGACTCGACCGAAATGGTCGAAAAACGCAATTGTAAGCTAAAACTCTTACATTCTAGTAATAATCAATCATTTACCTTCATTTTGCAACAAATTGGGAGTCTCTAGCACAATATTTCGTTTTATGGTGAATTTTTGAAAATAAGTTTTTCCTTACGTCCGCGCGGTACCAGCTGAAAATTTCAGAAATTCTTTCGTCATTTTGTCATAATTTTTGCACCATTTTATACTAGCCGTTACATAAAGTTTTATATATGAAAATGTGCACAATTTCATGTAAAATACAACAAAAACAACCCATTGTTGTAGCTTTTATCAGTTTGGAAATATTTTCATAGAAATCACGATAAATAGTAAAAAATTCGACCTTTGGTCAACTTTGACTCGACCGAAATGGTTGAAAAATGCAATTGTAAGCTAAAACTCTTACATTCTAGTAATATTCAATCATTTGCCTTCATTTTGCAACAAATTGGAAGTCTCTAGCACAATATTTCGATTTATGGTGAATTTAAAAAAAAAAACTTTTTCCTTACGTCCGCTCGGTAACTCGGCCGAAAATTTCAGAAATTCTTTCGTCACTTTGTCGTAATGTTTGCACCATTTTATATTAGTCATTACATAAAGTTTTATATATGAAAATGTGTGACATTTCATGTAGAATACAACAAAAAATAACTCATGGTTGTACCTTCTATCAATTTTGAAGTTTTTTCATATAAATCACGATAAATAGAAAAAAATTCGACCGGTCAACTTTAACTCGACGGAAATGGTCAAAAACTGAAATTGTAAGCTAAACCACTTACAGTCTAGTAATATTCAATCAATTACCTTCATTTTGCAACAAACGGGAAGTCTCTAGCACAATATTTCGATTACTGGTGAATTTAAAAAAAAAACTTTTTTTCACGTCCGCGTGTTAGGAATTCATGCATCATTTTTTTATATTACTTTCTCTGTGTTGCTTTGATCATTTTACAATTTGTTATATACCAAAATCATTGCAATTTAGTGTACAATACAAAGAAAAAAATAACACATTAGCTTTAACCGTTTTGCTCACAGCACGATTTGTATACAATTATATATGAAATTTTTTTTGCACTGTCATATATTTCAATATTTATATATGATAATGATATTTTTTTCATTTCTGATGGTTGCTTACTAAACTTCAGGCAATGTCAAAAAAAGGAGCCAAAAATGAACTCTTAATCTTAAAAACTAAGCGTGCTGTGATTTTTTGAAAAAAAACTTTTTTTCCGCTTCGGTGGTAACTCTTGAACGCCGGCGGCATACGGCAGACACTTTTGTAAATAGAGGCTCGGCGTTTAAGGGTTAAGTAACTGACATACGTTGGCACGACTCACATGGATTTTGTAAGATAAGTTACAACACCAGATAGGTAATTGATGTGCATATTAAGTAACTGACATACATATGCACAAACTCACATGGATCATCGAGAGGTGTTGTATGATCTGACAACCTTTGTGATCATTGCAAGATTGGTAATTGACGTGTGTATTGAGTAATTGATGTACATACGCATGAACTTGCTTGGATCATCGAGAGATAATTTATGATTCTGACAACCTTCATGATCATCGCAAGGATTGGTCTTTGGGAGAGTTAAGGAGAATAAATTGCTGAATTAGAAGAGAAAGACTTAGGAGAGAGTAAAAGAACAGTCTGAATCTAGATTTTCTTTAGAATTAGCACCTAGCCAAGAAGTTAAGAGATAAGTAGATATAGACCCTTCTACACCCAAATATCAGCTCAGGTATAGGCTAGATTTATACAATGAGATGGATTTGTTTAAATCTAGTATTGAATTGTACGTAACTATTTGCGTTGTTACATGTATGTGTCCATTGCATTGGCAGGGACAGTGTCCCCTCGTTCCTTTGGCCACTCCGTGGACGCAGCCTTGCCCTGTCCCATCGGCTCCACCTGCTGACAGGCATGGAATTCCTGGGTGTTTCCAGACAAAGACTAACATCCCAGGATGTTCAAGGACTGTGCTGTAGGGGCTTTTTATTGGACACAATTGGTGCAGGATGATGGGAACAGATGCAGAGGTGAAGAAAACTTTTCATCTATCCTAATTTATTAACCTTAATATTAGTGGCCTGAAGACCTTCAAACAGAACCTTATCCTAATTTTATTTACATTTGCCACAGTTTATCAATTATCATCTTTCAATACGTAACCTAACTTATTTCTTACTTACCACTAAAGTTTATTAAAACAATCTTTCTTTACTTAACTTAGCCTAACTTAGTACTACCAATAGTCAAAATATTATCAATAAATCTCCAACTCTGGCATATGTCCCAAAATAGTTCCTTATCTTTCTCAGCACTTCATCTCAGAATAATTCAAGATAATCACGAAAGTCAACACACAATTTGGGGATCACTATGGAGTTTATTTTAGCTATGACATCCAAGCTGAGGGCAGAAATTACTTTGGAATTTCTTCATGCAGTCTTTTTCTACACAAAAGCCCTTCTCTCTTTCCAAACGAGAATCTGAGATCTCATTCACAACAAAGTCAGCCTACAGATATTAAAGCACTTTCTCTAACCCTGATCCCATTTAGGACAGTCACTGTCTTAAGTAACTGACATATAATAACTTCACGCTGTGGAACTTGAAAATGGTTCGGTCACACCAACTGTTTGACTGCTTAGGTAGTTGCCAGTGCCAGTTTCCTATTCCAGGTAAAGCTTCTTCCAGTTCAGGTGAAGGGAAGCCAATTACTCTGCCCTATCACACTCAAGCAAACTGCAAATAAAAAAGGAAAAATAAACATGAAAACATACATCAGACATTCATAACAAAAACACAAAATATACATAATAAAAAAAATATCACAACAACAAAAACGAAACAATCGATTCACACAAACCATCTTTCATCTTACAAACCCAAAATTAGCCTACCACATTCCCCTCTGTCTCCTGCCTTTGCTTTCAGTCCTCCTTGGGTAGAGTTAGTTCGTGGTCACATAGGACAGTTATTATAGATCTAGATCTTGTGTTTGACCCCATTCTCCCACAGTTATTCTAGTGATTCAGCTGAGCCAGGTAACCAATCATGATCCATTGTGAGTGCTGCCAGCATGCAAGGCGCTGCGCCTGCCAGCGTGCAAGGTGCTGCATATGTCAGTATGCAAGGCAAAACGCCTGCCAGGGTGCAAGGCGCCGCACTTGCCAGGGTGCAAGGCTTCACTCCTGCGTAGCACCTGGTTCTGTTGCTAGCAGTCCTGAGTCTGTAGTTAGCTATCAGAGTCAGTGTTTGTGCTAGTTCTCCCCTTTTATCACGATTGGTTCAAGTTTGTTTTGACTAGGCCACTGTTATTTCAGTTCCCATCTTTTGTGGTTTTTAAGCCTTGGCTAAGTGTGCCAGATATTAGTTTCACCTGTTAGTCCGTGAGTTCCCGCAAACAGCGAGAGCTTGTATGGGTGTTTGGGAGTCCGAACGAGTTTATGGGGCCAGCAGCGAGTGTGTGTGAGTCCAGGTGGCAGGCAGCAATCCGCATGGTTGTTTGCGAGTCTGTGGGTGTCTGTATGGCCGCCAGTGAGTCCGAGCAGTTTTCTGCAAGTCCTTGGGAGCCTGCATGGCTGGTGGCAAGTCCGTACAGTTGTCGGCAAGTCCACATGGTTGTCTGCGAGTCTGCAGGTGCCTCTTGGCCTGCAACGAGTCCACTCAGTTGTCAGCAAGTCCGCACGGTTGGTCATGAGTCTGAATGACTTGCAGCAAGTCTGGACATTTGTCTGCGAGTCCACACTTTTGTCTGTGACTCTGGAAAAGTATTAACGAGTCCGAAGCTTCAGTGAGTCCTATTTAGTTAGAGAGCGTTGACTTTAATTCTCTGTCAGCTGGATTAGGAGAACTTTAACTCCTGGTCTTGGGAGACCATTTTCTGGGACTACTTTTGTCCTTGCCCTTCCTGTCAGCATTCTCCTTTGCCTCCTTTTCAGGAAGAGGAACATTTAGTCAATCCCCTCAGTTTTAAGGAATTAGTTCAGTTGTGGTTAGACAAATTCCACAGTCCTTCCTTTAAGTTATCTGTGTCCGTACTTGGGAGACTTGACACAGTGGGGAATGTTTGCCCAAAGATTCTCCTTTGGAAAGTCGTCTCTCTTGTCCCCTTGCTATCTGCTAGAGAGACTGGTGTTTGGGCAGGGGGTTTTTTCCCCCTCTTCCTGATCTAGCTGTTAGGGTCCTTGTTTTCTCCAGCCAGGAGAGGCGCGATTGTGTCTGCTAAGCCACTTTTCTCCTTTCAGAAGCCAAAGAATATGTATTAAATTTGGCTAATGCCATCAAAGCTATTCTCTTCAGTGCTTTTTGCTGGATACTGTTAGTGTTTGTAGGAATTTAGTGGACTCCCTTCCTGGGCCAGGGATCCTTGATAATTCCTGAAGGTTTTTGTTTCCTTAAGGCCCCCTCAACTTGGGACCACCTTGACGTGGTGAGGGGGCTCTTGAACCCCAGGAATCTGTTCCCGGGTTTAAGTCCAAGAGTCCCATATGGTATTATATATTTGTTTGGATTAAATTATGTGGAATTTTCCACTATTGCTAAAATTTATTATACCTGATAAATATGAAAAGATATCATAGCTGGGAATGGGTTTATATCCAAAGCTAAATAGTGAGAACTGTGGTAGGACCATCAATTGCCCGATAATGTTCGGACCTGAGAGATATCAGGCGGAACTATTCTTTAGGGCTGGACCATGGATTCCAGGTGGGTCTGATTCTAAGGATAGGACTCTCGGCATTCTATCCGGTTTGCCCATAACATGATTAGGGTGGGGATGCTTGTATTCTTGAAATACTCTCATATCCTAGCAAGCGGGTTTGGCTTACACTTGGGCCATTCTAATCATGTTGTGCCATCTCCTATGGGTTAGGGTACGGACACGGACATTTGGGAGTCGGTTCTCACTTGTGCCATTGGCGGAAGAATAAACCCCATGAAAGGCTGATGTTATCTTTTTAAGGTTTTCAGGTTTATTTATTTATTTTTTTATTATTATTATTTACTTCAATCTTAATGCTAAGTTGTGTGAAAGATTTGAGTACCCCTGGGCCCTTTCATGGTAGCGACTCGGCACAGTTGACAATCGCAGGAACCTCCTCTGACCTCTCTGTAGAAAAATCAGAAAAAAATACAAACGTAATTACACTGGAGCCCTATGCTCCAATGAAAAAAAAACAAATATCTTGACCCAACCTTGACTCACTTCGACTCCCTCTTAGGGAGTGGAAGTTGGTCAAGATCCCTGACCCTAGAAACGAAAGAAAAATATCGGCATTGAAATTGGAAAACTTCCTCTTGAATTGACATTCAACTACTGAAATGTCATTCAGACAAGTAAAAGAACAGATGTGGTTGATAGAAACCACTACAAGAAATCAATAAGAAAATTACTTAAATATAAAAAATATTGACAATGTAAAAGTACATGTTAAAAAACATGACAATATGAACAGTGTACAGAGTACCATAGTACTCCCTGATAATGATGAACCAATAGAAAAGAAAATATTGCTAGATTCCCTTAAAAAAAGGTACAACAATGTACAAGATTGCGAAATATACAACATAGCTAGTAGACGGAGTAATGGAAAAACACTAAGAATAGCAAAGATAAAATTTGAAGGCCATGAATTACCCTTAAAAATAAAAAAGGCCAAAGCAGAAACTACCCTTAAAAATACAGGCCAAAATCTTATGGCCAAGGAAAAGCAGAGAACTGAGACCTGTATGTGCATATGTCCCTGGTTAAAATGACTGGTTTTACAGTGCCAAAACTGTAGTATGTATGGACATACAAGAAAAAATTGGCGCTTTGCCGATAATAAAATCACTGTATGTGAAATCACGATTGTGGATCTGACTCAGAAACATGCCACACAGTGGAGGTGTGGGTGAACCAAAATGTGGTGAACTGTGGACAAAATCACCATGCAAGATCTAAGGAGTGTATGTATTATATTCCTGCTGGTGCCTGCCTTCAGCAGAGCCACGCCAGCAATACAAAGCACAGTTGAGAGGCAATCTTTAGAGAACACCTTCAGTTTTCTTTCAAACATTGGAGACAGAGATAAAAGAGTCCAAATGCTCAGCGGTCAAAGACACAGCTGGTTTTTCGTGTGGTGTTGTTTCCTTCAGCTGTGCCAACAGTCCGCCTGCAAATTGTCTCCTCCAAACAGCCCACCTGTGTGAACCATACTGATATGGTCTCAGACAGAAATAAATCACTTATGACTAGTGGAACTGTCGCTGAGCGTAAGTATTAGTGAGCGAAGCTTTGTTTCCATGAGCGCCCTTCCTGTTAAAGACAGAAGAGCATCATGCCAAAGTAAACATGTTCCTGTCCTAGAATATAAACACCAGAATCGAATTCGATTTGAGAAACACGGATCCTCGAGCCCAGCATCCGTCGAGATACTCACTGACCACAAAGTAAACCAACACTGGTCGCGGAAGAAGGCAGCATGTCATATGTTCCTCTTTGAAGACTCACCCAATAATACACCCGAGCATGACTTCAATATCTCATCGCAAGATAGCACAGAAATATTCTTCTGGCGACTTTCAACAGCAAGACACCACAGGCATCGTAACCAAAAGGAATATGACGGCATCTGTCGTAGAAAATGAAGATACAGGTCAGCTGAAGTAACCTGGCTCAGACTGGTACAGCCTGCATTGACCATTTGTAGTTTACTGCAGTGCTGATAGTTGAAGTAGCTCAGTGATGACCGGCATATTGCACCATTCTCCAATTATAATCAGCACTAATGATGACCATTCTGGTCTAAAGATACCCACACGATAGAGAAAGCAAATTGAAAATTCCGAAGATTTGAGCGAGCAGGGAAGGGGGATGCCAGTATCTCAGCATGATGCCATCGATCTCCTCGTTCGGAACTTTCATACTGTTGGCCACATCACCTCTCTAACAGTGATTTTTCAGGGCATTTTATGCCAGTGCTCTCATGGCGGTCAGAAGAATAGTTGCTGCATGAGCTACAAGTCAGTCATTGATCAGGCAGATCGCACTGTGGATACGTCAGTCATAAACAGTACTGAAAAGCCATGAAAGCTGCCATGGGCAGATGGTGCATCTGTTATAGAACACTGTGTCGCAGCATTTGAAGAAAATTGTGGTACTTACACTACCTTTCCTCCAGTCCTTCAAAGTAAATAATAACATGTTACGATGCCACAGAAAGTTGGGCAATAGCATTTTCTGAACACTTTGCCGAGTCTTCGAAAACAGACAGACATCATTTCAGCAAATGATGGAAGAACAACAGGCATTGATTTATCAAACAAAAGTGTAATCTACAATAGCGCTTTTCAGGTGATGATCGCCAGCAGCAAGGTTTCGGCTCCCGATGAGACTCTCTTATAAAATGCGCTTAACACATTCAGCGAACACAAAACTTTATAATCAGCATTATCAACATATGGGATGAAAGCAGCATACTCCCAGCACATGGAATTGGCAACATGTTACCATTTCAAGTTTCCTGAAAAAGATCCTAAAATATTGTTCATCAAAAGCCAATCTCATTGCCTGGTGTAATTACCGGAAAATGGTAATGTAAGGTTGGAGAACAGTATCTCAACACCTTCCAGTGTGCTTCTGAGGTCGCACTCACACCGATACTACTGCAACTTCGAAACCTGTTCGCAGAAACAATCACGCGACAAGCGTTTTCGACATAGAAAAAGGCATATGCATCACCGCTTTGGCATTACGGAATCACACGCATATCAGTGTTCACGAGGTCATCTTTATTTAAACAGATCATTTTTACATCGTAGGTATTTTAAAGTTAGTCAGCATTATCATAAAGGCGCCGCAGAAGGTACAGGGCAGTAAATTAGTACGACTTTTTTTGCTCTGGCCATAAACAAGTGTCACATTCAAAACACCAAAAAGAGAAGTGAAGACAAAAGAGTTTACGACCATCAATATACAAAGCGTTACCAGGTCTAAAGAAAGTTACAATTAATCCATAACAAATAATAAGTTGGGTTGAGAAACAGGTTTTAAAATCTCTGTAAGTAAGACATTGCCAACCATTTTCCTCGCCGATTAGGGAGTATCCGATCTGCACCTCTGCTTGTATGGGCCATGTGAACAAACGCAGTTTAGCTCCGCTTCTGACAAGCAGCAGATTTCGTCCTTACACAAACATATCAAAGCGCAAGCCCAGAGTTTCACAACAGCCTGAAGGTGTTGTTCACCAGCTGGGGGAGCTAGTAGAAATCTTGTTTTCAAAGCCATAAAACCCACTTCCATCGTTAAAATGCATGGTTTAGAGTCTTCAATCCTGTACTTGATTCGTTCATCATTCAGTATTTCGTATAGTTATTGAAGAACTATCACCACATCTAAGCTGTGTTAAATGATGTAGGAGCAAATGTTTCGTCTCTGTATCGTCAAGTCATCATTGTGCTTTCGACATTGTTTAGAGCGCGACTTCCAAATCTCTGGCCGGCAACAGAAATATTTTTAACAATTCTTTATGAAAAATGTCCAGCGTAGTCCTTACTCCTTTAGCCATGTGACAAAAGACGCTAGAGATTACAACAGCTGAAATCCTCGCAGCCTTCTCAGGTGCAGGTCCATTGAGCTTCCGCTTCGTGAGGCAGCCAGCGGAAGGGGAAGAGGGGATAAATTCGACGAGAAACGCGGCAAATATTTTGTTACGCCATGAACAGAAGATTTATATTTACCGACGGTTCCAAATCACGCCGGCGTTGTCATGGAGCTGGTGAACTCAGTGCTTCAGTCTTACAGTTGAGCGTATGGCATTTTAGTAGCCTTGAAGGCTATTCTTAGCAGTCACAATATTTGTGACTTCTAAAAATTTTATTCGAAAGCTCAATATTATCATCTCTCAGTGTTGAAGACTTGCAGTGGATTCTTCTGCACCATTGGGGTAGGCATGTTTTTGTTGGGTCTCACCATGTGAATATACAGAAATAGGGCAGCATGAGCAAAGGCCAGCAGCAGCACCCCGATACCAGGCATCTCAGCCTCATACGATATGCATTCATTATAGCGAAATTCATCCATTATGGGCACCAGGGGACAGAACTGAGCCCACAATGAAAGAATCACCAGTCAGACACACCTCAAATATGACGACGTCATGAAAGTGGGAGGTTGTGCCAGGTAGATTATATTGCTACACATCGCGAACTCTCAGCCTGCTTTATGATGAATGGGGAGAATGAGCTCTTCTGTGACGACAAAAGAAATTCCACCGACTGTTAGTGACGTTGTTCTGCATTTAGAATCATTTTTTGTCAAATAATTACGGCAAAATGTTGGGAAAGAAAGTATGTGCATTGACAAAAATATTCAAAGAAGTTGGTCTTTCTCAAATATATTGATAGCCGTCTTTTAGTATATATAGTATATATAGTATTTTTTTTCTAAAATATATTGTTTATTCGATCAGTCTATTAATATGAAGCAGAATTTATATATTTATTTATTTCTTAGTTGTTTTGTTTTTCTAATAAAATTTATATGTAGTTTTGGCAGAATTTTACTTTAATTTTACTTTTTATAACATAATATAAAAATGAAAGATCACATTTATTCTGTAGTGACAACAGATAACTTCACTCAATCATCAATTCTTTTTTCATGACAGTGGTTAATTTCGGGGATGATTACGACCATAACATACAAAGCCATGAGCGCTCCTCTAAAGCTTATCGTTAAACAAGCCTGGCGAATATTTTAAAGTTGTTTAATGAACAGGGCTGGATTCTTCTGAGATTTGTGTTATCTGCTAGACTATGCCCTCAGCTCAGGTTGCACAACATGGGGTTGGAGTAATACCAGCTGCATGCTGAAAGATATAAGCCGACACAGATCATTTGACACCTTTGATCAGAAAAGAGCAGGCCAGACAGATGGCTGCTTCCAAAGTCCTCTTTCGCTAATTAAACCAGATTTTGAAGTTTAGTACAGAGCGAACATTTCGAATTGACTGAATGATGTTAGAATAATCACTTTAAATCTCAGAAAGCTCCAGTAGAATATTCTGTCTTTACAGTTATCAGAATAGAGAGCACATACTCCATAGAAGCATTTCACAGGCTCTAGTACAGATGATTCATCTGTCATAGTAGAGTACAAGGCGCTTGCATCACCATGATAACAGCACAACTAACACCACTATCTGACTTAGATCCATCTGCAGTATGCTTTTGTAAAATTAGTATGGGTAACATCGTGCTCAAGAATTTTCCCCAATCTCTTCTACAGTGCAGTCCTTTTGTTAAACAGTTTTACACACATGTTTCTGGGATAAGCCATGGAGGATTTACAGGATATTCTACTTCACACTTTCTGGGATTTAAGGTGATTATTTCAACATCCTCATTCAGCTCAGAATTCGGAATGGTTTAGAAGCTCTTGTACTCAGGAAAAACTTCGAGAGTCTGTTTTTAGTGCTTGAAAGGAGGGAATTTTTGGGAGCACTTTCATTCTAGCCATGTATCGCAACCTTAGCTCTGCCTTCTTAGATCAAGGCAATGATTCTGTGTCATACAAATGCTTTCAACATGAAGTTCTAAAGCCCCTGAGCATATTCCCTCAACCCCATGCTGTGTACAACATCCAGTTCTTTAGCTTAAGGTACAGGCTGAGGAATAAATCTGGACAGCCATATGTCTGAAGCTTAGATCGACACAGAGAGTCATATAGCCTCAGAAGGGATTTCTTATCAGCCCCCCAACTAAATTCACAAACAACCTTTAAAATATTCATAGATTGTTTAACATTAAACTTTAGGGGATTTATGTGGCTAGCCCATGTTAATATATGGTCAATAGTCATCCTCAGAAATTAACTTCACTGTATGAAGGATTGATTGATTAATTGAGAGTTATCTACGTCACAACTACCAGGTCACTGACGCCGAATACTAAGTGTGATCTTTTCATCCTTCTTTATAGTATTATAAAAATTAAAAATTAAAATTAAAATTCTGCTAAAAAGAACTACATATAAATTTTATTAAAAGGAAAACAAAAAGAAAACTAGCTAAAATTAAATAAATATATAAAATTCTGCTAAAAAGAACTATTAATAGATTTGATCAGATAAACAATATAACTTTTAGAAAAAAAAAAATATATATATATATATATACTAAGATACACAGCTGTCAAATATATTTGAGAAGACTCCAGCTTCTTTGATAAAAAGAGATAACATTATTAATACACATACTTTCTCCCAACAGTTTTGCTATGTTATAATTACCACCTGCTTCATCAAGTTATTTGATAAAAATGATTCTAAGTTCCACAAGACTGGGACACTCAACCAGCAAATGCCTAACAGTCAGTGGAACCAAGCAATCGTCACAGAAGGGCTTATTCTCCCCATTCATCACAAAGCCGTGAGTTAAACGTGTATGGCCAATACGTAATCTACACAATACAACCTCCCACTTCCTTGGCATTAGGTCATATTTCCAAGGGTGTGTCTGACTAGTGATTTCTTTCATTTTATTGGGGCCTACTCTGTCCCACTGAAGTGCCCATAATTGCTGGATGGATTTCCATATAATATGGAATGCATCACGATATGGAACAGGACATTTTCTGGGTATCGAATTTGTGCTGCTGATTTGGCTAGCTCTGTCTGCCTTCATTTCCTGATATGTCTACATGGGCAGGGACCCAACAAAGAAACAATGCTTCTCTACAATGGTGCAGTTAGAAGATCCACTGCAAGATCTTCAACACTAAGGGATGATCAGTATTGAAGACTTCCCCAGGACTCTAAGGCACTTTAGAGTCACAAAATACAGTAGCCAGACACTGGGAGTATTGCAATATGTTCCAAGGCTACTAAGATGCCATACAGCTCAGCTGTAAAGTTTGAAGCAACTGGAAGGAAGCGCACTTTCGGTTAAAAGATTTCACTCAAAACTCCATAACCAACGCCAGCATTGGACGGGAACCATCAGTAAATATAAATCTTGTATTCATATGCTCTGAAGCATGCTCTAAAAATATTGCCCTCATTTCCTCATCAGATTTATCCCTCTTTGCTCCACTGAAGTACCTGCAGAATTTCACAGCAGGTACCTTCCAGACAGGAGTAATGGGATACACACAAGGAAGTACGGGGATTTTTCCAATATTTGTATCCTCTAAAATCTTTTTAATTCTATAGCTAAAAGGAGTAGATTACCTTGATGATTTTCATAAAAATTGTTAAAAATATTTCTGCCTGCCACAGCAAAGCCAGAGATTTGGGTAGTCTTGCACTCTAAACCAGCATCGAAGCAATGATGACTGACGATAGAGTTCAAGGGCATTTTCCGCATCGACTAGCAACCAGATATTGGTGATGAACGAAAAAGCCCTGTGGCTATACGAATACCTGAATGATGAACAGAATCTAAAAATTTTTAAGTTAGATGAAGAGGCTGGAAGAATATATCTACAAACTGCACGACAGCTTTGATAAAATTAAGGTGTAGTTTTAAGAAGCTTTAGTATATAAGATTTCTACTAGCTCCTCAACTGGTGTGGAGATACACCTCAAGATGTGTAGAGCTTCTAGGCACTTTGCTTTGATATGTTTGATATGTGGGACCCAAGTCATTCTGCTGTCAAAAACTAGCCTAAGAAGCGCGTTTGTTCTTGCCATGGACTGCAGGCCATACAAACAGAGGTCTGATCAGGATGTACTTTCAATCCGGCAGAAGTGGACAGCAGTAGTCTTACTTACAGAGATTTTAAACCCTGTTTCAGCCCAACTTGTTATTTTATTTATCGTTAATTGTAACTTCTTTCGCGTCATCCGGTGGCAGCAAAGATATTGACAGGTCATCCAATAAATAACGTCTTTAAGACCTCTTTGGAATAACAGATGTAAATAATTGCTTATAGCTTTCAGGAGCAAAAAGTGTTACACTGGAGAACACTGCCTGGGAACACCTTCTTCTGGCACCTTCTCTGATAAAGTGACTAACTTTAACTTTAAAATACCTACGATGTAAAAACGATCTGACAACAAAGGTAATTTTCTCGTAGACCACTATTATGCATTGTCTTGAGAATTCCATGTCTCCAAGCAGTGTCATATGCCTTTTCTATATCAAACACTGTCACGTGTTGTTTGGAGGCAAATGCTTCACAGACAGAGAGGTTTCAAGTTGCAGTAAGATATCCAGTGTGGAGTGCATTTTTCGAAAGCGACACTGAGAAGGTGTTAAGATACTGTTGTGCTCTAAATACCACATCAGCCTTACATTTACCATTTTTCCATTAATTTGACAAACAGCAAGTTAACGCGAATAAGCGGTAACTGCTGCATAGAGAGGATCTTTTCCAGCTTAAGAAATGGTAACATGGTTGCCAATTCCCATATGCTAGGTAGCTGCTTTCATCCCATATCTCTATTGGATAATGCTGATTATAAAAGTTTGTGTTCCTTGAAATGTGTTTAAACATTTTATAAGGAATCTCATCAGCTAGGGCAGGTTCTTGCTGCTGGCTAAAGCAGAGTCAAATTCCCCTTTCAGAAAAAGGTATATTGTGGCATCTACTTTTGTTTGATGAAAATCAAGTACCTGTTGTTCTTCCATCATTCTGAAACGATGTCCTGGGGAACTATCTGATTTTTCAGAGACTCGAGCAAAGTGTTCAGAAAATATATTACTAACTTCTGTGGCATCAGTGACATGATTATTATTTACTTTAAGGACTGGAGGAGGATTGGGTGTAAATTTACCCTGAATTTTTCTTATTTTCTTCCAAATGCTGCTGACTGGTGTTCTGCTGTTAATAGAGGATACATATCTGCCCATGATTGTCTTCTGGCAGCTTTCATAGCTTTTCGAAATCGTGCCCTACACTGTTTATAAGTACAGATTATCCACGGTGCGATGTCTACGGCACCTGGTCAATGATGACCTTGTAGCTCGATGGAACTGGCTGTCTCCTGAAAAGTCCTTTAGTTCGAGGAATTGAATGTAAGCCAGCAGTATGGAAAGTTCCATTGAGGAGATCGATGGCATCATCTACACTTGGGAAATCTTTGGCATCCCCTTCCAGCCTGCCCACCCTCTGAATTTTTCCAATTTGCTTTCTAAGCACCATCAGCAGGATCTTGGGATAGGTGGATCATCATTGGTGCTGATTATAATTGGAGAATGGTCACTGGTATGCCAGTCATCACTTGTTCTCCAACTAAAATCAACACTGCAATTAGAGCTACAAATTGAAAGGTCAATGCAGGAGACAGTACCTGCCCGAATGTGATAATGTGTAGGTTCTCCAGTATTAGCGCCTTCCATTCCCATTTTCTACGATAGATGCCATCATATCTCTCTTTGGTTTGATGTTACATCTCCCCACAATGGATGTCTGCTGTTGAAGTCACCAAGAAGAAGAAATGGCTCTGGTAGCTGCCACATTAAGGATATTAAGTCCTCTCGGGAGACATGACTATTGGGTGGAATGTAAAGGGAACATATGGTATACTGCCTTCTTAAATTAATCCGTACAGCCACAGTCAAGTGAGTGTTTAGTTTTACTTTGTGTGTGGAGTATCTCGGGACGTGATGTGATGAGGGATCCACCGTGGATTTCCCACTTCCAACCAAATTCAGTTCTGAAGTGAACATATTCCCTAGGACAAGGGGTATATTCACCTAGTTTGGTCTCCTGCAAACATATCCCTACAGGAGATTGCTCATAGAGCAAAAGCTTCACTTCCTCATACTTTGCTCGGAGTCCCTGACAGTTCCACTGAATAATGGAAGTGGTTCCTTTTTACAAGATTGGGAGGGTTCTTTTTCATTTGGGGAGGACAATTTATCGGGCAGTTTTGTTGGCTTCTTGGGGGGAATAACCACCTTGAAAGAGCTAACATCCTTTCCTTCAGTGTCTGACACTGACGGTTTTTTGATTTCTTTCTCTGTCTCAATCGGGACAGAGAGCAGAGGTGTTCTCTAAAGAGACCTCAACTGTCTTGCTATTGCTGGCAGCCAGCCTCTGGGCCTTTGAAGAGGCAGAAGCACCACAAGGACTGGCGCTGGGGGACCGCATCTGCTGGTTTGTCCTCCGTAAAGAGGAGTTGGCACCAACAGAAGTTGGCACCGGGCCATGAGTGCTGGCCTGCCCAAAGAGGCAGATGGTGGAGGGTGTGTCTCAACTGACACTAATTTTTCAGTCAGTTGACGCCCTTGCTGGTTCTACTCGAACTCCTGTCTCTCGCACAACATCACACAGATTCTGATGAATCTGTTAGGGCGCTCTTTCAGCCATTCTTTTGACTTACCTTGTGCTTTTAATACTTTATTTGTCTCTTCTGCTGGTTTCTAGGTTTTGCTACTACTGAGGCAAAACTTAGACCAGGTCTACAATCTTAGCTTTTGCTCTCTCTTGCTTCCTTAAAAGTTATCCTTTCCATCACTCTTAATGCCTGGAATTTTTCAAATAAATATATCACACTGTTGAGATGATGATGCACGTCCTCACCACAGTGAACACATTTAGTTCCCTTGGTAACATACCATGCTCAATATCTCACAGTTGACACAAACCGCAGGATTTTCTTGTATTTTCTGACCGCACGCCTGAAGGGTGTGTCCAAAACGTTGGCAGGGAAACATCTTCTGGGCCTCGGGATGTACTGTTTTATTTTGCATTCATGCCAGGCTGCAGAGACATACTCCTGGGGAGTCTTAAACATTGAATGTCAATATCAAAAGCAGGTTGAGGCATCCGATCTCTATCCACCTTCTTTGGTGATCCTGTTCACCTTAATTACACCCTGATCTTTCAATTCATTTGAAAGTTTCTCCTCGGAGAAACCCATTAGCTGAGGGGCATAAATCAAACCCATGCTGCAGTTCAAGCTGGAGTGGGGAGTGCACTCCACCGTAACTCCCGCAAGGGCTGACAAACTCATCAGCTTCATGCTTTCCTCTGGGAGATACTACCAGGAGCATATTACTGTTCTTGAGGGGATATTTCGTTGTCTGCTACAACATTTTACACTTCTGTTTACCTCAAAATATCAATATTATCATCATTGAGCTTCAAATTTAAATATTTTTCGTATGAGTTGGGTACAAAGACCCCAGGA
Organism: Macrobrachium rosenbergii; assembly: GCF_040412425.1. Lineage (NCBI taxonomy): Eukaryota > Metazoa > Arthropoda > Malacostraca > Decapoda > Palaemonidae > Macrobrachium > Macrobrachium rosenbergii. The sequence goes on from NC_089743.1 coordinate 363,639, forward strand.
ACTATTTCATACTTCTTGCTTTTCTTTATTGCAAATGGTTCCAGAGTGACAATACTGGAACCAGATGCTTTTTGTTGGGGATTCCTGGCTGTATTCCTCTTGCCTGGCATTGGGCTGCCAACCAAAGCCGATTGTCACTTGGCCCAGGGTACTAATTTCAACATGGGGACCCATGAAAAAATTGGTAAAAAAAAAAAAAAAAAACACACAACCAATCTATAAGAATATGAAAAAGGCAATCTATTGACTTTCATGGGGCCCTATTTTCACAATCGACACCAGAACGAACTGACTCTCAGATGTCCACCCCTTACCCTACTCCAAAAGGGATAGCACCAACACAGAGAGGCACAAGTAAGCCTAACCCGCTTGTTGGGACCAGACTATTACTAGAATACAATCATCCCCACTCTGACTATGTTGGTGGGCATACCGAAAATATGCCAGAGTCCTACCCCTAATAACAGCCCACCCTGAATCCACGAAGGATCTCAGGATAGTTCTGCTTCAGGTGTCAATATGACATCATATCAACACCCTTCTGGTCCAAACATCATCGGATTGCGACGCCCCAATCACAGTTCCCACATTTAGCCTGAACATGAACCCCAATCCAAGGTATGATGCCCTTTCCTTCACACAGACAGGAAATTTAATGAAGGTGGAAATATCCACACTACGTAAACCAAAGAGTTAGAAAATATACATATATATACAGTACATATATATACACATATACATATACACATACACATATACACATACATACACACACATACATATACATAGGATAGGAAGATGGAAGAGAATTGAAAAATAAGCTGGAGGAAGAAGTAAAAAAGGAGTAGAAGAAAAAGAGGACAGAGAGAGACATTTAGATTCAAACGGGGGGAATGCTTTCCCCTCGTTCGAGAGCCCCCTTGCCCGTCGCAAATCTACAGCATGAGAAAGAATATTCCATGGTGGAGCCATGCGACTACGTCACGGCAGTCTCTCATTAAGGGGGTCGTAAGGAAGGATGACCCTTTAACCATGGGTGGGAACTCTTCCACACGCCGGCACCTGCAGAATCTTACTGCAACTGTTTTGGAAGAGGAGAATTTGAAACCATTTCATCAGCCCACTTTAGTATTGTGCATTAATAGACCTTTGGTAAATGTTTACATACAGACAGGGAATCATATCCGTGCAGTATATTGCAAGGTCATCGACAAAAGCGCATTTAACATAAAGTAGATTTTTTCAATCACACTATTTATTGCCACTGAAAAAAGTGTTACACTTAAAACAAGCTTTCCTTGGGAACTCCTTCCTCCTGCATAAAAAAGGTTGGGAGAAGGAGCTTCCACCTTACCTTAAAAAAGTCTGTCTGATAAAAGGAATATATAAACCTGACTATTCTTCCACATATGCCCATCTTGTGCAATTGTTTCATGATGCCAATTCTCCAGGTAGTACATATGCTTTCTCCCAAGTCAAAAAATATGCCAATGGTCTGGACACTTTTTTGGCAAATCCTTGCTGGATTTGGCTGGTCAGCCTCAGCAAGGATCAAGGGCAGGAGCTGTTTTTTCTGGAAACCAAATTGAAATGGCTATAGTAATCCTTGTCTCAGGTACAAACCAGTCTAGTATTTATCATTTTCTCCATCAGCCATACACAGCTGGTAAGAGCTGGTCTATAGCTGGTGGCTTGGGAAGCATCTTTATTACGCTTTAACAGGGACAATTATGGATATTTTCCAGTCCTTGGGTAAAATTCCAGTTTCCCACATTTTGTTTATAATCTTCAGTAAATATTTTTGCATCATCTGGGAGGTGTTTCAGCATTTCATATATGATTGTATCTCTCACCTGAGCTGTGGATTCACTTGAGGAGAGCGCCTCACGAAGTTCTCTTAGGAAAATTTGTAGTTGTATGGTTCAGATTTTCCTGAATCAAACTTCAGACACATTTCAGAATTCCACTTTGGAAATTCTGGAGAATAATTGTTAGGGCTGGAAACTTTAGTGAAAACTGTTTTCCCAGCTCACTGGCAACTTCAGTGTGCTGCTCTGTGACTAGAGGTTTATTTAATGAGGGCAATGGTGACGCTACAAATTTTCCACTCAGTTTCCTTATTTTGCGCCACACCACTCTTAGTGGGGTCTTGGAGTTTATTCCATTAATATAGTAAAGCCAACATTCTCTTTTGGCTTTCTTATAGAAGCACCGCTGCTTGGCTAAAGCACATTTGTAGATTAATTTAGACTGAGGGGAGCCACTAGCTTTGTAACATCTGTAGCATCAGTCACTTTCTCAGAATAACACAAGTCTTATTCCACCAGGGAACTGCAGGTTCACGAGGTTTGCCTTGAGACACAGTTATTGGTGGCCTTACATTGTTGGAAGTTTTCACAAGTTTTTCTGAGTTCAGTCCCGTGTCAGCCGGTGAAATTCCATTACAGCACGAATTTCTAGGTATAACAATGCTAGATATACCAGAGAAAAAGAGCTTTCAGGAAAGCTGGGGTTACTACCCCCAGTCGATCGTCTTTAGAAGACGTCGGTATAATGAAGGGTGAGTGAAATACCACTACCACGGAAATATACTCGAAAGATCTCTCCTTATCAAAACCCCCGTAAAAGAGCGGTGAGCCGTTACAGCTCCCACACTCAACACCCGCCAGGACGGCGACACCAGCGCCACCTACTTCATTCCATTTTCTAGCATGTGATACGTTTATTTTGTGTGCTCGTCCCTTTTTTTGGATTGTTTTTTACTTCATCTACAATGGCTTCGAGCACCTTTTCCATCTCTAAGTTAAGTACCATCTTCTTGTGGGGTTTTTGATCTGTTTATTGGCTGTTTTGGTTCATAAATATTGGGATCTTCTTATGACGCCACGGCGTCCCCGTTCAGCCATGTCGACCGCGAGGCGACTCCTTCTGTTCTTTCGGTCGGAGTTTTCTCCTAAATCGCTATATATAGATTTTAGCCCCTTGAATTCCTTCCTGGTGGTTCCGTGCGGTGGCTCCCCCTCCAATTTTAGTTTTTGTTTTGCATTTTTGGCCTGTCGGCCTCTCTTAGGGAGTTTCTCCGTCCAGTACCCCCCCCCACCAGGTTGGGTTCTTTTTCATTTAGTCTCATAGGCTATTATGTTATACTTGAAGATGGTGCTCTTCTTTTAGTTTTAGTATTTTTGATTTTATTGTTTATTGTTTTTGGTTGTGTAGTTTACCTCTGGTGGGCCTCCCCCCCCGAGGTAGGCTACGCTTCCTGTGAACGTAATTTTATTTTGATTGTTTTTATATGATGGTTGTAGTGTGGGCTCCATCCCTTGTCCTGGGTGCGGAGATCAGGTTGAGGGAGTTTTGGTTGCTGTTTCCACAGGGATCGTTTTAGGGTCAGAGTGAGCCCCTTGGTCCTCTTCCTCCAATTTCTTCGAGTTCTTTGGATGTGTTTCCTCTGGGCTAGTCGCCTACTTATCCCCTACTCGTTCCTGGTTGGCTCTCGGCACAAAATTTCTCTCCCTGTTGGTTCCTCCTCTCCTTTTACACCCCTTTCTCCTTCCTATCCTATACTAGGTTAGGTTTATATTAGGCTACGCCTAGGAGGAGTTGGGCTTTGGGCTGTGTAGCTCCCTGGAGTAGGCTTCCCTTCCAAGTTCATTGGGAAGGAAGGATGCAGTTGAGCGGGTGTCATGTTCTCCTTGTCTCCTCTTCCCTTCTCGGTAGCCTACTCCTCTTCACTACCCCCCCCCCTCAGCCTTGCGACTAATGCGGGTGACGCTAGATGGCGTTTTCTCCAGTTCAGGGACTCCTCCTATTGGTAGAGGGATTCGCTCCTCCCATATCGTCCCCAGCTTCGCTGTGGTGGGGGGTGGTTTGTTTGCTTTCGAGTGTGTTTTTGTTCCTGTCTCATACCTCTTGTCTCCCCATCGAGCTACGACGTTAGGGTTTAGGTGTGCCCCGCCGTATGTTATGAACATAGATCCTTTACCCACTTGTTTCTCCGGCGGGGAGGTGAATGGGATGATTCTTTTTCACGTAGCAGCCCACTCCTCCGGTCTCCGGAGTGTTACCATCATTTGTTATTTTTGATTATTGTTTATTATTATTATTTTGTTTTACCATATATATGATTCCGGTCCCACACCTGGGGCTTTTACCGTTAATTTTCTGGCAGCCCTTATGGTTGGTTCCTGGTTTCTCGTTCCTTCATTCCCGGAGTTTTCCGGGTCTGAATCCTTACCTTCCACTCTGTGCATTTAAAGCTTATTGGCCCAGTTTAATTTGGTAGTTCTTCTCCGCCGGAGTATTCCGGTTGTAGTTGAGTTTCCCGGCCTTGCCGACTTTAGATTTGCTTAGAGTGTGAGGTTCATGTACTGTTACCAATACAGACTGTTCGCTGTGAGGGAGCCGGTGTACCGCCTCCTTAACAACCCTACGGGCACGTTGTGCCGGACCCACGCTGGTTGTGCGGTCCGACTGGACGACCTGGTTGTTTGGCACCCTGATGGCTGTGAGGTTTGCTTTGCTCTCTCCTCAACCATCCAAGACGAGTCGGTAAGTGAAAGTCTTCTTTCCTCCGGTCCATGCTCCTCATATATTATATGTTGTTTATATTTCTCCGTCTGTCTTTTCATTCCTGACTAACTGCAGGTTTCCTTTCAGGCGGATGAAGCTTCCAAGAAGTCTGCCTTGGAATCCCTCCGGGCCTGGGTGGCTGGGTTTGCAGGAATGTTTTGTCGGGAAGCCCTACGTCCTCGACGCCAGGTTGAGGACTTGCTTTACCCCGCGCACGGGTGGCCGCTGCAGTACCAGAAGAACTTGCCACCCCTATTATCCAACAGATCCGTGATGCGACCCAGCCACCTCAAGTGGACATCATGTGCGCCGAGGTCTCGGAGGATGTTGCCGCCTTAAATCTCGACTTGGAACCAATGAATACGGAGCAGGACCAGGTGGTAAGTGGTGAGGTAAGTGAGGATGTTGGGGCGGGCCCCCTTTGTTTGACTCCCCTGCTTCATCTGTATCTTCATTTTAAGGTTTTGTGAAGTCTTCCTCTTTGGGTGATAGAGCTCCGTCTGCTATCCCCAAGTTGAAGTTGAAGACTTCATGGAAGGCGAAGGGCTATAAGTCCTCGACTTCCAAGAAGGCATTGCCCTTCCCCATCGAAGGCTAAGGTTTCAGGACCTGTAGCCTCCGGGAGCAAATCTAGCTTCCTCCAGCAAGGCGCGAGTAAGAGGGCTGGCAAAACCAAGCCCTCCTCGCCAGCCTCTCTTTGATGCGCAAGCCCTGGCCACTGAACTATAACAAAAGTTTCACGGAGGACCTAGATTCTAGGTTTGAAAGATCTCAGATAAGTTTGCCAACTATGACAATATACTGGCAGGTTTGGCTCGCCAACCTAAAGCAGAACCACAGTATTCTATCCCCGACACTGCGGACCTCCCGCCGTTTGATGTCGGAAACCCTTGGCGGTTCGCACTCCGGGCCATCCAACATGATGGCAAACTTACAACAGACGGTCTGGGCACGAGACGGTTGGAGGAATTGGAGTTCTTCCCCGATCTCTTGCCCCCTTATCCTGGCTTCGTGAGGCTTACTGAAGAAGCCTGGATTCGGTCAGACAAGGTACCTAGGGAGACTGTCATCATCCCTAGAGACCAAGCTCAGTCGGCTCTCCTGCGCACTCTGGACGGAGTGGCAGGCAGTGAACACAAAATTGACCCCTTTCAAGGGCAATTTCACGATGTTCACCCTGGGAGAAAGAAGATCTTCCCACTCCTTGCATGGACAAAGTTGCTCTGGCTACGACCCGAGCATGCTTTGACGGGAATCCCTTTCCTCAATTAAGGGAAACAGACCCTACTTCCCTGGTATTCCCAGGAAGTAACGAGTTCTGGGTGGACGCCCCGTCCACTTTCACTGTAGGCAAGCTGGACCCTCTTTTTGCGCTTCCACGCAGTTTAGCGAACAACTCCCTGCTGCCGGAATCATTGGTAAAGCGGAGTTTGAGACCCGGACTAAGTTAGCCCGGTCCTTGAGCTCCGGCTGTCTTACTGAGGCTACTGCCGTCTCCTGCTCGGACGAACCCTTTTTTCCAGGTCCTGGCTAAGTCTTTCCTGGCGAGCTTCCAGTTAGACTTGCATGAGTTTGTTATGGCTAGACTGGAATGCAGAAAATTTATTTTTGCTGACGCTGTAATCCGCCACGAGCCTAACAAGCTCATTAAAAGCTCAATCTGGGGACCTAACCTCTTCCCTGAAGGAGAGGTTACATCCGTCATGTCTGAGGCTACACGGGCCAATCAGAGTCTGCGCTCTCGGTGGGGAATTCCCACTTATAAGCGCAAGACCCCAGAATCGGCCGGCCCCAGACGAGAGGAGGAAAAAGGTTCAGGAGACATAAGAGGCCCCATCAGGCGGTGGTTCAAGCCGTCCCGGTCTCGGCAGTGGCCCAGCCATCTACCTCTAAGTCCCAACCCCAACAGTACGTGTTGGTCCAACCAGCGCGCCTCCTATGTATCCTCACCAGCATACAACCCTACATATGAAGGCCGTGGTTTTTTCACGGCCTCAATAGGGTTGCAAGGGGGAGGAAGGGCAAGGCCCCCACAGAGGAAGATCTAACACCACCCCAAGGGGAGAGGACGTGGTAGAGGGAACAAACCCGCTCCCTCCCACTGAGAGAACGCAGGTAGGCGGTCGCCTGTATTGGTTCAGGGACCAATGGACCTTCAGCCCTTGGGCACACAGCATTGTGTCCAAGGGACTAGGGTGGAGCTGGATCAAGAATCCTCCCCTCTAAACAGATTTTACCAGCCACCCACATCAATCCTACAGGATTATGTAACAGAATTGCTCAACAAACGGGCAATAAAGAAAGCAAGGCACCTAAAGTTTCAAGGCAGGCTATTCACTGTTCCCAAAAAGACTCCGATCAGCAAAGAGTGATCCTGGATCTATCGCGTCTAAATCTCTACATAAAATGCGACAAGTTTTGCATGCTTACGGTAGCTCAGGTTGGACTCTACTTCCGCGTGGAGCCGTCACCACCTCTATCGATCTTTCAGACGCTTATTATCACGTCCCAGTTGCGCGGAACTTCTCTCAGTTCCTCGGTTTCAGACTCGGGAATCAAGCCTACTCCTTCAGGGTCATGCCCTTCGGTCTGAACATTGCACCCAGGATATTCACCAAGCTGGCGGATACGGTAGTACAGCAGCTCCGGTCCCAAGGAATCTCCCTAGCAGCGTACCTGGACGACTGGATAATCTGGGCTCCAACTGTTCCGGAGTGTCAAAAGCCACGTCCATAGTCACCAATTTCCTAGAGTCACTGGGTTTTCAGCTGAACAGGAGAAGTCCCGCCTGACTCCGAGTCTCGGTTTCAGTGGCTGGGTCTTCAGTGGGACCTGTCCTCCCACACGTTATCTCTCCCACCTTCCAAGAGGAAAGAGATAGCATCTCTCACCAAGAGGTTTCTCAAAAATCAGTCAGCATCCCGTCGGTCCCAGGAAAGGGTCCTCAGGTCTCTCCAATTTGCCTCAGTGACAGACCTGCTCTTGAAAGCCAAATTAAAAGACATAAACAGAGTGTGGCGGAGTCGAGCAAACACCAAGCTCAGGACAAGGTCTCCTCTATCCTCGGATCTTAAAGACAAGACTGCGGCCTTGGACCACAGTCAAGGGCCTGTCCAAAACAGTTCCACTTCAGTTTCCCCTCCGGCACTAGTTATCCACACAGACGCTTCTCTAAGCGGCTGGGGGATATTCACCAAAACAAAAAGTACAAGGAACGTGGTCCACAATGTTTCAGCAGTTCCATATAAACACCCTGGAAGCCATGGCGGTCTTTCTAACTCTGAAGAAAATCCGCCCTCCCAATCGGATTCATATCAGGTTGGTGTTAGACAGCGCAGTGGTAGTTCATTGCATCAACAGGGGCGGCTCCAAATCAGGTCGAGTAAACCAAGTGATGGTTGCTATCTTCTCCCTGGCGAACAAGCACGGTTGGCACCTGTCAGCCACCCACCTAGCAGGTGTCCGGAACGTGGTGGCGGATTCCCTGTCCAGGACTACCCCGTTGGAGATGGAGTGGTCCCTGGATGCGGAATCTTTCCAATGGATTTGCCGCTGGGTTCCGGGACTCCAAGTGGATCTGTTCGCAACGGAGAGCAACTTCAAGCTCCCCTGTTACGTGGCCCCAAACCTGGACCCTCAGGCGTTAGCCACAGACGCAATGACAGTAGATTGGAACAATTGGGAGAAGAATTTATCTGTTCCCTCCAATAAATTTGCTGCTGAAAGTTTTACACAAACTAAGGACATTCAAAGGTCAACCAGCTCTGGTAGCCCCTATTGGCCGAAGAGCAATTGGTTCCCTCTCCTTCAGGAACTGGGCTTGCGGAGTCTTCAGATTCCCAAGCCCATTCTGACCCAGACAGTACAAACCAAGACTGTGTTAGCTTCCTCAAGGATTCAAGATGCCCTAGCTTTATGGACTTTATAAAGTTCGCAGCTCAAAAGGAGCAAACATTGACCCTGTCAACACTCTGTTTTTAGAATCAGATAAAAGAGATTCTACTATTAGACAATATGACTCAGCAGTCAAAAAGTTAGCCTCCTTCCTGAAAGCATCTGAAGCCAAAATTATGACGACTAATTTAGGAGTTTCCTTCTTTAGGTCACTGTTTGAGAAAGGTCTGGCTCCCTCACTATTACCACAGTCAAGTCGGCATTGAAGAAAGTATTTCTTTCTGGCTTTAAAATCGACCTTACAGATTCTTATTTTCATCCATCCCCAGAGCATGCGCTCGTCTGAGACCAGTATCACGTCCACATTCGGTTACTTGGTTTCTCAATGACGTCCTTAAGTTAGCGTCAGAGTTGGATAACTTCCATTGCTCTTATCAGGATCTGTTAAGGAAAACCTTATTTTTACTTAGTTTGGCTTCAGGTGCTAGAATTTCAGAGCTGTCAGCTCTAACTAGAGGTGATAATTTTGTTAACTTCCTCCCATCCGGAGAAGTCCTCCTCTCCCCTGACCCTAGATTTTTAGCTAAGAACGAAGACCCACAGGACAGTTGGTCTCCTTGGAAGGTAGTGCCCCTTCCTCAAGATCCAATCTTTATGTCCAGTCCATACACTTAAATCTTACCTCTCAAGAACTCCACAGAGTAAGTCGGGTCCTCTTTTATCAGGAGAAAGGTGGTACTTTTTCACTGAATGGTATAAGACAACAAATTCTGTATTTCATTAAACAAGCCAACCCAGACTCAGTTCCTAAAGTTCATGATATTCGAGCAGTGGCTACTTCCTATTAATTATTTTCATAATATGGACTTTTCAGAGTTATCAAAATATACGGGTTGGAAATCACCTCTAGTGTTTAAACGCCACTATTTAAAAATCACTCAAGCCCTGAAATATTCTACTATAGCAGTGGGAAGTGTCATCTCCCACCTTAAATAATTATATCCTTTCCTTTTCCCCCCCGCCCGCCTACCTCATTTGCTTCTCTGCTTATTCTCCTGGTCGTTTATGCCTCACTGCCTAGCTCTTCATATTGATATATTTGTATTTGATGATGGAAAACTGTAATCTGATTATGCCATAATTGTTTCGTTTGTGGGGTACTGGACAGTTTTGTTGGCTCCATGTACCCCAGGATAATTGTGTGTGTTATTTTCATTAGTCTTGTCTCTTACATGTTTAAGCCTAAGTTTACATATATAGTTTTAAGGTTGTATTTCTTGTTCTGTGCACATTTCATGTTTCACTACTTTTAAGTAATTTTAAGATTTTTGAGGTTTTTTCTCAGACCGGGGACCTCCAGTGTTTTGTAGTGTTAAGTTTATTGGTGTGCCTTAAAATTAAGTTGCCTTACTTTTAAGTATTCTTGCTTCATGGAAGAGATTCCTTAATTAAAATTATTTTCTTAAATTTTGCCTTTTTCTTCAGATTACCCCCTTTGCTTTCCAGTAGTTTGCAGTCTTGGCATGATTCTCTATCACTATTTCACCGGCTGACACGGGACTGAACTCAGAAAAGGGATTTTGACAGAGGAAAAATCTATTTCTGAGGAAGGTCCCGTGTCACCCGGTGACCTCCCCTGTCTAGTCTAGTACTCCCCCCCTTCTTGCACATGCCAAGTCTGGGGTTAGTGCTAGCATGGAATGAAGTAGGTGGCGCTGGTGTCGCCGTCCTGGCGGGTGTTGAGTGTGGGGCTGTAACGGCTCACCGCTCTTTCGGGGTTTTGATAAGGAGAGATCTTTCAGTATATTTCCGTGGTAGTGGTATTTCACTCACCCTTCATTATACCGACGTCTTCTAAAGACGATCGATCTGGGGGTAAATAACCCCAGCTTTCCTGAAAGCTCTTTTTCTCTGGTATATCTAGCATTGTTATACCTAGAAATTCGTGCTGTAATCGAATTTCACCGGGTGACACGGGACCTTCCTCAGAAATAGATTTTTCCTCTGTCAAAATCCCTTTATTACAGAAGCATACGTAGTGTTGGCACTTTTGTTTGCCCCCATTACCGTGCGCTTTGCTTCACTAATGCTAATATGTTCATTATCTGCCGCTGCCAACACATCTTGTTCAAATTTATATCTGGGACAAGCCCTAGAGTTTGGTGTGTGATCACCCTTGCAAAGAAAACAGTATCGGGTTGCTTTGCAATCATCAAAATTATCGTGCTCTGCAGAGCACACAGGACATCTTTTATTGTTATCGCAAGAGTTTTGAATGTGGCCATATTCAAAGCATTTGCGACACTGTCTAGGACTTCTTTTATATTTTTTAACCTGCATCCTCTCATGGCCAACAATGATGGTATCAGGTAGGTAATTGGAGGAGAAGGTTAAAAGGATAGCTGCATCACCACCCAGTTTTTTTACATGAGATACACAAGGAGGGCATCGATGGAGAATCTCTTCCTCTTTAAAAACATGCAAATCTTTTGAGTAAACTACTCCTTTCAGTGTATTAAAAAATCTGTGAGATGAAATAGATTCAATATTTCCACTTTCAGGAGGTTTAAAGTTAGCTAACAGAACTGCTTGAGTCTCATTTCCAGCTTTTATTAGAAGGTTCTTTCCATACCGTTTCAAATTTCCAATGGGAATGGAACCAATCTTGCTCTCAATGCAGTCAGCAGCTTTTATCAAATTTTCCCTCCCTCCTTGTAGATAGCAACATGCCATAAAGGGGGAGGAAGAGCTCTGGTACATGGGACTGGTCCATGTTCTTCAGCCTTTGGAACAAAGTCAAATGGCTCATCATTCAAGTTTTTAACTGAAAACACTTTCGTGCTGACAACTGAGTCATTCAGAATGTGGCCATGGAGTCTTTGTTGTGCCTCACTAGCTTCAAGGGAGAGGAAAATTTGATAAAAGCACAAAATGACTGCTTATCTTTTTCTAGAATTAATTTAATTCTTTCCACTTTGCCGAATTGCTTCACTACACTGTATAAACATTCGTAATCTAATGATAAGTTTACATTAGTGCAATAAAGGACCCTATTATTTGAATCAAATCCACCAGATTTATTAACACCCTGGTGTCTCAGTGTTTGGTTCTGTCCAACAGCCAAGCCCGTATCCATGTTCATGCCAGAAGTCGTTGCCAGTGCCGTTAAGTCATCGGATCCAGGGGAGGGAGAACTAAAAAAATTTGTGCCATAAGTTTAAACCAGTCCACATGCAAAGGTCCAAAAAGTGCACACCCGACACCCAAGAGCCCCGCACAGACCCCGACAGCATATCAAAAAAGGACAAACTGGGCAGCTCTACTGCTCAGCTTCCCCACCCCAACACACTCCCAAAGCCCACGAAGAGACCCCAAGATGCCAAGCATGCACACATCAGACCACCACACAAACTGGTTCATCCACCCACCCAAAACTGCTTGGTCATATCAAGAAAGTATCGTAGATCAGTCAGGTATTCGCATTCTCCACCAATGGCACAAGTGAGAGTTGACTCCCAACAGTCCACCCCATACCCTACCCTTTCAGGATAGCACCAGTACGCTTGCAGTGGCCCAGGTATAAGCCAATCCGCCTGCTGGGAGTTCTGCCCCACTAATGGGGACTGACTCCCCACTCCAACCGTACTCGTGGGCTTCCGGACAAAAGCCAGGAGTCCCACCTCAAAAACCAGCCCCCCCTGGATTCCGATGGGCTGATCCCCAGAGATGGTTCCGCCCTCAAGATAGCAGTGGGAAAAATCCCATCACCATCTCTTAGGTCCAAACTATCTCGGGTGGCGACTCAACCACCACAACTCCCACAATTAGCTTCGAATGCGAACCCCTTCCAAAAAACGATCCCTTCTCAGACTCACCTAAGCAGTAAAATTTTGCGAATGTGGAAATGTCCACGCCATTTAAACCAAAAACTATGTAGGATGATTCGTCAGGACCCGGGCCCAAAGGCCAGGGTCCCTTAGCCCCTCACCTCGTCAAGGCGTCCTACTCGAGGGGATTTACTATTTGGACTATGAAGGTCGTTCTCTTTCTTAGGCGAGGACGTTACACTGTGTGATCTAGGTCTTTTTCCTATCTCTGGTGGTCCATCTAGTTCTCTTAGTATTTCTTCGATTTCTTTAGTATTTTGTAGTTTGTTTTTGTTATGGATTATCATTTGAGATATATCTTCTTCTTTGTTTTGGCTTTTGTTAAGATGTAAATTATCAGAGATATCTTCTCTCTGTTCATCAAGATGATCATGTACAGCAAGGTTGGACATTACTTTGAATTTATTACTTATCTCCATGGTATTGCTTTTATCTGATTCTTCTACAGTTATTTGATTTCTGGTGTCAGAAGATTGGGTGGTTTGTGAGACATCATTGGATGTTGTTTTACTTTGAGTTTGAGTGCATCTGCAAATGTTTTGCGGGAAGTTGTATTCCTTCTTCTTTCATGTCTTCTTTAGCTTCCTTGACTGTTATACCATATTTTCTTGATCTGGTAAGGGCTTCTTGGAAATATCTGAAATATACACACTCCCTTGCATAAGCGTGGTGTGAACCATTACAATTAAAGCATTTTTTTTTTGCTGCAATCATCACTACTATGCTCCAAGGAGCCACATTTAAAGCATCTTGGTGAGGCCAAAGACTTGCATCGTTTTGCTGTATGTTTTAATTTCAAGCAAATCTTACATTGCATAGGTTTTGGATATTCTTCTTTAATTGCTATTTTTTTGTTGCCTATTTTCATAAATGTTGGAATTGTTTGCTGTGAAAAAGTTATTTTAGCTATCTTCAGACTTCGTCCAGTTTTAACACTTCTCCTCTCATAGACAATAACAGATTTAACATTATGTTTTTGATCTTGCAGGACTTCTTTTTAATGTTTCACACACAGATTCATTGGTGTCATTTTCAACTCTAAGTTTATCCAACAACATAGTTCCAATTCTAGTGTTATAATGCGCCTCGTCAGAAGCATTTACATGATGAATTCAAGTTTTGTAGTTTCAAGTAGTTTTTTTATTCTTCTTCAGATTTAGCTTTACTATGATTTTGTTTTTTTCCACGGAGAATTTAAGATTGTCACAGCCAAGAATTTTCTTAAGTGAACGGTATATAACCAAGTCACTTAGAGGGTTACTTCTTCACTTAAAGTGAGAGTGATATACTGAGCCCACACTGGAGGAGAAAAAGATCCTCAAGGGTCATTCTTTTAAATGTTCTTCTCCTTTGAGATTGAGTGTTTGGTACATATGGCTGTAAAGTAGCCATACTAGAGTTTTGGAGGGATTCCATGGCCAAATCCTTTGAGGAAAGCATAGAGTCATCAGCAGAAATAAGGGGGTTGACATAAAAACGAAGAAAATTAATTCATCCAGATATTCCCATACCCACCATGGAGTCACAATTGGAGGACAGGTCATCCCTTTAATTAGGGCTGTCCTAGGGGTAATATCCGGATATACACCATAACCCCAGTGCTAAGGCGTCATGATGTCCGTCGAGATCACGACCCGGCACTGAGGACAGGGTTTTGACATTAAACTTTCCCCTCGCTCGATCACGTCAGGTACTCGAGTTCTGAACGGGTGGAGAGGCATGCCGTCCAACTCCACCCTCCATCAACTCAAAGAGAGTAGTCAATTGAATGATCCAAAATCATGCCAAAGTCGTCAACGAAAGAGGAAGAAAGGAAGGGGAAAATTTACAGGAGGAGGAGTGAAGGAGTTAAAGGTCCCAATGATCAGTTGAATCCACAGCAGTGAGAGTAGGTGAAAAGAAGCATACTCTTTCTGCTGTGGATCCCTAAGCCCCCCACCTCGTCAAGGGGTTGGGATCAGGGGGTCACCACATCAAGATGTTCAATTACTTCTATCTGTATGTGAGTTTGTTTCATTATTGGTTCTTGTTATCGAAGAATATATAAGTTTCTTAGCTGCGTCTTGAATTCCTCTCACTTTTAATTCTAATTTACCCTCTTTTACAGATATCCCTGTTCTTTCTTGTAACATTTTCAATTCCTTATTGTATATATAGTACATGCATTCTTTGGATCTTGCAGGATGATCTTGCCCACAGTTTATGCACTTTGGTTCACTGCACTTCCACTGTATGGTATGTTCGGTAGATCCACAATAAGCGTATACTGGTCCATTTCCACAATTTTTCTTTGTATGCCCATACTTGCCACAATTTGGCACTGTAGTGGCTTTGGGACATAGGGTCTGAACTCTTGCAGTTTTGGCCTAAAATTTTTCTTTTTTGAGGTAGATCTTCACCCTCAAATTTTATTTTTGCTGTTTTTAATATTTGTTTATCACTTTTTTTTACTTTGTACAACATATACCTCACAATCAACAATCCTGGACCTTGGGGTATCTCTTTTTGAGAAAGTCTAATAGCATTTTCCTATCAAGTGGTTTGTTGTTATTTTCAGGAAGTACAATGGTACCCTGAATGCTGTTCATAGTATCATGTTTTTTTTTTTTTTTTTTTCATTTTTAATTTAATATCTATATTTTTTAAAGACAAATAGTCTTCGGACTGACTTTTTTTATGGGTTCTATAATCCAAGTCTTCGCTTTTATTTGTCTGAATGACATTTCTGCCGTTGAATGCCTATTTAATAAATAATTTTCTAATTTTAAAGATGAAATATTTTGGTCAGTTTCCACTGTTAGAAACCTTGACCAACTTCCACTCCCAAAGAGGGAGTCGAAGCGAGTCAATAGTAGGTCATGACGTTACTTAGGCTTTTTGAGTTTAGTAAATGGTATTTACGTTTCAATACCACTTTGACTTTTGTAATTTGGGCTTTCCTTAGAACAGTCCATATCCGTGCCATAAGTTGTAGGGAGGTTTGATGTGTTTGCCATACGACGAAAAATGTAAATTTCGTCCAGTATGAGGTCCTCTCACCAGGGAGGCCCAACTGGGGGAGGAGCAATACTGTTACCTACAGTGGTAACTGTCCTGAGATTCTCACCTGTATAAACACCACACCCACAGTGCCTTAGGGGTCATCAGTCCGTCGAGACCAAACCCAGCACTGAGGGCATGGCTTGACATAAAAATTTCCCCTCACTTGACTGCATCGGATACTCTAGTTTTATGAGTGGGTTGGCATGCCATCCAACTCCACCCTCCAAGTTAAAAGAGCAGTGAATTCCATAATCCAATAACACATCAAGGTCGTCAACGAAAGAGGAAGAAAGGAAGGGGAAAATTAACAGGAGGAGGAGGATTGACAGTTCCAATTGTTCAGTTGAATCCACAGCAGAGAGAATAGCATAAAGGAATATACACTCCCTGCAGTGGATCCCTAAGTCCTCAACTCGTCAATGGGTTGGAATCGGGGGAAATGACCAATTAAGTTCACCACAATACCCAGGGAGAACTAAGAACCAATTTGTTAAGAAACAACCTCAAACAAAAAATAAAACACTCACCTCTTTAGATTCAACATTATTATTACAGTGCCACAAAACTCAATAAATGTAATTCTGGAGTAAACTGTGCACAAGTTTTTACATTAATAATTCTAAATAAAGAAATCGGAAGACCATTAGTTATTGGAAGAAAAAACACTTAAATATGAGGTAACATCAAATAATCAATGCAGTAATGGTGCATGTCCACATTTTCATAACTTCATAGTTTTTAATCTCTAAATTAATAAACATTGTAATAATATGTCTGGCAATCTAGTTTTTTGTGAAAAGTAGCAACTTCTGCCTCAACAAATCATCCAATTTTAGCCTAAGTAAATCATCAAATTTTATTCTTCGAACAACCCATCCACATGACACATAATTAAAAGTCTTTCACTTCAACCAGAGCATTTAGAAAACAATCAATTAAGTATATGAGAAAAATTAAAAGGACTTTCAAGTTGACTGTAAAATAAAAAAAAACTAGGTAACTATTTGACAAACTAGCTTCAGTCTTTCAAAAGTTACATATATACTTTATGTATGCACCATTTCAGAACAAATCAATTCATACATAAATTTTCAAGAATGATTTAGTCATATAATTTTTATAGATTAAATAATTTCTTAAGTCGAACAACTGTTAACATAAAATACAAAACCTGTAAAATAATCAAAAATTCACCACTTTAAAAAAAATCCTCATCAGTGGGAATACAGAGAAAATATGACTAAAATACATCTTAAAACTAAATATTAAAGATACAATCAAAAGAATAACATACAGTACAAAAATTTTCAGTAACAAACTACAAAGTATGATTAAAGCCAACGAACAGAGAAGAATTAAAATAAACTATGCAACCAACAAAAGAGATTTATAAGCCACTCACAAAATTTGCCTTTTAATAGTGTCATGTAACATATCAAGATCTAGGGTGCTAAATTCAACACTACCTTTGCTACAGTCATCAACAGGAAATCCTTCATCATCACACTCCTCTGTTTCTGCAAGCAATGTAATTGGGTTCAAAAGTACAGTTGATGCATTAGTGTTAAGTCCAGCAAGACTACAATCATTATTGGATGATTTATTGATGGGAATATCCAGTAACTGTATGGTATTATTGTATGCATAATTTTGAAAATAACTTAGTTCATTGTATAACCTCTCAGTATTGCTAGAAATATAACTGAACTCATTCTGGCATGAAGCAGGATTCACAAATTTACACGAAGTATCACCATCTTCATACGATTCATATGTACTGGCATTATATCGTAATGCTGTACTACTTCTAACCCGATCCTTAATTCCTGTATCTTTTACTCTCTCTCTTGGAGAGCTATTAAATTTATGATGATCTGCATCCTGACCTACTACTTTTTTAACAGGATATATTTGACAAAGAACCTCTTTCTCTGGTGAACATTCCTGAAGTGACGTTGATACTACAGTTTCAGCATTTTCCATTGCTTCATATTCTTCACGACTGATAGTGTATGACTGGAAATGAGGTTCAATACCAGAATCATCTGAATACCTAAAATTATTAGGTAGGGACTTTTCAGAATTATCTGGTGCACTACAACTCTGAGTGTCTGGGGAAGGTACTTCTGAAAGAGCTTTTGGAGAGGCCACACATTCATTTTCCTTTGCAAGGACTTCTTTCATAATCTTTGCCGTTGCCCTTTTCCCACAATCAGTTTCTAAAATCTCTCTCTGTTCAGGATGTGCTTCCACTCCAACAAGCTCTTCACCTACATTACAATATTGCTGAACTGCTTTCTGAAATGAAGTGGGAGAATTTTCCAGGGCATCACGTGGGTTATGTATGTGTACAATCTTAGTTTGGCGAGGGGCTACTGAATCTTGCAAACTGTCTTGGAAAATAGTGGTAGCCCTAATTGGTAAATGACCTACACAGATATAAGGCGACTTCATTGCTTCTGTGGAAGTTGAACAAACATTATCATGATGTATATCAAAACTATCGGGGGTATTTTCAGTCTGATTGCTCGAATCAGATAATCCCTCAGAAATGTCTGGAGGAGGAACTGAATATCCAGAAAAGCTAGAAAAATTCAAAGGCAGATGGAAAGGTTTGTACTTCTGCTGTGCTTGTGTTGCTGTCTTGTGAAGGCTTCTCTTGGACGAACCAGTAGATCTTGTGGGCCAATAGTTGTTTGAGGAAATAGCTTTAGACCTAAAAAAAATATAGAAAAAAGGAAATGGTCTTGAAAACTACATTACCAAGACATGTTTTTGGGGAAATGGCTTTAGACTAAAAAATGAAAGAAAAAAACCTAAAACCTACATTATTAAAACAAGGGAAATGCATGAAAAAGTATGGTACAATTAAGGGTTCATTCCAGAATCCATATCATAACTCAAATCATTTACATGATAATCTATGATTTTTTTATACAGCGTTCTCACATTATTTAAATGACCTCTTGAAAAATAACTGAAATGGTATGGCATTCTAAAGAAGGATTTTCATAACTGTACTTGATCATCAAATTAAGTTATCTAGGAATTTTTAAGAAAAAAAATGATAGTAAAATTAACATATGTAGTAATAAATTATCCATTATTATTTGGAAAATTATTCAGCAATCTTCTACAGGCATTCCAGGCTTATAACTTCAAGTGTCTTCAACATTACAAGTTCCTCCATCTGAGTAGAGAATAACAATTTCTACAACCGTTTTTAAATTGAGAGTATGAACTTGGCATTATGCATAAAAATCTACCTCTAAAACTGTTCAATATTATTATTATTATATTAAAGTAGTTTAACCAGACCACTGAACTGACTTTCAGCTCTCATAGGGCTGGCCTGAAAGATTTGGATGAAATGCCAGGTCTAGGCCAGAGGCCTAGCACAGGGACCAAATAGGTCATTCGGTATGATGATTGATTGACTGATTATGAAATTTACGTCTAGAAGACCAAGCGCCGGAACCCATCAGGATTATTCAGCGCCGTAATGAAGGTGAAATATATAAATTAATGATATGATTGATAATGAATAGGTGAATGATGATATACTAGTAAAACTCAGTGTTATTATTATTAAAAAGTTTAACCAAACCACTGAACTGACTATCAGCTTTCACATTATTATTATTATTAAAATAGTTTAACCAGACCACTGAGCTGACCATCAGCTCTCATAGGGCTGGCCCGAAGGATTAGGATGAAATGACAAGTCTAGGTTAGAAGCCTAGCACTGGAACCTAATAGGTCACTTGTCAATGATGATGAATGAAAATGAAATTAAAAAGCTGTAAAAAGGCATACACTTTCATACTGGAACACACTCACACAATAAATACATTTAAACTCATGCTTCCATACATACTCACTAAAAAGGTATATTAAAAAAAAATAAATTAAGTAAAATCATAAAATTTACTTGTTTTAAAATTCATTATACTGATTGATTGTTTTTTTTTATATTTTTCCAATTAATTTGCAGCTTCTCATGAACATTAAAATGGGTGCTATTGAGAACGTTGAAGATTCTGACAAAATTTCTTCTATTGGTCTATTTCAAAATTTGATAATCGCTGCAGGTTATATTTTGGACATTCACACAGTATATGCTTAACTGTTATCAGCACATTGCAATCTGGGCATTTGGGAAGAGGGCCACATGGACTGTTCATTAAGTGTCCATGTGTCAAACGAGTATGGCCTATTCGAAGACGACGTCAGAATTACTTGTGCTTGTCTCTCTCTTTGATGTGACGAACTCCATTTTCCAACACTGGATTTTATCTGTTTTAATTTATTATTTTCAGGTTCTTTGTTCCATATATTTTGCCATTTTTTTACAATGACTGTTTTTATATATTTTGTATAGTCACTAATAGGGATGTCTACATTTGTTCTTTTCATGTGGACCGCTTCTTTAGCTGCTTTATCAGCCTCTTCATTTCCATTAATCCCTACATGGGCAGGGATCCAACATATTTCAATATTTTTTCCCTTATTATACAATTTATGGAGTGAGATTTTTATATGTTGTACAATATTATTTTTGGGATTATAGCTTTGAATAGCTTCTATAGCACTTCTGGAGTCACTATAAATTACAAAATTATTATATGAGACTTCTCTAATTATTTTTATGGCTGATACTATTGCACATAACTCAGCTGTAAATACAGAGGCTTTGTCTGGGAAAGAGAACTGATACGTTTTGTTTTGGGATACTGCAGCATATCCCACTCCGTATTGTGACTTAGATCCGTCAGTGTATATTGCGTAATGTGGACCTTTTCGGATTATATGCTCTACTGCATGTTGTCTTTGGTATTCTGGAGTATATGAATGATTTTTGATAAATATTTCAAGTGTGTAAAAATTCTCATTTTATTCATTGTCCAAGGAGGAGGCAATTTTAATATTACAGGTAATGGTATATGTATATTTAGCGACTCAAACAATCTTCTAGCTCTAATTGGGAAAGGTGGTGGATGGTTGTTTATAAATACATCTCTTAATTCAAATAATTTTTTGGTTGGAGAATCATTAGTTTGAATTCTTAAAGCACTTTTCATTGTTACTAGCTCTCTATGGAGAGACAAAGGCAGTTCACCAATTCAACTTGTAAAGATGATTTTGGCGATGATCTAAAGGCTCCTGAGCATATTCTAAGGCCTTCATTATGAACAGGGTCTAACATTTTCAGCGTTGCATCAGATGCCGAGCCATATACTTCGCTTCCATAATCAATGATGGACAGAACTGTTGCCTTATATAGCACAGTAAGGGTATGTCTATCGGCTCCCCAAGTAGTGTTCGATAGTTTTCTAATTAGATTTAATGCTCTTTTACTTTTAGATTTTACATATGTAATGTGGGCTCTCCAGTTCAAGTGGGTATCAAATACTAATCCCAAAAATTTTGATGTTTGGCCAATTGGTATACTATGTTTTTTTTTTTTTTTAAATCTATTTCTTCACCTTTTTTCCACTTTTTATTTTTATAAAACATGATTGCTTGAGTTTTATCGATGGAAAATTTAAACCCTACAGATGAGGCCCATTCATCTATTTTTACTATGCTTTTATTAATGATTCGTTCTGCATGTTTTATTCGGGATGCTGAATAATATATGGCAAAATCATCCATGTACAGGTTACTTTTAATGCCAATAGGTAGATTTTTACTGATATCATTGATTGCTAAAATAAACAGTGTTCCACTAAGGACGCTTCCATGTGGAGCACCATTTTCAAGTGGAAATGTTCTAGACAGAGCATCATCAATTCTCACCTGAAAATTGCGGTTTGTCAAAAAGTTCTGTATAAACCTAGGTAAATGTCCACGGATGTTGTTGTTTTGTAAAGTTTTTAATATAGCATACCTCCATGTAGTATCGTATGCCTTTTCAATGTCAAAAAGAAAGCTACAGTAATTTGTTTTCGTTCAAAACCTCTACGTATATGGTCTTCTAAGTTACAGAGAGAATCCAATGTGGATCTGTTACACTGTGACCCAAACTGAGTGGGAGTTAAAATTTTATTTTCTCGAATGTGCCATGTTAGTCGAGCATTTACCATTTTCTCTAACAATTTGCATAAGCAGCTTGTTAAAGAAATTGGTCTGTAATTATTTACATTACTGGGATCTTTTCCAGGTTTGGGGATTGGAATTATTATAGCTTTACGCCATTCATCTGGAAATAAATTTCAAGCCATAAATGATTATAAAACTCTAATAAGTATGACTTTGCCAAAGGTGCTAAGTGGCAGATCATCTCAAAACAAATATTGTCACCTCCAGGAGCAGATTTATTGCTGTTTGAGAGAGCATATTCCAACTCTGACATATTAAATTTTCTATTATAATATATATCTTCCATTGTTTCAAAATTTATTGCTATTAATTCTATTTTATTTTTCTTTGTGCGGAAGTGTTCATCGAAATTTTTATCACTACTTACATTTGCTAAATTTTCTCATATTACATTATTTCTTTTGGATCAGGTGTTCTTTTCCCATCATTTAATATGGCATGTCTAGCTGGTTTAACATTGGTACCATTTATTTTCCTGAATTTTTCCCATATTTTTTTGTATGGGAGTATTATTAGAGAGATCTGATACGTATTTCATTTCCTCATGAAATGATTCTTCCTTGAATTACTTCTTTTTAAATTTTGCAGATATTTTGTTGTATATAGATTTTAATGTTTTTCAGCTACCAGTAATAAATATAGTCATTTTTGTAAGTTCTTTCTAATATTGGTAATTTTTATTCATTTATTGAACTTTCTATTCAAGTATCTAATACGTCTCCTATTGAGTGTTTCATATTTATTAATTCTGTTAACTCATCAGACCACCAGGGAACTTTGTATTTTGTTGGATGGGGTTTTGACTTTGGTATTGCTTTATCAGCAGCATTTTTAATGAAATCAACAAGAAATTTATTAGTTTCATTATGGTCTTTTAAATATTCAAATTGTGGATATTTCTAGTGTGCATTTCATATAAGCTCCCAATCTAGCTATAAATGTTATAGTGAGGACATGTTTTGCAGGATTGTTATTTGCAATAAGGAAATTAGTATTGGGAAATGATCACTGGTGTGCAAGTCATCAACTGTATTCAATCAATCTAGTCAACTATGCTTGTTGTTCCATGTGCTTTTAGAAAATATGTGCTAATTTCGTCATCATTTATACAGCACATGTCGTTGGAATCCATGAACTCTATTTTACTACCTATTTCTATTTGAGTTTGTACAATGACGAAGTCCCATATTGGGTTATGGGCATTAAAATCACCTACTATTAATGTAGGTTCCTTGGTATTAAGTAAATCTTTAAGTTTATCAATGTACGTAACTTTTATAAGGTTAGTTATATAAGTTATAAATTATGTAATTATCATTTTTATTCGTATTTGTACTTGATATTTGCAAGTCAGTAAAATTTACAGGTACTCTGTCATAACATACTTTATTATGTACATATATAGCAGTACCTAAATTTCCTTCTTCTTCTCTAGATGTAGATACTAAGGTATATTTACCTGTGTTGATATTGTTTTGTTGACATGTTGTAAACATATTATCATTAGTTCATATTCTTTAATAACCGTTGTGTTTCTCCTAAATTGTAATCTAGTCTGTAGACCATTTACGTTCCATTGTATAATATATGTGAAAATATTTTTTTATGGTCAGGTTTACTCTCTTTTTTTGTATTATCAATTTGGAATTTTTCTAATAATTTACTCGACATTCATCTGTTTTTTCCTTATAATAGACTAAGTGCTCAACGCACATGCACCCTTTTTTCATAGTTACTCAAATCTGTGTTTTTCTTTTTTTCTATATTTCCATAAAATTTCTTATAATGTTTGTTAAACCATCTTTTGTTATGCTTCTGTTATTTATTGCATAATTCAATGAAACAATCATTACATCCACAAGTATTATCATGTGTATTTCTCTTTTCATTTGCTCTTGTACCAATTACTGGAGAAGATAATCTCTTCTCCCTTGACATAATCATTATCATCTATGGTATGATTCTCTTTCACTTCTTCAGTGTTCTCGACATTTGCCTTCACAGGTTCTATTACTATTTTAGGAGATAAAGGTATATTCTTAGCTTGTTTTTGTTTTTGTTCCTTTTTCATCTCCTTTATCTTTGGTTTAACTGATGTTTCTCTATTAATAGTTGGTTTTCTTCGTTTTGGTGGTGTTCTCTCCAAGGCCTTTTTTATCTTTAATTTCATATCTATCTCTACCCTCTTCTGTTACTTTAGTGTAGCACCCTCCTGCGTTTCTATCTGCATTAATATTTCAAATGAATTGGATAAAATATTATCCATCTCATTTGTATCTGTTTTCTTTATTCTTTAGCATTTATTTTTATTTCTAAATTATTAATTTTTCTTGAGTTTACTTTTCTGTGCTCTGTTATTTCTATCTGTTTCCGTTTTTGCTTCATTTTTGCTCTTGTTGTTGGGAATATGAATGTTTCTTAGATGGATCTTGCATTCCTCTCACTTTTAATTCAATTTAGCCTCTTTGATAGACATCCCTGTTCGTTCTTACAACATTTCAACTCTGTATTGTATGTGTAGTACACACACACTCCTTGGACCTACTTGATGATCCTGTCCACAAAGTTTACATTTTGGTTCACACATTTTCATTGTGTGGCATGTTCGTTAGATCCACAATAAGCACATACAGGTTCATTACGACAGTTTTTCTTTGTGTGTCATACTTACTACAATTTTGACATTGGCGGTTTGGAACATAAAGGTCTCAATTCTCTATTTTGACCCAAAATTTTTATTTTTGAGGTAACTCTTGACCCTCAAATTTTATTTTTGCAATTCTTAATGCTATTATTTTGTTTACTTAGTATTATATATCCTCACTCTTGGATTTGGTATATCTCATTTTAAGAGTCCATTATTATTATTATTAAAATAGTTTAACCAGACCACTGAGCTGACCATCAGCTCTCTCATAAGACTATTTGAAAGGATTAGGATGGAATGACAAGTCTAGGCTGAGGCCTAGCACTGCTGGGACCTAATAGGTCACTTGTCAGCGATGGAAAAAATGAAAATGAAATTAAAAGCTGTAAAAAAGGCATACTGCTTTCATACTGGAACACACTCACACAATAAATACATTTAAACTCATGCTTCCATACATACTCACTAAAAAGGTATATTAAAATTTAAAATAAATTAAGTAAAATCATAAAATTTACTTGTTTTAAAATTCATTATACTGATTGATTGTTTTTTTTTATATTTTTCCAATTAATTTGCAGCTTCTCATGAACATTAAAATAGGTGCTATTGAAGCGTTGAAGATTCTGACCAATTTCTTCTCCGGTCTATTTTAAAATTTGATGGCGCTGCACACGTTATATTTTGGACATTCACACAGTATATGCTTAACTGGCCTTAGCACATTGCAATCTGGGCATTTTGGAAGAAGGGCCACATGGACTGTTCATTAAGTGTCAATGTGTCAAACAGTATGGCTATTCGAAGACGTGTCAGGAATTACTTGTGCTTGTCTTTCTCTCTGATATGATGAATTCCATTTTTTCCAACACTGGATTTTATCTGTTTTAATTTATTATTTTCAGGTTCTTCATCCATATATTTTGCCATTTTTTTTTTTTTACAATGACTATTTTTACCTATTTTGTATAGTCACTGATAGGGATGTCTACATTTGTTCTTGTCATGTGGACCGCTTCTTTATTTCTTTATCAGCCTCTTCATTTCCCTTAATCCCTACATGGGCAGGGATCCAACATATTTCAATATTTTTCCTTATTATACAATTTGGATTGAAACTTTATATGTTGTACAATATTATTTTGGGATTATAGCTTTGAATAGTTTCTATAGCACTTCTGGAGTCGCTATAAATTACAAAATTATTATGTGAGACTTCTCTAATTATTTTATGGCCGATTCTATTGCACATAACTCAGCTGTAAATACAGAAACTGTACAGGAAAGGAGCACGATACGTTTTGTTTTGGGATACTTGTATATCACTCCGTGTGTGATTTAGATCCGTCAGTGTATATTGCGTAATGTGGACCTTTTCCGGATTATATGCTCTACTGCATGTTGTCTTTGGTATTCTGGAGTATGAATGATTTTTGATAAATATTTCAAGTGTGTACAAATTCTCATTTATTCATTGTCAAGGAGGAGGCAATTTTAACGTACAGGCAATTGTATATACATGTTGGTAGCTCTAACAATCTTCTAGCCCTAATTGGGAAAGAAGGTGGATGATTGTTATAAACACATCTCTTAATCCAAATAATTTTTTAGTTTGGAGAATCATTTGTCTGAATTCTCAGAGCACTCTTCATCGTTACTAGCTCTCTATGGAGACAGAGGTAGTTCACCACATTCAACTTGTAAAGATGTTGGTGATGATCGAAAAGCTCCTGAACATATTCTAAGACCCTCATTATGAATTGGGTCTACCGTTTTCAGCGTTGCGTCTGATGCCGAGCCATATATTTCACTTCCATAATCAACGATAGACAGCACAGTGCTTTGTACAATAAAATGAGGTATGCCTATCAGCTCCCCAGGTAATTGTTCGACAGTTTTTAATTAGGTTTAATGCTCTTTTACATTTTGATTTCATGTATGTTATGTGGGCTTTCCAGTTCATGTGAGTATCAAATACTAATCCTAAAAATTTTGCTGTTTGGCCAATTGGTATACTATGGTTTCTGATTTTTAAGTCTATTTCTTCTCCTTTTTTCCATTTTTTGTTTTTATAAAACATGATTGCTTGGGTTTTATCTATGGTAAATTTAAAGCCTACAGATAAAGCCCATTCATCTATTTTTACTATGCTTTTATTAATGATTCGCTCTGCATGTTTTATTCGAGATGCTGAATAATATATGGCAAAATCATCCATATACAAGTTACTTTTAATACCAGTAGGTAGATTTTTACTGATATCATTAATTGCCATCAAACAGTATTGCCACTAAGGACGCTTCCCTGTGGAACACCATTTCTAGAAGGAAATGTTCTGGAGCAGAACATCATCAATTCTCACTGAAAACTGCGATTTAATCAAAGTTTTGTATAAGCGCCCTGTATAATATACACATATGTTATTTCTGTGTAATGTTTAAATTTGCATACCACCGTGTAGTTTCATAAGCCTTTTGACCGCCAAAAAAAGACAGCTACGGTAATTTGTTTTCTTTCAAAACCTCGGCGTATATGGTCTTCTAAGTTACAGAGAATCTAATGTAGATCTGTTACGCATTAAACTAGTGGGAGTTAAAATTTTATTTTCTCGTATGTGCCATGTTTGTCGAGCATTTACCATTTTCTCTAGTAATTTGCACATACAACATTAAAGAAATTGGTCTGTATTGCTTACATTACTGGGATCTTTTCCAGGTTTGAGGATTGGAATAATTATAGCTTCACGCCATTCATCAGAAATAAATTTCTAAGCCATAAGTGATTTATAAAACTCTAACAAGTATGTCTTTGCCAAAATTGCTAAATGGCATATCATTTCAAACAAATATTGTCACCTCCAGGGGCGTTGTGCTGTTCAACAAGCAAATTCTAGCTCTTCCATACTAAATTTTCTATTATAATATATATCTTCTACTGTTTCAAAATTTGTGTTATTAATTCTATATTATTTTTCTTTGTGCGGAAATGCTCATCTAAATTTTATTGCTACTTACTTTGCTAAATTTTCACCTATTACACATTACTAATTTCTTTAGGATCAAGTATTCTTTCCCATCTTTTTAGTGTAATGTCTAGGTGGTTTGCTTATGGGTGTGCATTTATTTTCCTGAATTTTTCATATTTTTGTATGGGAGTATTTTTAGAGATCTGATACATATTTTTTCCATGGAAATGATTCTTCCTGTATTACTTCTCTTTTAAACTTTGCAGATATTTTATTATACAGAGAGTTTTAATGTATCAATTTCTAATAATAATATAGTCAGTTTTGTAGGTTCCTTCTAATATTGGTAACGTTTTGTTTAGTTTACTGAATTTTCTATTCAAATTATTTAGTCATCTTCAATTTGGTGTTTATTTTATTAATTCTGTTAGTTTTTCAGACCACCATGGGACTTTGTGTTTTGTCGGATGAGATTTGGATTTTGGTATTTGCTTTATCAGCATTTGTAATAAATCAACAAGAAATTCGTAGTTTCATTATGGTCTTTCAAATCATTCAAATGGTTGGGATATTCCCGGTGTGGAATTCATATTGTTCCCAATCTGCTTTATAAATGTTATATTGAGGCATGTTTGGTGGTTATTTTGTAGCAAAGAAATTGTATGAAATGATCTTGTATGCAAGTCATCTACTGTATTCCAGTCAATCTGTCTACTATGTCTGCTGTACATAAATTACGTCAATTGAGGAATATGTTCCGTGTGTTTAGAAAATATGTGCTGATTTCGTCTCATCATTTATACAGCACATGTCATATGAATCTATGAATTCCTCTATTTAATTCCTGCTCTATTTGATTTCTGTACAATTACAGTCCACATTGGAGTTGTGAGGCATTAAATCTCTCTATTAACGCGTTGGTTCCTTAGTATTATTAAGTAATTCTTTGATTTTGTCAACGTCATATTTTTATTAGGTTGATTGTACAAATTATGAATTACATAATTATCGTTTTTATTCCGTATTCTAATACTCGACGTTTGCAGATCAGTAAATTTTACAGGTACTTTGTGTAACATACTTTGTGCTGTACATATATAGCAGTACCTAAGAATTTCCCTCTTCCTCTCTTGTTCACAGATGCTAAGGTACCTATCGTTAATATTGTTTGTTGACATGTTGCAAACATAATATCATTGGTTCATATTCTTATAATAACCGTTGTATTTCTCCTAGGTGTAATCTGGTCTGTAGACCATTCACGTTCCATTGTATAAATATAATATTGAAAATATTTTTATAGCGATTAGTTTCTCTCTTTTTGTATTATCAATTTGGAATTTTCTAATAATTTACTCACAACATTCATCTGTTTTCCTTATAATAGACTAAGTGCTCAATGCACATGCACCCTTTTCATGGTTACTCAAATCTGTATTTTCTTTTTCTATATTTCATAAAATTTCTTATAATGTTTGTTAAACCATCTTTGTTATGCTTTTGTTGTTATTGCATAATTCAATGAAACAATCATTACACCACAAGTATTATCATGTGTATTTCTCTTTGTTTTGCTCTTGTTCCAATTACTGGAAGGGAGTAATCTCTTCTCCTTGACATAATCAGTATCATCTATGGTATGATTCTCTTGCACTTCTTCAGTGTTCTCGACATTTTGCCTTCACTAGGTTCTATTACTATTTTAGGAGATAAGGTATATTCTTAGCTTGTTTTGTTTTTGTTCCTTTTCATCTCCTTTATCTTTTGGTTTATTAGTCTTTACTCTATTAATAGTTGGTTTCTTCATTTTGGGTGAGTGTGTTCTCCTCCAAGGCCTTTTTTATCTTTAATTTCCTGTCTATCTCTACCCTCTTCTGTCACTTTAGTAGCAGCATCCTCCTGTGTTTCTATCTGCATTAATATTTCAAATGAATTGGACAAAATATTATCCATCTCATTTGTACCTGTTTCTTTATTTTTTACAATTTTATTTTTTATTTCCCTAAATTATTAATTTTTCTTGAGTTACTTGTCTGTGCTCTATTATTTCCTATCTGTTACCGTTTTGCTTCATTTTTGCTCTTGTTATTGAGGAATGAATGTTTCTTAGATGGATCTTTTATTCCTCTCACTTTTAATTCAATTTAGCCTCTTTGATAGACATCCCTGTTCGTTCTTGCAACATTTTCAACTCTGTATTGTATATGTAGTACACACCTCCTTGGACCTAGTGATGATCCTGTCCACGTTACATTTGGTTCACTACATTTCCATTGTGTGGCATGTTCGTTAGATCTGACAAGCACATACAGGTTCATTACGACAGTTTTTTCTTGTGTGTCCATACTTGCACAATTTTGACATTGTAGTTTGGGAACATAAGGTCTCAATTCTCTATTTTGACCCAAAATTTTTATTTTTGAGGTAACTCTTGACCCTCAAAATTTTATTTTTGCAATTCTTAATGCTTTATTATTTTGTTTACTTGGTATTATATACTCCACAGTCTTGGATTTTGGTATATCATTTTAAGAGAGTCCAACAGTATATTTTTGTCAACTGGTTCGTCATTATTTCAGGAGTACAATAGTACCCTGAATGCTGTTCATAGTGTCATGCTTCCTTAGCACACACATTTACATTGTCAACACTTTTTATTGACAGATAGTCCTCAGACTGGTTTTTGGGTTGTGGCTTCTATAAGCCCGTCTTCGTTTTATTTGTCTAAACGACATTTCTGTCGTTGAGTGTCTTTAATAAGAAGTTTTTCTAACTAGGGCTGAGATTTGCTGTTCTGTTTCCATGGTTAGAGCCAACCGACCTTCCACTCCCAGGGAGTCAGTGAGTCAAGGTTGGAGTCAAGGCTTGATATTTACTTTTTTGATTTATTTGTGTGCTGGAGTATGGAGGTTCAGTGATTATGTTGGATTCTTTATTGTTTCAAAAAGAAAGAGTTGTTACAGAGTTCCATCGGTCGTCATCTGTGCGAGTCACTGCATCAAAGGGCCCAGGGTACTCGAATCTTATTTTCACTTTGCATAAAGATTTGAGGAGGAGAAAAAAGAATAACCTGAATACCTTAAAAACATATCATCAGCCCTTCATGGAGTTCATTCCTCCACTTATGGCACAAGTGAGAAATAACTCCCAAATGTCCGCATCCCTACCCTACCCCAAAGGGGATTATTATTATTATTAAAATAGTTTAACCAGACCACTGAGCTGACCATCAGCTCTCATAGGGCTGGCCCAAAGGATTAGGATGGAATGACAAGTCTAGGCTAGAAGCCTAGCACTGGGACCTAATAGGTCACTTGTCAATGATGATAAACGATTGATTGATTGATTAATTGAGAGTTATCTGGCGTCACAACTACCAGGGTCACCGACGCCAAATACTAAGTGTGATCTTTTCATTTTTATAGTATGTTATAAAAATTAAAATTAAAATTCTACTAAAAACAACTACATATAAATTTTATTAAAAGGGAAAAACAAAAGAAAACTAGTAAAATAAATAAATAAATATATAAATTCTTACAAAAAGAACTATTAATAGATTTGATCAGATAAACAGTATAACTTTAGAAAAAAAAAAAAATGTATATATATATACTAAGACAGCACAGCTGTCAAATATATTGAGAAGACAATCTCTTTGATAAAGAGATAACAAATATTAATACACATACTTTCTCCCAACAGTTTTGCCATGTTATAATTACCACCTCTTCACTGCTATTTGATAAAAATGATTCCTAAGTTCCACGAATTTGGGACACTCAACCAGCAAATGCCTAACAGTCCAGTGGAACCAAGCAATCGTCACAGAAGGCTCATTCTCCATTCATCATAAAAGCGTGAGTTAGCGTGTATAGTAATACGTAATCTACACAATACAACCTCCCACTTCCTTGGCATTGGGGTCATATTTCCAAAGGTGTGTCTGACTAGTGATTTCTTTCATTTTATTGGGGCCTACCACTCTGTCACTGAAGTGCCCATAATTGCTGGATGGATTTCCATATAATATGGAATGCATCACGATATGAACAGGACATTTTCTGGGTATCGAATTTGTGCTGCTGATTTGGCTAGCTAGTCTGCCTTTTCATTTCCTGATATGTTCATGAGCAGGAACCCAACAAAGAAACAATGCTTCCTCTACAATGGTGCAGAGATCCACTGCAGGTCTTCAGCACTGAGGATGATCAGTAGAGGCTTTAGGACTCTAAGGCGCATAGGTCACAAAATGATATGTAGCCAGACACTGGGAGTATTGCAATGCCTGTTCAGTGCTACTAAGATGCCATACAGCTCAGCTGTAAAGTTTGAAGCAACTGAAGGAAGCGCACCTCTTCGGTTAAAAGATTCACTAAAAACTCCATAACCAACGCCAGCATTGGATTTGGAACCATCGGTAAATATAAATCTTGTATTCATATGCTCTGAAGCATGCTCTAAAAATATTGCCCTCATTTTCCTGTCAGTTATCCCTCTTTGCTCCACTGAAATGCACTGCAGAATTTCACAGCAGGTACCTTCAGACAGAATAATGGGATACACACAAGAAGTAGGATTTTCAATATTTGTATCCTCTAAAATCTTTTTAATTCTATAGCTAAAAAGGAGTAGGATACATGGATGATTTCATCATTATTAAAAAATATTTCTGTTGCCACAGCAAAGCCAGAGATTTAGGAATCTTTGCACTCTAAACCAGTATCCAAAATGTATTGACTGTGATAGAGTTCAAGGCATTTCTCCTGCATCGACTAGCAAACTAGATATTGGTGATGAGCAGCTCCCTGTGGCTATACGAATCCTGAATGATAGACAGAATCTAAAATTTTTAAGTTAGATGAGAACAGAAGAATATACTTCACAACCATATGACAGCTTTGATAAGATTAAGGTTTTATGAAGCTTTAGTATAAGATTTCTACTAGCTCCCCAACTGGTGTGAGACAGCACCTTCAAGATGTGTAGAGCTTCTAGGCACTTTGCTTTGATATGTTTGATATGGGGGACCCAAGTCATTCTGCTGTCAAAAACTAGGCCTAAGAAGTGCATTTGTTCTACACTTGGGATTCTATGGCCATACAAATAGAGGTCTGGATCAGGATGTACTCCCCTAATCCGGCAGAAGTGGACAGCAGTAGTCTTGCTTACAGAGATTTTAAAACCCTGTTTCTCAGCCCAACTTGTTATTTTATTTATCGTTAATTGTAACTCTTTGGCTACAGTCATCGGGTGGCAAAGATATTGACAGGTCATCACAAAATAACGTCTTTAGGACCTCTTTTGAATAACAGATGTAACACTGTTTATGGCCAGAGCAAAGAGTGTTACACTGGAACCCCTGCCCTGGGAACACCTTCTTCTTAGCACCTTTTCTCTGATAAAGTACTGTAACTTTAACTTTAAAATACCTACGATGTAAAGTAGTCTGACAAATCAAAGGTAATTTTCCTCGTGGAGCCACTGTTATCATTGTCTTGCTTCCATGTCTCCAAGCAGTGTCAGTATGCCTTTCTATATCAAAAAACACTGTCACGTGGTGTTGTTTGAAACAAATGCTTCACAGACAGAGGTTTCAAGTTGCAGTAAGATATCCAGTGTGGAGTGCATTTTTCGAAAGCCACACTGAGAAGGTGTTAAGATACTGTTGTGCTCTAAATACCACATCAGCCTTACATTTACCATTTTTTCCATTAATTTACACAAACAACCAAGTTAACGCAATGGGGCGATAACTTGCTGCATAAGGATCTTTCAGGCTTAAGAAATGGTATTAAACATGGTTGCAATTCCATATGCTAGGAGTAGCTGCTTTCATCCCATATTCTATTGATAATGCTGATTATAAAAGTTTTGTGTTCCTTGAAATGTGTTTAAACATTTTATAAGGAATCTCATCGGGGCCAGGGGCAGTGTTCTTGCTCCTGGCTAAAGCAGAGTCAAATTCCCTTTCAGAAAAAGGCATATTGTAAGATTCACTTTTGTTTGATGAAAAATCAAGTACCTGTTGTTCTTCCATCATTCTGGAAATGATGTCACAGAACTATCTGATTTTCAGTCTCAGGTAAAGTGTTCAGAAAATATATTACTAACTTCTGTGGCATCAGTGACATGATTATTATTTACTTTAAGAGTTGGAGGAGAGTTGGGTGTAAATTTACCTGAATTTTCTTATTTACTGCTTCAAATGCTGCTGACTGGTGTTCTGCTGTTAATGGGGATACATATCCTGCCCATGATTGTCTTCTGGCAGCTTTCATAGCTTTTCGAAATCGTGCCCTACACTGTTTATAAGTGATGACATTATCCACGGTGCGATGTCTATGGCACCTGGTCAATGATGACCTTGTAGCTCGATGCAGCAGCCTTAATTCTTCTGACCACCATGGAACTGGCCGTCTCCTGAAAAGTCCTTTAGTTCGAGGAATTGAATGTAAGCCTGCAGTATGGAAAGTTCCATTGAGTAGATCGATGGCATCATCTACACTTAGGAAATCTTTGGCATCCCCTTCAGCTCGCTCAAATCTTCGAATTTTTTCCAATTTGCTTTCTAAGCACCATCGTAGTGATCTTGGGATGAGTGGATCATCATTGGTGCTGATTATAATTTGGAGAATGGTCACTGATATGCCCAGTGTCACTTGTTCTCCAACTAAAATCAACACTGCAATTGAGCTACAAATTGAAAGGTCAATGCAGGAGACAATGCCAGTCTGAATGTGATATTAGGTAGTTCTCAGTATTAAGAAGGCCTATATCTTCATTTCTACGATAGATGCCATCATATTCCCTTTTGGTTTGATATTACATCTCACAATGGATGTCTGTTGAAGTCACCAAGAAGAAGAAATGGCTCTAGTAGCTGCCACATTAATGATATTCAGTCCTCTCAGGAGACATGGCTATTAAGGTGGAGATATAAGGGAACATATGGTATACTGCCTTCTTAGAATTAATCCGTACAGCCACAGCAAAAGTGGAGTGTTTAGTTTTACTTTGTAGTGTGGAGTATCTCGACGGATGTAGATGGGGATCCACGTGTTCCACTTCAAAATCAAATTCAGTTCTAGTGAACATATTCCCTAGGACAAGGGTATATTCACCTAGCATGGTCTCTTGCAAACATACCCCCCAACAGGGGGAATGCTCATAAGGGCAAAAGCTTCACTTCCTCATACTTTGCTCAGAGTCCCTGACAGTTCACTGAATTATAGAGATGGATTTATTTCTGTCTGGGACCATCAGTATCAGTTCCTTTTACAAGATTGGGAGGAGTTCTTTTTCTATTTGGGAGGACAATTTAATGGAGCAGTTTTGTTGGCTTCTTGGGGAGATAACCACCTTGAAAGGCCAGCATCCTTTCCTTCAGTGTCTTTGACATGAGCAGTTTAATTTATTTCTCTCTGTCTCAATCGAGACGAGAGGCAAGTGTTCTCTAAAAGAGACCTCCTCAACTGTCTTGCTATTGCTGGCAGTAGCCAGCTCTGCCTTTAAAGAGGCAGAAGCACCAGCAAGGACTGGCACTGGGGGACCAGCATCTGCTGGTTTGTCCTCCAAAGAGGAGTTGGCACCAACAGAAGCTGGCACCGGGCCAGCACTCGCTGGCCCCGCCTCCAAAGAAGCAGATGGTGGAGGGTGTGTCTCAACTGACACTTCAATTTTTCTTAGCTCTAAGTTGACGTCTTCCTTGTTGGTTCTACTGAACCTTGTCTTCACATTACCATCGTCAATAGATTCTGATGAATCTGTTAGGCGTCTTTTCAGCGATTCTTTTTTTGACTCTACCTTTGTGCTTCTTATTTTGGTTACTTTATTTGTCTCTTTCTGTTGGTTTCTAGGTTTTGCTACTACTGAGGCAAAACTTAGACCAGGTCTTACAATCTTAGCTTTTGCTCTCTCTCTTGCTTCCTTAAAAGTTATCCTTTCCATCACTCTTAATGCCTGAATTTCTTTTTCAAATAAATATATATCACACTGTTGAGATGATGATGCATGTCCCTCACCACAGTGAACACATTTAGGTTCCCTTGTGCACATACCATGCTCATCATCTCCACAGTTGACACAAACCGCAGGATTTTCTTGTATTTTGGACTGGCACGTCTGAGGTGTGTCAGAGGCGTTGGCAGTGGAAACATCTTCTGGGCCTCAGGATGTACTGTTTTATTTTGTATCTATATGGGCTGCAGAGACCTTGCTCTGGGAGTCTTAGCATTATTGAATGTCAATATCAAGGTAGGTTGAGGTATCCGATCTCTATCCACCTTCTGTGATCCTGTTCACCTTAATTACCCTGATCTTTCAATTCATTTGAAGTTTCTCCTCAGAAGAAACCCATTAGCTGAGGGCATAAGTCAAACCCTTGCTGCAGTTCCAGAAGCTGGAGTGGGAATTGCCTCCACCGTTACTCCATAGGAACAGACAAACTCATCAACTTCATGCTTTCCTCTGGGGAGATACTCTCTACCAGGAGCATATTACTGTTCTGAGGAACAATGCCGGTTGTCTGCCACAGCATTTACAATTTCCTATTTACCTCAAAATATCAATATTGTCACCATTGAGCTTCAAATTTAAATATTTTTCGTATGAGTTGGGTACAAGACCCCAGGAACTATTTCCATACTTCTTGCTTTTCTTTATTGGAAATGGTTCCAGAGCTAGCAATACTGGAACCAGATGCTTTGTTGAGGATTCTGGCTGTATTCCTTCTTGCCTGGCATTGGGTCGTCAACCGTGTCTGATTGTCACTTGGCCAGAGGTACTAATTTCAACATGGGGACCTTCCATGAAAAAAAAAAACACTGCTGGTGAACACTGAGAGGCACAGTGACTTTTTCATAGGGCCTATTCTCAGCTAATGACACCAGTAGGAACTGACTCCCAGATGTCACATACCCTACCCAAAGGGATAGCACCAACATGCCAGAGAGCAAGTGTAAGCCTAACCCCGCTTGTTGGGACCGAGACTATTACTAGAATACAATCATCCCCACTCTCTGACTATGTTGGTGGGCATACGGAAAATATGCCAAGTCCCTACCCCTAATAACAGCCCACCCCTGGAATCATAGGCTGATCTCAGGGATAGTTCCGACTTCAGGGTGTCAATATGACATCATACTGAACACCCTTCTGGTCCAAACATCATCGGGTTGGGTGACTGCTCCCAATCACAGTTCCCACATTTAGCTTCGAACATGAACCCCAATCAAAGGTATGATGCCCTTTCCTTTCACACAGACAGGAAATTTAATGAAGGTGGAAATATCCACACTATGTAAACCAAAGAGTTAGAAAATATACATATATATAGAGTACATATATATACACATATATACATATACACATACATACACACACATACATATACATATATAGAAGCGGTAGTCATAGCGGGTGGATAGGAAGATGGAAGAGAATTGAAAAATAAGCTGGAGGAAGAAGTAAAAAAGGAGTAGAAGAAAAAGAGGACAGAGAGACACATTTAGATTCAAACGGGGGGAATGCTTTCCCCTTGTTCGAGAGTCCCCTTGCCCATCACAATTCTACAGCATGAGAAAGAATATTCCATGGTGGAGCCATGCGACTACGTCACGGCAGTCTCTCATTAAGGGGGTCTTTAGTTTCTAATTCATCATAACTATCTTTTAATATTTCTGTGGTGCTTGTATTCATTTCTTGGTCCTTTGCTATATAAGCTTCTTCTTGCAAAGTGGTTATTTTTCTTTGAGGTTGATCTATCAGGGTTTTGTTACTCTTATTTATTTCCGTTTTTGTTTCTTTGTTTGATCTTATTGCTGTAGAAAAAGTTCGTTTCTTAGCAGGATCATGCATTCCTCTAACCTTTAATTCTAATTTGGCCTCTTTTATAGGCATTCCTGTCCTTTCCTGAAGTAATTTCAACTCTGTATTGTATATATAATATATACATTCCTTAGATCTTGCATGGTGATTTTGTCCACAGTTCATGCATTTTGGTTCACCACACCTCCATTGTGTGGCATGTTTGTCAGATCCACAGTATGCACATACAGATGTATTATGGCAATTTTTTCTTGTATGTCCATACATACTACAGTTTTGGCACTGTAGTGGTTTAGGGACATACGGTCTCAGTTCTCTGCTTTGGCCTAAGATTTTTATTTTTAAGTTTAATTCATGGCCTTCAAATTTTATCTTTGCTATTCTTAGCATTTTTTCATTACTCTGTCTACTAGCTATGTTGTAAATTTCGCAGTCTTGTATATTGTTGTACCTTTTTTTAAGGGAATCTAGCAATATTTTCTTTTCTATTGGTTCATCATTATCAGGGAGTACTATGGTACCCTGTACACTGTTCACATTGTCATGTTTTTTATATTTAATACTTTTACATTATCAATATTTTTTTATTTAAGTAATTTTCCGATTGATTTCTTGTTGTGGTTTCTATCAACCACATCTGTTCTTTTACTTGTCTGAATGACATTTCAGTAGTTGAATGTCGATTCAATAGGAAGTTTTCTAGTTTCAATGGCGATATTTTTTTCGCTGTTTCTAATGTTAGGAATCTTGACCAACTTGCACTCCCAAAGAGGGGGTCGAAGCGGGTCAATGTCGGGTCAAGATATTTGTTTTTGGCTTGTTTTCATTGGAGCATAGGGCTCCAGTGTAATTACGTTCGTATTTTTTTCTGATTTTTCGTATTTTTTTCTGATTTTTCCAGAGAGAGGTCAGAGGAGGTTCCTGCGGTCGTCAACTGTGGCGATGAGATCAATGGGTCCAGGGTACTTAAATCATTAATACAACTTTGCATTAAGACTGAAGTAAAAATTTTAAAAAAATTCATTAATAAACCTGAAAACCTTTCAAAATATCATCAGCCTTTCATGGTTTATCTATTCAAATTTGGGATATTCTTTATTCTTCCACCAATGGCACAAGTGAGAACCGACTCCCAAATGTCCGAGGGGCTACCCTACCCCATAGGGGATGGCACAACATGATTAAAGAAATGGCCCAATATGTAAGCCAAACCCGCTTGCTAGGACAGAGTATTTCAAGAATACAATCATCCCCACCCTAATCATGTTATGGGCAAACCGGATAGAATGCCGAGAGTCCTATCCCTAGAACCAGACCCCCTGGAATCCGTGGTCTAGCACTAAAGAATAGTTCCGCCTGATATCTCTCAGGTCCGAACATTATCGGGCAGTTGGTGGTCCTACCACAGTTCTCACTATTTAGCTTCGGATATAAACCCACTCCCAGCTATGATATCTTTTCCTATTTATCAGGTCGACCAAATTTTACCAAAAAGTGGAAATTTCCGCAAATCTAATCCAAAACAATATACGATGGCATATGAGACTCTTGGACTCAAACCCAGAATCAAATTCCGGGGGTTCAAGAGCCCCCTCACCACGTCAAGGTATTCTCATGTCGAGGGGGGTTGATTGTACAAATTATGAATTACATAATTATCGTTTTTTATTCGTATTCTAATACTCGACGTTTGAAGATCAGTAAAGTTCACAGGTACTTTGTCATAACATACTTTGTTATGTACATATATAGCAGTACCTAAATTTCCCTCTTCCTCTCTTGATGCAGATGCTAAGGTATATTTACCTATCGTTAATATTGTTTTGTTGACATGTTGCAAACATAATATCATTGGTTCATATTCTTTTAATAACCGTTGTATTTCTCCTAGGTGTAATCTGGTCTGTAGACCATTTACGTTCCATTGTATAATATAACTATTGAAAATATTTTTTTATAGCGGTCGGGTTTTACTCTCTTTTTTTGTATTATCAATTTGGAATTTTTCTAATAATTTACTCACGACATTCATCTGTTTTTCCTTATAATAGACTAAGTGCTCAATGCACATGCACCCTTTTTCATGGTTACTCAAATCTGTGTTTTCTTTTTTCTGTATTTCATAAAATTTCTTATAATGTTTGTTAAACCATCTTTTGTTATGCTTTTGTTGTTATTGCATAATTCAATGAAACAATCATTACATCCACGAGTATTATCATGTGTATTTGCTCTTGTACCAATTACTGGAGAAGGAGTAATCTCTTCTCCCTTGACATAATCATTATCATCTATGGTATGATTCTCTTTCACTTCTTCAGTGTTCTCGACATTTGCCTTCATAGGTTCTATTATTATTTCAGGAGATAAAGGTATATTCTTAGCTTGTTTTTGTTTTTGTTCCTTTTTCATCTCCTTTATCTTTGGTTTAACTGATGTTTCTCTATTAATAGTTGGTTTCTTCGTTTTGGGTGGTGTTCTCTCCAAAGGCCTTTTTTTATCTTTAATTTCCTGTCTATCTCTACCCTCTTCTGTCACTTTAGTAGCAGCATCCTCCTGTGTTTCTATCTGCATTAATATTTCAAATGAATTGGACAAAATATTATCCATCTCATTTGTACCTCTTTCTTTATTCTTTACCATTTTATTTTTTACTTCTAAATTATTAATTTTTTTGAGATTTACTTTTCTGTGCTCTGTTATTTCTATCTGTTTCCGTTTTTGCTTCATTTTTTGCTCTTGTTATTGAGGAAAATGAATGTTTCTTAGATGGATCTTGCATTCCTCTCACTTTTAATTCCAATTTAGCCTCTTTGATAGACATCCCTGTTCGTTCTTGTAACATTTTCAATTCTGTATTGTATATGTACTACACACACTCCTTGGACCTAGCATGATCATCCTGTCCACAGTTTACACATTTTGGTTCACTACATTTCCATTGTGTGGCATGTTCGTCAGATCCACAATAAGCACATACAGGTTCATTACGACAGTTTTTCTTTGTGTCCATACTTACTACAATTTTGACATTGTAGCGGTTTGGGAACAAGGTCTCAGTTCTCTATTTTGGCCCAAAATTTTTATTTTTTGAGGTAACTCTTGACCTTCAAATTTTATTTTTGCAACTCTTAATGCTTTATTATTTTGTTTACTTGGTATTATATATACCTCACAGTCTTGGATTTTGGTATATCTCATTTTAAGAGAGTCCAACAGTATATTTTTGTCAACCGGTTCGTCATTATTTTCAGGAAGTACAATAGTACCCTGAATGCTATTCATAGTGTCATGCTTCTTTACTTTTACATTTACATTGTCAACACTTTTTATTGACAGATAGTCCTCAGACTGGTTTTTTGTTGTGGCTTCTATAAGCCACGTCTTCATTTTTATTTGTCTAAACGACATTTCTGTCATCGAGTGTCTTTTTAATAAGAAGTTTTCTAACTTTAGGGCTGAGATTTGCTGTTCTGTTTCCATGGTCAGAAACCTTGACCAACTTCCACTCCCAAAGAGGGAGTCGAAGTGAGTCAAGGTTGGGTCAAGACGATATTAACAAGTGAGAACTGACTCCCAAATGTTTGCTCCCTACCCTACCCCAAAGGGGATGGCACAACATGATTAGAGTGGCCCAAGTGTAAGCCAAACCTGCTTGCTAGGACTGAGAATATTACAAGAATACAATCATCCCCACCCTAATCATGTTATGGGCAAACCAGATAGAATGCCAAGAGTCCTATCCATAGAACCAGACCCCCCTGGAATCCGTGGTGCAGTCCTAACAAATAGTTCCGCCTTTGAGCTACCAATCTGGTAACTCTCGGGTCTGAACATTATCGGGCAGTTGATGGTCCTACCACAGTTCTCACTATTTAGTTTCGGATATAAACCCATTCCCAGCTATGATATCTTTTCCTGTTTATCGGGTCCAGTAAATTTTACTAAAAGTGGAAAATTCCACAAATTTAATCCAAAATAATATTTGATGGTATATGAGACTCTTGGACTCGAACCCAGAAACAAATTCCTGGGGTTCAAGAGCCCCCTCACCACGTCAAGGTGGTCTCATGTCGAGGGGGAACTGACTCCCAGATGTCCACCCCTTATCCTACCCAAAAAGGGATAGCACCAACATACCAGAGTGGCACGTGTAAGCCTAATCCGCTTGTTGGGACCGAGACTTACTAGAATACAATCATCCCCAATCTGACTATGTTGGTGGGCATACCGGAAAATATGCTGGGAGACCTACCCCTAATAACAGCCCACCCCTGGAATCCATGGGCTGATCTCAGGGATAGTTCCGCCTTCAAGGTGTCAATATGACATCATACTAACACCCTTCAGGTCCAAACATCATCGGATTGGGTGACGCTCCCTATCACAGTTCCTGCATTTAGCTTCGAACATAAACCCCAATCCAAGGTATGATGCCCTTTCCTTTCACACAGACAGGACATTTAATGAAGGTGGAAATATCCACACTATGTAAGCCAAAGAGTTGGAAAAAAAAAAATAGTCATAACGGGTGGATAGGAAGATGGAAGAGAGCTGAAAAATAAGCTAGAGGAGGAAGTAAAAAAGGAGTAGAAGAAAAAGATGACAGAGAGACATTTAGAGTCAAATGGGGGAATGATTTCCCCTCGTTTCGCAAATCTACAGCATGAGAAAGAATATTCTATGCTGGAGCCATGCGACTACATCACAGCAGTCTCTCATTAAGGAGGTATTTTCACTTGATTTCATCATAATACGTGCTTTACGTATTTATCATTTATCTGCGTAAAAATAGCAGTAATGTATTCTTTCCTGCCCAGTAGTTTTGATTAAAATACTTTCTCTCCTATTTTAATTACGGTCGAGTTTCATCCATGTTACCGATGCACGATAATTTATAGTCATTAGCAGCTTGAACATTGTTTTCTCAGCTTCAGCTACAACTTGCAGCATAAATTTAGCACTATATTTCCTTGCCGATCTTTAATCTATACTGAATGAGGGTATAATGTAAAAATATATCAGTCCTATTCTACTTAACGTCATTTGTACTATAACTTACGGTAATTGTGATTTACCGTACAATGGTTGAAATACAAGCAAAAGTGCTGTTGTTATCCGATTCGGTGATAAACAAAACAGCAGTTTCTCGGTCGGTTGTTTATGGCTGTATGTATTTATGCAAGAGTATAATGTTACTAACAATACTTTTATCATTCTGTTACTTTTTTAACTAGAAGATGGGATAAAGAGCTGGAGGAAAAGAAGCTGGTTGATTGTAATTTGGTCTTTCTCACTGCCTGGTTGTAAGCTGCTGCCTGCGCCCGCGGGAAATTTAAAATTATTTTATAAATATTGTCGTATTTGTATTAATTGCTTACCCCATTGCCAAATCGAATTATCGTAAGGTGAACTATCGTAACTCGAGCACTACGTGAGTATTTTAATAGTTTTATCACAAAAAGTGCATTTAGTCATGAAAGTGAAACAAAAATATAGTAATTAGTGAATATTTCTCAGTGAAAAATACCATGAATGGGCGTATTTTCAGCGAATAATGCATATATATGTTCCACAGAGAAATCTGAGAATAGATGAGTCTGTACTTCTCTGGACTGGCCTAAAATTTTTATTTTTGCAATTTTTAATATTTGTTTATTCATCTGTTTACTTGGCACATCATATAGTTTGCAATCCCGTAGTTTTGGGTATCTCTTTTTGAGTGAGTCTCATAGCGTTTTCTTTTCAACCAGCTCATCATTATTCTGAGGAAGTACATTATTATTATTATTAAAATAGTTTAACCAGACCACTGAGCTGACTATCAGCTCTCATAGGGCTGGCCCGAAGGCTTAGGATGAAATGCAAAGTCTAGGCTAGAAGCCTAGTACCGGGACCGAATAAGTCACTCGTCAATGGTGAATGAATGAAAATGAAAATTAAATAAAAGCTGTATAAAGGTATATGCTTTCATACTGGAACTCACTCACACAATAAATGCATTTTTGGGCTTGGGCTGTGTCGTCCTGATGAAAGGTTCCCTTAGGCAGCTTTCTAGAGTACAAATACTGCTAAATGTACCAGAGAAAAAAACAAAAGGGTCTGTGGAGTTCCAACCCCCACTGCGACTATCCAATACTGTCACGTTAAGTGATGGTTTTGCGGGAACTGCTGGTTCCCCGCTCGTTCCCTTTTGTGGATTGCTGCCTCCTTACCTTCAAGTTTTTTTTGTTTTGATGTTTTCGTCGGTGAGCTGCCGTTTTTCTTGCTTCAGTCGGGTCTGGTAGGGCAGCGAAAGTAGCGGCAGTGGCAGCAGGCAGTTTTTGGAGTCGACGTTGGTCGAGTTTTTGAGCAGCAAATTGGAGCACGCATACGAAATGGAGCACGACGTAGAGGTGGAGTGTGACCATGAGTAGTCGTGTGACCACGAGCTGCTCATCTTTGATGACAGCGTGAGGCTGTCCTGACGTCTCCATCGGGGTATTCTGGTTGGTGGGTTCTTGTCCCTGTTGTGCAGCTGAGGGCTGTCTTGGTGCCCCGATGGAGGACGTATGTTTGTTTTTTTTTTCTGCCTGCTGTTATTTATTTTTGCCTTTTTTTTAAGCTACTTTTTGTTTATGAAGTTAATTGTTTATTTAACTTTATTTTGTTTAGTGCTGCCATTTGGTTTTTTTTGTACTTATGGTTTTTATCTTTTTACCAGACCTGATTCACTTGTAAATACTTGCAAAAATAAATTAATATTAAGCTCATTTTATTGTTTTTGTTGTTTTCTCCTCCTTTGTTTGTTGCATCTGCCGTCAGTCATGACAGCCCCATCCTGAGTATGTTAAAGAACCTGCTTAACGGCCCACTCGGGTCGTTACAAATACGGATATTGTGTATGTAACGGACGTATGCAAGCATAGCCACAGCTATCTTAACCCGCATAGATTTAACCTTGTCTGCTAGGAAGGGGTAACGATTGATATTGGGGAGCCGTCACATTGCCTATGTCTCCCGATATCAGTGTGCGTAGCTAGCAATGGACCTACGACATTCCTTTTTAGCAGCCGGCTAGAGTTTCATTCCCTGTAACTCCCACCTGTTATTTTGCTGCTTTTTTCTCTTATATGGATCATGGCTTCATCTTCTCCTCCTCCTTCTAAGAAGTTGAGTATTTTTAGACGTTTAGAGAGACAATTACGAGATCTCATTCCCTTTTTATGCCATTTAGCCAGAGTTTTTTCGTGACCGGTTTCAGCCTCCTTGGCCGACTCCGGTCTCGCCGCCTTAACGAAGCTCATGATTATTTTATATATTTACTTATTTGTTTATTTTTGATAGGATATTTAGTATTTACCTTTATTTAGGTCTTTCTCTTAGCTAGCTTCGTCTGGTCCTTGGCCTTCGTTAGTTAGCCTAATCCAACCGGGGGAGTTCCCCCTGAATTTTGGCAGGCTTTGTGACCGTTCCCCAGCCTTTGCTGGATGAACTTCGCTGTCGCCCGTCAGAGCTAGCCTGTCCCTTGTCCTGGCTATCTTCAGACTTGCCTATTGACCAGTTCCCCAGGTGGACGGCTCCGTCTTCGGCCGACGTCGGCCTACGTGTCGGGCCGATTCTCCGTTCATGCTTCTTGCCCCCCCTAGCATGCTAGGACGTGAGTGTATGTTGCCCCCTGTGTCTTAGTGGTCGTCCTTGTCGCCCTGTTGGTCGCGGCCTCCTTCTGGCTACGGTCCCTCTTCCTTCTGTGGATCTCCTCCACCCTTGGATTTAGCCTAGCCTAGCAGCGGTTGGCCGAAAGGTTAGACGATCGTTGTCGGCCTCCCAGCTC
This sequence comes from Macrobrachium rosenbergii, assembly GCF_040412425.1. Classification (NCBI taxonomy): domain Eukaryota; kingdom Metazoa; phylum Arthropoda; class Malacostraca; order Decapoda; family Palaemonidae; genus Macrobrachium; species Macrobrachium rosenbergii. The sequence continues at coordinate 408,386 of NC_089743.1, forward strand.
GGTTGCCTTGTAGCCATGTCAGCCGCAGCCATTTTCTAGTGTCGGTTACTCATCCTGCCTGGATTCCCCTCCAACTAAGATAGAGCCTAGCCTAGTTGGCTGTCGGCCTACAAGGTCTGCCAACATTTGACCGCCTGTCGACCATGTCGGCTGCAGCCGTTTTCTAGTGTTGGTTCCTCATCCTGCCTGGATTCCCCTCCAACTAGAATAGAACCTAGCCTAGTGGCTGTCAGCCAACGTTCAGCTCGGCCGCCTGTCGGCCGTAGCCTAGCTGGGTTGCCGCTGTCCCTGCTTTCCGTCCGCACCCCTAGCGGCCATCTTGGGACTTTTGACACCCTCTCTGTATCTGGGAGTAATGAACCTTCCTGAAGGTTGGTTCTTCGGAATCCCCTTCAGCAGCAGCCCCCCCTTGAGGCTGTTCCCCTCTAGGCCGTGTCCTTCCCCAGTCAGTCTTTCATCTACCCCTTTGCCTCCATTGATCAGTCGGCCCGGGCACTCCGCCCCTCCGTTCCCCTTTCTACTGACTGGAACAGAATTTGAGTTCTGATGTTCAGTCTCCCCCTCCCTACTTCAGTGTTTCTTGACTTCGGTCGCTTGGCACCTTGCACCCTGGCTTCAGTGCCTTCTTACTGAATTATGAGGGATTTGATGAAGGTTGGTTATTCCCAGATAATGCCCTTCTATCCTTCCGTAGCCTATAAATTAATCGTGAGCTTCCGCTAGGCTAGCTTGTCTTTATTTCTGTGAAATATTGTATACTGTACTAATTTAGGCTAAGGCTTGGGGTCTTCGGACCCATTTATGTCTAAAAATATTCAATGAAGTTTTCTTCCTTACAGGGAGTGGTCTGCACCCATCTCACCTGCAAGTCGACGATACCCGACCCCTGTGGGCATAAGTGTTGTCGGAAGCATGCTGACTGCTCCTCCACCCGTGGCTCCGCTGTCATCTGGGACCCAGCAAAGTGTCGTGTCTGCAAGGACCTTCTTCACTCCGCCTGCTACGGACCTACCGTCCCTGAAAAGGACCGGAAGTGGGCTAAACGTGAGTTAAAAACTTGGGTACATGGTTTTAGTAAAAATAGGAAGAAGGGTCAACCCTACCTTCCTTCTGAGGAACTTACAGCCCTCCTCTTTCCCGATGCTCAACCTTCAGCGGTGTATAATGCCACCGTCCCTGTGGTGCAGCTGTCACCCTGGGACACCACTACCCCTGCTCTAGCTAATTTGGATATTAATACCGAGGACATGGATCTGGATACCGAGACCAAGGAGCAGGTTGATACTCCTCGCTTGGGGGAAGAAGCAGATCTCTTGGGAGACCCCTCTGAGACTCTGTCTGGGACCACATCCACACCTCTTCGTCTGTTTTCTCCAGCTGCCTCATCTACTGCTGTATCCGAGAGCGGTGAGACGACCTTTGCACCGTCTCGAAAGCTCCAGCCATCCCCAGTGTCTGGGACGGGTCCATCCTTCACTGAGACTTCCTCAGAGGCAAACTTGACCACTGCCGATGCCGCCCAGGATTTGAACCTGAGCTCCTTCCTGCAGTCCTTGGAGTCTCAAGTTCATGGGAAAATAGCTGAATTTCTGTCGGAGTTGTCGACTATACAGACTCCTGCACAACCGGCTTCTACGTTGGGTCAGTTGCCACCGGCCTCCCAACTTCCAGTCTTCAACCCACTGAACCCTTGGCGTTGTGCTGTCACCATGCCTATGGCTGATGGCATTCTCCACTGTGGGGAAGGCCTAGGGGCCAGGCCATTAGAAGACCTGGAATTTTACCCTAGTCAAGAGGCCTACCCATATTGCTATGTGAGGCTTAGTGATGAAGCCTTCTTCCGAGACGACACCATCCCCAAAGAAACGGTGATCTTTATGCACTCTGTGGCCCAAAAGCTTCTCCTGGCGGAGATGAAGAAGGCCGCCTGTACCAGTGCTCAGGTGTCAGCCTTAGGGAAGAATCTCACTTCTTACTTGACGCCAGACGAGACGGTAGCTCCTTTCACCACGAAGATGGCTTAGTCTGTTTTCAAGGCCGTTATTGAGGAAAAAGCCATCCCTACCTTTGAAGAGTGCAAGCCGACCTTGCTTGTACTACCGAATGACTCTGAGATATGGAAAGGGGTCCACCTCACTTTCAGCGTGGGGAAGCTGGCTAATGAATGCGCCAGTCAGCAATTTCAGGAACGATTACCCTTACTTTCTGAAGCCCTCTTCAAAACAGAGTATGAGAGCAGAGTCTGCCTGTCAGCCTCCCTGTCTCACCAGACTATGTTGGAGGTATTGATCGACAATAACCCGGGCAAGGACCTCTACACAGCCCTGGCTAAATCCCATGTGATCACCATGCAACGGGACTTATATGCCTTCTGTCAGGCATGCAGGGCATGTCGAAAACATATCCTTGCCAACGCCAAGGTTCGGCATGAGCCAAAACGCCTGATCAACTCTTCTGTGTGGGGTCATAAGCTATTCCCCGATGATCTGGTCAAAGAGATCCTCGATACCGCTGCCCGGGAGAATAGAAATCTTCTTGAGAAGTGGGATGCTTCCAGTTACAAGAGGAAGTTTACCCCTGGCCAAGGGCCTCAGCCCAAGTCTGCCAAGTGTTCCAAGCAGACGTCACACCGTCAAGCTGGACCTCCTCTCCCCGCTCCTGTGTACCAGATGCCTCCTCCTCCTTACCCGGCCCCCTCTCATGCCTATAACCCTTTCTATGAACAAGGTAAGGCCAACTTTCAGACCTACCACTCTGGACAGAACTTTCCCCAGAGAGGTGGTCACCGTGGCAGTAAAGGCCGAGGTGCCGGCAACAAACTTCGAGGACACCACCAAGGCAGACGCAGAGGCAGAGGAGCTGGACAAGGCAAACAATGAGACCCTTCCGGTAGGGGGTCGCCTAGTCTGCTTCAAACATCAGTGGACATTCAGCGACTGGGCATTCAGTGTAGTGTCCGAAGGTCTTGGATGGAAGTGGAAGTCTCCACCTCCTCCCAACAAGGGGTTCTTCCAGGACTCGACACCTTTCCTGGAAGAATACGTTCAGGACCTCTTGGCCAAATGAGTCATCCGCCTGGCCAAGTCCCTGCGATTTCAAGGCCGTCTCTTCTGTGTTCCCAAGAAAGGCTCGGACAAGAAGAGGGTCATTCTGGATCTGTTGAAGCTCAACTACTTCATTCAGTGCGACAGGTTCCAGATGCTAAGTATTTCACAAATACGAACCCTACTACCCCTTGGGGCATACACTATCTCCATAGATTGATGGTTTTCTTGAATTCGCAGTCCACAGACGCTTCAGCATCCAGAAAGCTAACATAGACTTCCTGGAGTCCTACAAGGCGGAGGACACTAAGAATCAATATAATTCTTCCTGGAAGAAGTTTTCGTCCTTTGTCCGTGAGCAGAATCCATCTGCCATCACGCTGGACTTCTGCATCTCCTTCTTTAAATCTCTGCATGACCAAGGTTTAGCACCTGGTACCATCAACACCTGTAAGTCAGCCCTCAATAAGCCGATATTCTATGGCTTCAATATTGATTTTAATGATGGCCTTCTACCTAAGGTCCTGAAGGCCCGCGCTCGCCTTAACCCTGCTAAACCACCCAAGCCGATCACTTGGTCTTTGTCCAAGGTTCTACAACTGGCTTCAGATACCTCTAATCATGCAGTAGACCTGGAGTTGTTGACAAGGAAGACCTTGTTTCTGCTCGCAATGGCTTCCGGTGCTCGCGTTTGAGATAGTGGCCCTTTCTCGTGATCCTGGTCACGTCCAGATTTCGGATTCTGGGGAAGCTACTCTTTATCCAGATCCTTCATTCCTCGCAAAGAATGAGCTCCCCACCAAACGCTGGGATCCCTGGCGGATTCTGTCGCTTCCACAAGACACCACTTTATGCCCTGTATCCTGTCTTTAGGCCTACCTCCAGGCCACTGCAGCTTGGAAAGGGGGCCAACTCTTTCGTTGTACTACAGGTGCCAACATCTCCAAGGACGGCGTAAGATCCAAGATACTTTACTTCATTAAGACAGCAGACCCGGACAGTGTGCCTGCAGGTCATGATGTTAGGAAAGTTGCTTCTTCAATCAATTTCTTCCCACACATGGATTTTGAGGACCTTGCGGGCTATACACGCTGGAAGTCCCCTAAGGTATTCTTCAGGCACTACTGTACTCAGATCCAAGAAGTTAAGCACCATCTTGTCGCTGCGGGGAAGGTCATTCCCCTCCCAGTCTTAACTATGCTCATCTCTCGTTCCACTGCCATATTCTGTACTATTATCTCCTTTATATTAATAGTTTGGTAATTTGCCTGGCCGAGTCTGGTCAGTAATGGTTACTTTATGTTTAAGTGATTATTGGCTGACAAGTGTTATTGTCACAGAATGTTAAATTTAATACTGAATATTGTAATAAAATCCTATAAATGTCCTTTGGTGTTTTCTTCCTGCATGTCCTGCTGTTGTGTACCAATTAATTACCCCTATTATACCTGTATTGCTCACCACCTTGAGTGTTATCTAATTTAATGGTTAAAAGGGACCAAGGGTCCCTTCTTTACCCTCAAGACGGTCTGTCCTTCACCTCGTCCTTTTATGTATAAGGGGCTCACTCTACCCACTCTTCGTCGGTTCATAGACTTTCACCTTCGGCTTTGCCTGAGGTTCTAGTATGGTCAAACCACTCACAGATATGCATTTCATGGAGGTTGGCTTGGTTGGATTGACTTTTCATGTCACTCCCCTGACGGGAATAGTAATTTTCAGGGTGGTGTTCCTGGTGTGGTCGGATTTAGTCTTCTGAGCAATGCAAATTTCTCTGGTACACTTTCATCAGGACGGCACAGCCCGAGCCCAAAAAACGGATTTTGATGTAGGAAAAATCTATTTTTGGGTGAGGCAGCTGTGACGTCCTGATGAACCCACCCGTTACAGTTAGGCCTTCCCCACCCGATTGCTCAGTGACGGATTCTCCCCAAGCAACTAGTCCGGCTTGCGGGAATGACGTAGGTCCGTCGCTAGCTATGCACACTGATATCAGGAGACATAGGCGATGTAATGGCTCCCCAATATCAATCGTTACCCCTTCCTAGCTGACGATGTTAAATCTATGCGGGGTAAGATATCTGTGGCTATGCTTGCATACGTCCGTTGCGGGGTAAGATATCTGTGGCTATGCTTGCATACGTCCGTTACATACACAATATCCGTATTGGATAGTCGCAGTGGGGGTTGGAACTCCACAGACCCTTTTGTTTTTTTTCTCTGGTACACTTAACAGTATTTGTACTCTAGAAAGCTGCTTAAGGGAACCTTTCATCAGGACGACACAGCTACCTCACCCAAAAATAGATTTTTCCTACGTCAAAACCTGTTTTATACTCATGCTTCCATATATACTCACTAAAAAGGTATTTTAAAATTCAAAATAAATTGAGTAAAATCATAAAATTTACTCGTTTTAGAATCCATTATACTGACTGATTGATTTTTTATATTTTACCAATTAACTTGTAGCTTCTCATGAACATTAAAATGGGTACTATTGAGAATGTTGACGATTCCGACAAAATTTCTTTTATTGGTCTATTTCCAAAACTTGATAATCGCTGCAGGTTATATTTTGGACATTCACACAGTACATGCTTAACTGTTATCAACATGCAGTAATACTTCGATCTTACACGATTCGAGTTGCGCGAATTCACACACACACGAACTTTTCACTGGAACCTAACTAATGGGCATACGCGATTTTTTCACAGACACATGAAATTCTCGAGAAACCCTGCAGAAGTGGGTGTTTAATTTTTTAAGTAATTTACAAGTTTTCATGTTTTATGTGAAGTTAATGTAAAAGGATGAAACTAAATGAAAAATTTCATTCAGCATCGTATGCGCATGCGCAATACGATGCACTAGCCAGTCTGGTGTTTATGGTTGCTCACCGCCATTAATGTCGGCTTCTCCGCAATGGAATTATCGAATTTGGAATTACAGCAGCTGTTAACCTCGTTAAGAGATGATCAGAAATTAATATTAGATCGCATAGCAAAAGTTGAAAGTGACGTAGCAGATGTACGATCCGCACAAACATCAGGAGATGTGATAAACAGTGCGCGTCGGCGGGAACGTTGCATGACAACACAGCAGTGGCTGGGCGCCTCATACGCCCGATCCTCCAACGCTGTGGGAGCAGTCAGGTACAGTCCCCAGGTGAATCATGTCGCCAGTGAGGACACACACATCCATCCAAGATGAATATCAAGCCATAAAGGATAAGACATCCACGTCGAAAACTGGAATAAAGAAAGAATCTACGATCACGGCAAATATTATTGCAAACTCGGCAAAATACGTGGAAACAGCGATCAAGTTAATGTGGAATATCGAAGATAATATATCGCAAACTCAGTTGGTTGAAATATTCACCGTCTTGAAGGCCCACATAGATTATCTTCGACAGGAACAGTCCGCCCTTATCGTGGCGGGACAATTCGGTACTCAAACCTCGCAATTATTTAGAAATCTTAATAGAGGAACGTGTAATTTAGATGACAAGCAGCTTGACACACTCCTGAAAGCCGTTCAAATAACCAGTCACAGCAACGATCACGCGCCCTCAGTCGGCGTCCAGGGGTGGCTGGAGAGGCCGCGGACAGCACAGCCATCAGCCACACGCCGCGTCAGCCAGCGTGGACAGCTGGCGCGCCACCGACGCGGCAGTCACGACGCGCGCGGATGAGTAGCCCCATTGTTCAAGGTTATGGCAAATCTTTCGAAACACAGTGTTCTATGGGATAAATTAGATGTGCCGCATAACGTGAAAGATTGGATTGCAAACGGGGTTTATATTCCTTTTACCCAAACACCACCTCAGTGTGAACTTGCAAATCATTCGCTAAACAAAGTTGAAAGTGCATTCGTTGATGAAAAAATTAAAGAACTCTTAAGTAACTCTTACATCAGTAAAGTGAGTGTGAAACCAAAATGTATTACACCATTAGGGTGCGTTAAGAAAAAGGGTTCAGAAAAATACCGATTAATTAATGATATGAGAACAGTGAACCAATATATAGACGTACCAAAAGTCAGATATGAGGATCTATCTATTTTACCAAATATTGTGCGAGAAAATGATTGGTTCGGAAGTGTAGATTTGAAGGACGGATTTCACAACGTTCAAATAAAATCAGAATATAGAATATATTTTGGCTTTCAATGGAATGGTAGTTTCTATCAGTGGAATGTTTTAAATTTTGGTTGTGCTATAAGTCCTTATTTATTTACCAAAATCTTAAGACCTGTGGTTAAATATCTGCGAGAAAAAGGCATAAGGTGTATATTGTATGTTGATGATTTCTTGATTTGTGGTAGTATTTTGAGCATAGACAGTGATATTAAATTTGTAGTAAAAACGTTATTAGAGTTGGGATGGAAAATAAATTATGAAAAATCACAATTAAAACCATGTAAAAACATTGAATATTTAGGACTACTGATAGAAACTGGTGACAGCGGTGTGCCCGTCCTCAAGGTGCCAAAGCAAAAAATAAATACTCAGAAAAGATATTTATCGAATACTTAAGTCTAAATAATTGTCCGCTCGGGTTCTTTGCTAAACTGACAGGACAGTGTAATTTTATTAGTAGAGCAGTCTTACCCGGTAAACTCATGCTTAGAAATATACACAGGTTATTGAAAACCAAAACAACTTGGGAATCTATGTTAAAACTTGATCGTGGTTCTATCGAAGACCTTCGTTGGTGGAGTGATTCTATGACGTCATGGAACGGCAAGACTCTCCTGCCTTCCTCCGTGGCCGGGCAGCTCGTGACGGACGCGTCGTCACACATCGGCTGGGGCTGCCACTACGGGGACCAGGCCACGTATGGCACGTGGAACGCCCACATGAGCCACCGGCACTCCAATGTGCGAGAACTAGTCGCGGTTCTGCTCAGCTTGAAGGCTCTATTACCGATATTAAAGTCCAAGAGCATACAAATATTATCCGACAATGTCACTACCGTGGCTTATATCAATCAAATGGGCGGACCAATTGAAATCTAACGGATATCAGCAAGCAGATCTGGAAAATTGCTCTAGAGGAAAACATAACCCTTCACGCCCGGCATTTGAGCGGAAAGGCGAATAAGAGCCGACGAACTCTCACGGATGGAAGACAAGTAAGTGAGTGGATGTTGTCTCGCCCAATGTTCCATCTATTGGATTCAGTGTGGGGACCTCATCTGGTCGACAGATTTGCCTCCGCCTCACGACGCAACTACCAACGTACATCAAGATACTGGGACCCAAATGGTATGAGAGTAGACGCATTGGCTCAATCGGATTGGCATTTAGAAAACAATTTTGTAAATCCACCGATTCGGTTACTCGACCGAGTATTACATCTCATCCAGAATCAAAAGGCGCATGCGACGGTTTATAGCCCCATGGTGGCGGCTCAAACATGGTTTTGAACGCTGCAATCTCTGTTAATCAGTTCACCGATCAGGATATACAAACAGGCAATTATACAATTAAATCCGTCGTTACCAGAACCGCTAAGAAACCGTCGATGGAAATTGTATGCTTGGAGAGTATGTGGCAACAACGCAGCACTCAGTGAGGATGGTCGCTACAGGCTGCATCGCGCCTGATGTTCGGATGGAGTAAAGCAACAATCGACCCATACAACTGTCAAATTCGGAAAGTTAGAGATATCTGCAGTGAATTAGAGATAATTTTCCCGCCATCCAGCTCTTCAGCGTTGGCAGATGTGTTGATAGTGTTATCGACTAAGAGTGAACGACCAGCGTCTTCAATTAATTGCACTGTAGCAGCGATGAGTCATTTATACTTTGTATTGGGAATGGACAATCTGACTTGTGATACTATGATTAAGCATTTGACATCTGGATTAATCAAGACATCTACAACGAAACATCGAGAGAAATCTGAAGTCATGCCTACAGATGCTTTTACGGATACTTTTAAGTTCTGGAACAATGCAACAATAAGTGTAAAACAACTTAGATTAAAATGCATCAGTCTACTAGCGATAACATCTATGCTACGCCCGTCAGACATAGCTCCAAATGCAGTGCAGGTGGATGAAGAGGGCACAGTCAAAAATTTCATGTTCTCCCGAGACCAGGTGACATTTAATGACAACGGCACTATGACTATGGTTATTCATGGCAACAAAAATTATACCAAACGGCACGGCTTTGTAATAGAAATTCCTCCAGCTTCGAATGAGAACATATGCCCAGTTCGAACATTGAGGGAATATATTAATAGGACAGAAACATTAGTGAACAACAAAGGCCCTGTGTTCTTAACATTGAATAAACCTTACAGAGCATTATCTAGTGCTGCAGTCCGAACTATCTTGAATGAAGCAATAGGCTTAGTTGCTTCCGTCCAACTGGAGCCACCAGAGCAGTAGAAAAAGGATTCGACCCCAATGTAGTTCAGAAAATTGGTCGATGGAAGACTACATCTGTATTCTTTTGAACATTATGTCCATTCTCATGTGCCAAATAATTTCACGGATGGATTACTCACAAATTAAAAATGATATTTTCTTAATTTTTATTTGCGTCTCACTAAGATGCACATTCAAAATAAACTTATTTTTGTTTCATATTCGTTTTGAATCCTTTTACAATTAACGTAGGTTTACTAAAGTGAAGTTAATGTAAAAGGATGAAACTAAATGAAAAATTTCATTCAGCATCGTATGCGCATGCGCAATACGATGCACTAGCCAGTCTGGTGTTTATGGGTGAAGGCATTAGCAATTATTATTTTGTATTACATGCAAAAATGTACCCCTTATTTGATGGCAATGTGAGCAACTGTAACCTAACCAGATTATGCACATTCAAAATAAACTTATTTTTGTTTCATATTCGTTTTGAATCCTTTTACAATTAACGTAGGTTTACTAAAGTGTAAAATCTGTATGAAAAATGCATTTCATTCTTTTATGTGTAAAATCTGTATGAAAAATGCATTTCATGCTTCTATGTGTAAAATCTGTATGAAAAATGCATTTGATGTTTTAATGTGCAAAATCTCTATGAAAAATGCATTTCATGCTTTCATGTGTAAAATCTCTATGAAAAACACATTTCATGCTTTCATGTGTACAATTTGTATCGAAAATGTATTATTTTTCTTTTTGTACATGCATAAATATGATGCAAGGGTAATTTCAGCACATTCACTTAGTGTACTTTTACAAGATGTGATACCCATTTGCAAAGTTACTGCACTTTTCAAAGATGATACCCCTGCAGAAAATGCTTGTTTAATGTTTGAAGTACATTTATAAGTTTTCATGCTTTTAACTGTAAAATCGATATGGAAAATTTGTATTTATATTTCTGTACATAAATATCATACAAGTATTATGTCCATTTGCAAAGTCTTTGTCACAAGGACTTTACATGACCTTGAGATGAGGTTGTTCAGTCGCGCTCATTTGATAAAATGAATTCTTTAATGTAATATCAGAGATGTAACTAAGAGTTGTATAAGTGTCATTCTTTGAAAATTACTCTGTTCACCTCAGAGAAAAGTGCTGGTGCAATCTGTATGTGCATGAAATTACAGCACATTCAGTTGGTGTACTTTTACAAGATGTGATACCCTGCATTTTTCGAAGATGATACCCCTGTGGAAAGTGTGTATAATTTTTAAGTTTTCGTGTTTTTAGGTGTAAAATCAGAATGGAAAATTTGTATTTATATATTTGCGCATAAATACGATACAAAAGCAGTACAGTTACTTTATTACAGTATCTCTCTCTCTCTCTCTCTCTCTCTCTCTCTCTCTCTCTCTCTCTCTCTCTCTCTCTCTCTCTTCTCTCTCATTCATTTAGCGCTCAAACATACGTTTACAACTTATTATTCTCTGTACGTCATTACCTGTACAGTATATAATTTTAAATTGATTGAATTTTACCTGTACTGTACTACCTTCTATGAACATTATGTACATGTTTTTGATGTTTTATGGAATTGTACTTTTGTTGACTGTGACGTTTTGCCTAGTGACGCAAAGAAAACGGCTTTTACTCTAAGTGACAAAGAAAACGGCATCCCATGAATTAGGGTAACATTAGTATATCGTGCGCACCTACTGTAAATGCGCTATTATGAAACTGTGCAGTGCTCAATTTTTATGTCAACCATTTACTGTATTCCTTTTTTAAGGGTAATAAGCTAAATTTTAAATAAAATTACACTAACTTTAGTTCACTTAAAAGTTAGCTTTTAAATGAGCATGATTAGGGTCATATTTAGTACTTAAACTCTGGAAATAAACATTTATTAGCATTTTTAAAGACCATGCCAAACTTACGCGAAAATTCACCTTGCATGAGGGGCTCCGGAACCTAACCTCGCGTAATTTTGAGTTATGACTGCATTGCAATCTGGGCACTTGGGAGGAGGGCTAGATGGATTTTTCATTAAGTGTCCATGTGTCAAACGAGTATGGCCTATTCGAAGACGCGTCAGAATTACTTGTGCGTGTCTCTCTCTCTCTCTGATATGATGAACTCCATTTTCCAACACTGGATTTTGTTTTAATTTATTATTTTCAGGATCTTCATTCCATATGTTTTGCCATTTTTTTTACAATGACTGTTTTTATATATCTTGTATAGTCACCAATAGGGATGTCTACATTTGCTCGTCATGTGGACCGCTTCTTTAGCTGCTTTATCAGCCTCTTCATTTCCCTTAATCCCTACATGGGCAGGGATCCAACATATTTCTATACTTTTTCCCTTATTTATACAATTTATGTAGTGAAAGCTTTATATGTTGTACAATATTATTTTTTTGATTATAGCTTTGGATGGCTTCTATAGCACTTCTGGAGTCGCTATAAATCACAAAATTATTACGTGAGGCTTCTCTAATTATTTTTATGGCTGATACTACTGCACATAATTCAGCTATAAATACCGAGGCATTATCTGGGAGAGAGAACCAATACGTTTTGTTTTGGGATACCGCAGCATATCCCACTCCGTACTGTGATTTAGATCTGTTGGTGTATATTGCATAATGTGGACCTTTTCGGATTATATGTTCTACTGCATGTTGTCTGTGGTATTCTGGAGTATATGAATGACTTTTTGATACATATTTAAGTGTGTACAAATTCTCACTTTATTCACTGTCCAAGGAGGAAGTAATTTTAATATTAAAGGTAACTGTATATATATATTTGGCGACTCAATCTTCTAGCTCTAATTGGGAAAGGAGGTGGATGATTGTTTATAAAAACATCTCTTAATCCAAATAATTTTTTGGTTGGAGAATCATTTGTCTGAATTCTCAGAGCACTCTTCATTGTTACTCGGTCTCTATGGACAGACAGAGGTAGTTCACCACATTCAACTTGTAAAGAAGACGTTGGTGATGATCGAAAAGCTCCTGAACATATTCTAAGGCCTTCATTATGAACTGGGTCTACCGTTTTCAGCGTTGCGTCTGATGCTGAGCCATATATTTCACTTCCATAATCAACAATAGACAGCACTGTTGCTTTATACAGTAAAGTAAGGGTATGTCTCTCAGCTCCCCAAGTAGTGTTCGATAGTTTTTTAATTAGGTTTAATGCTATTTTACATTTTGATTTCAAGTATGTTATGTGGGCTTTCCAGTTCAAGTGAGTATCAAATACTAATCCTGAAAATTTTGCTGTTTGGCCAACTGGTATACTATGGTTTCTGATTTTTAAGTCTATTTCTTCCCCTTTTTTTCACTTTTTATTTTTTATAAAACATGATTGCTTGGGTTTTATCTATGGAAAATTTAAAGCCTACAGATAAATCCCATTCATCTATTTTTACTATGCTTTTATTAATGATTTGTTCTGCATGTTTTATTCGAGATGCTGAATATGGCAAAATCATCCATATACAGTATAGGTTACTTTTAATACCAATAGGTGTGATGTAATAAATATATTAGGAAAAAAATTAAATATCGTTACAAATTTCCTACACATTAAAAAAGAGATTATAGCAGAAATATCTGCTTCATCTCCCAAAATATCAGAGAGGGATTTACCCTAGAAATATCTCTCTCTTTGGTTAAAATACCTGGGGCAGACCATCAGAATGTGCTCCACTGTTAGTGTCTCGTCACAGTAAGCACACTCTGGAGGGTTGCTTCCTTCTAAAATGAACCGATGGGTTAAACGAGTGTGCCCAATCCTTAATCTGGTTAAAATAACCTCTGTTCTTCTGTCAAGCTGGAATGGTGAAAACCACGGCAGTATATTATCTCTAATATTTCTATATTTTTTTTATTATTGGCAAGCAGAGGAGAAGTCCACCTATCTTAGAACATAAGATCTAATAGGACCTTTTAAGCCTGTATGAGGCACTTTTCTGAAAAAGGCTTCTCATACAATACTAGCAGCTTTCGCTTCCCTGTCAGCCATTTTGTTTCCACGAATCCCCACTTGAGAAGGGACCCAACAGAAAGAGACTGATTTACGCTGACAATAGATATGAAAAAAGCCACTCCTGAACTTTTTGAATTAATGGATGAAAGCTATTTAATTTTTTGATAGCTTCTAAAGTGCTTTTAGAATCTGAGTATATGACAAAATTAGTGTCACTACTTTGAAAAACTAAATCTAGGGCAGAGACTACAGCTGTTAATTCGGTAGTAAATACTGATGCAGAGTTAGGTAATTTAGCTGTGTATGCTGTATCACCAAGGATAACAGGGTAACCAACACCACTACCTGAATTTGATCCATCTGTATAGATCTTTATATAATAAGCATGGGTAAGAATTTTCCCTTTATCTCTTCTCAGTGCAGTCCTTTTTGTTAATTTTCCATAATCTCTTATCCAGTGCAGTCCTTTCTGTTAAACAATTTCTTACATACTTTCTGGAATTTAAGATGATTATTCCTAACATCCTCATTCAATCAAATTTGGAATGGTTTAGAAGCTCCTGTACAAGAAAAACTTTGAGAGTTTGTTTCCTCTAGTACAGTAATTTAAAGGAGGGATTTTTGGGAGCACTATTCATTCTAATCACGTATCACAACCCTAGCTCTTGCCCTATAGTTCAAGGGGAAAATGATCTGTAGCAATGTATATGCTTTCAACAGGTGAAGTTCTAAAAGCCCCTGAGCATATTCTCAACCCCCTGTGTACAATATCCAGTTCCTTTAGCTTGGTTTTACAGGCTGAGGAATAAATCTGACAGCCATAGTCCAGCTTAGATCGACACAGAGTCATATAGCCTCAGAAGGGATTTCTTATCAGGCCCCCAACTAAATCCAGAAACAACCTTTAAAATATTCAAAGATTGTTTAACAGTAATCTTTAGGAATTTATGCGGCTGGCCCATGTTAACTTTTGGTTTATAGTCATCTCCAGAAATTTTACTTCATTTTCATAAGGAAGGATAGACCCTTTTAGACTAAGTGTGGGAACCTCTTCCACATACCGGCACCTGGTAAATCTTACTGCAACTGTTTTGGAGAGGAGAATTTAAAAAACCATTCTCATCACCCCACTTAGTAATAGCAATAATAGACCTTTGCAAATGTTTACATACAGACAAGGAATCATATCCTGTGCAGTATACGGCAGGGTCAACAACAGAAAGCGAGCATTAACAGGGGGGCAAGATTTTTTCAGCCACACTATTTATTGCCACTGAAAAGAGTGTTACGCTTAAAACACTTCCTTGGGGAACTCCTTCCTCCTGCATAAAAGGTTGGGAGAGGGAGTTTCCCACTCTTACCTTAAAAAGTCTGTCTGTTAAAAAGGAATATATAAACCTGATCATTCTTCCACATATGGCCATCTTGTGCAATTGTTTCATGATGCCATTTCTCCAGGTAGTGTCATATGCTTTCTCCAAGTCAAAAAATATGCTGATGGTCTGACATTGTTTGGCGAATCCTTGCTGGATTTGGTTGGTCAGCCTCAGCAAGGGATCAAGGATAGAGCGGTTTTTCCTGAAACCAAATTGAAATGGCGATAATAATCCTTTGGTTTCCAGGTGCCAAACCAGTCTAGTATTTATCATTTTCTCCATCAGCTTACACACACAGCTGGTAAGAGCTATTGGTCTATAGCTGGTGGCTTGAGAAGCATCTTTATTAGGCTTTTTAATAGGAACAATTACTGTATGGATATTTTCCAGTCCTTGGGTAAAATTTCTGTTTCCAATACTTTGTTTATAATCTTCAGTAAATATTTTTTGGCATCATCTGGGAGGTGTTTCAGCATTTCATATATGATTGTATCCTCACCTGGAGCTGTGGATTCACTTGAGGAGAGCGCCTCACGAATTCTCTTAAGGAAAATTTGTAGTTGTATGATTCAGATTTTCCTGAATCAAATTTCAGTGTCATTTCAGAATTCCTAATTCTTTGAAATTCTGAAGAATAATTGTTAGGGCTGGAAACTTTACAAAAGTGTTTTCCTAGCTTATTGGCAACTTCAGTGGGCTCTGTGATTAGAGTGTCATTTATTTTTAATGAGGGTAATGGTGACACAACAAAATTTTCCACTCAGCTTCCTTATTTTGCGCTACACCACTCTTAGTGGGGTCTTGGAGTATATTCCATTAATATAGTAAAGCCAACATTCTCTTTTTGGCTTTCTTATAAAAGCGCCGCTGCTTGGCTAAAGCACGTTTGTAGATTAATTTAGACTGAGGGGAGTCACTAGTTTTGTAACGTCTGTAGCACTTCCTTGTCGCTTTCCTCAGAATACCACGTCTTATTCCACCAGGGAACTGCAGGTCTACAAGGTTTGCCTTTTTGTTTTTGAATCGAGCCTTCAGCACTCTTCAAAGTAGATCCAATAAAGTAACCATAGGCATCTAGATGAGAATGAAAGGACTCAAACTTCCTACCTAGATTGACACCCTTACTGAATTTATCCCAGTCTGCATCCTCTACCTTCCACTAGGTAAAACTTCAGATGGAGTACTTACAGCATATTTCAAATGAATTTGGTAGTGATCACTTCCATTTAAATCTTCATTAACAGACCAATTAAAATCAAGGTGGATACTTCTTGAAGAAATACTAAGGTCCAATACAGAGAAACGATTATCATGAATGTTGTGGAAAGTCATTGGCCCATTATTATATAGGGTAACATTATTCCTGTTAATAAAGTCTTCGATTAATTTCCCTTTACTGTTTAAAAAACCTACTTCGCCAAAGAGGGTTGTGGGCATTAAAATCACCTAGGCGAAGTAAAGGAGCTGGAAGCTGGTTAATTAAGGACTGAATATCTCCAATATTAAAAGCAAGGTCTGGTGGATGGTATAAGGAGCGGATTGTTATCCTCTTTTCCAAAATGACTGAAATAGCGACAGCTTGTAGAGTTGTATTTAGTTGTACTGTGGAGTGCTGTAGAGATTTAATAATAATAATAATTACAGCACCTCCATGGGCACGATCACCAATTGGGGATATGATTTAAATATTGAATAATTTAGTCCAGGATTACAAGGAGAGTTGCCTAACATTGTTTCCTGCAGGCATATAATCCCTGGATTGAATTCATGCATTAAAACTTTAAGGTCTAATGTATGGGCTCTGAGACCTTTACAGTTCCACTGAAGGATATTGAGCAAGAATGCTAAGGTGGTAAAATGTGCTACTTCCCACTCCTTGGAGGGGAAGCATTGTTCCTAGGGTGGAGTGGGAAATTCTCCTTTATAAGAGATTGTTTTCTTAACCCTTTTTCATCTGAATTGGAGTTCAGGGTCTTTGGTTGATCTTATTTTTTATTATGAACCTGATGTTCAGAATTTCTACTGTGGTTCTGTGCACCACTAATCATATTTGTCTTAGGGCTGCAAGACTGAATTGAACTCAGATATTTTTGTTCTGAATCTACTTTTGGAACCACCTTTCTAAGAGGAGATACCTCTTCCATAATACTGAACCCATTTGAAGTTTTTATTGTAAATCTATAATTATTTGAGGAAGTATTTCTTGTGTGCTTCTTGGTAGTTGTAATTGTAGCTTTGCTGTTATTTTTGTTTGTGGCTGTGAAGACTGATGGCTCTGAACTAGCTCTATCTAATTGGGATTGTTCCTTTAGCTTATTCTTGTTTGAAGTATTTTCAGAATATTTTCCTGAATTATTGGCCGATTTTGGCACCCTTATTTTTGGAGATGAATCGACAGCTGTGGATGTGGTGGAAGATAAATTTTCTGTGCTTTTGGAAGTACAATTTTTGATATTGGACTCCAAAGCACTTGCCCGCAAAAGTTTCTGACTAGTTTGGAGATTTTCATTATTATTTATTGTCCGAGGAATAGCAGGTCTGTGATATCTATCAGGTGCAGTTATTGGTGGCCTTACATTGCTGGAATTTTTCATAAGTTTTATTACAGAAGCATAGGTAGAGTTGGCACTTTTGTTTGCCCCCATTACCATTTGCTTTCCTTAGCTAATGCTGACATGTTCATTATTAGCCACTGCCAACACTTCTTGTTCAAATCTATATCTGGGGCAAGCCCTAGAATTTGGAGTGTGAGCACCCTTACATAAGAAACAGTATTGGGCTGCTTCTCAATCATCAAAATTATCGTGCTCTCCAGAGCACACAGAATATCTTTTATTGTTATCACAAGAGTTCTGGATGTGGCCATATTCAAAGCATTTGCGATACTGGGATTTCTTTTATATTTTTTAACCTGCATCCTCTCATGGTCAACAATGATGGTATCAGATAGGTAATTGGAGGAGAAGGTTAAAAGGATATCTGCATCCCCTCCCAGTTTTTTTACATGAGATACACAAGGAGGACATCGATGGAGAATCTCCTCCTCTTTAAAAACATGCAAGTCTTTTGAGTAAACTACCCCTTTCAGTGTGTTAAGAGTCTGTGAGATGAAATACATTCAATACTTCCACTTTCGAGAGGATTAAAATTTGATAATCTCATTACCAGCTTTTATCAGAAGGTTCTTTCCATAGCATTTTAAATTTCCAATGGGAATGGAACCAATCTAGCTCTCAATACATTCAGTGGCTTTTATTAAATTTTTCCCTCCCTCCTTGTAGATAGCAACATGCCAAGCAAGCACACAACAGACCACCACATACAAACTGGCTCACCCACCAACCCAAAACTGCTTGGTTATATCAAGAAAGTATTGTAAGTCCAACGCTGTCTCTTCCAAACCTGTGTGTTTATGTTTATTGGTCAATCGTCATCTATCGGAACAAAGCAAGCCCTCTTTTCTTTCATTCAACGCGATTTCAACCATTATTTCCGTCTGTTTCTCAACCCATTGTTGTCTCGATTTATGTACAATCACCACTATTGCATTGCCATGCAAGCATTCTAATCATGTACCTCACTAATGTTCCACCGAATCTTCTGTATCAAACTGTGTGTGTGTTTCTGTTTGTAAAGACGCCAAACGTCTCTCTATTTCACATATATTATGCTACTGCATTGTATTCATTAATTTGTCTTGAATCTCAAGCAATTGGCCATATGTAGAATTTCCTGGCCTTTCCACTGATGTATGTTTCATCACTGTATGTTAATCATGTCTTTGATATCGCTACATCTGTTTGTCTGGCGACAAACACAGATGTCTGAACCTTTTATCTCTGTTTTACCTGTCTGTTGTGACGGTCATTACTGCTCAATAAAATAACATCTTCGAAGATTCTGTACATTTATCTCAGTAAGGAACTACCAGTAAACCAGTTAACACCCAGCCAGTATGTCACATACCCCAGTCCTTACACTGGTGACCCCGGAGTGACCTCCTGACCCGGCCAACCCAAGATGACGACCCACACGCCGACAGACCATTTAACGCCTCACTGCTTCCCACCGTTCCTGAGTTCTCAGTAGAAGTCTAACCCCCGAGATGACCCACCCCACCACCTGGCCCCATTCTGGATGCCTCCTCCAGGAAACCTGAAGGTTTGCCCCCACACACTCATACTGGACGAGCTGACCAACGAAGGACCAGCCACGTCATCCTTCAGCCGCTGCTGCCCCTCCGAGCTGGCTACCAGGATCAGCTGCTGTCATCCTTCAGCCCTCGAGCCGGCCACCGAGGATCATCCGACGTCACCCTTCAACCCGCTCCCGTCCTCCTCGAGCTCCTGCTGCCAGCCCCCCTTCAGCCTCCTATCCGCCCCTAGCCCAAGCCCTTCCGCGAGCTAACTACAATTGACCAGCAAGACAATTTCTGTATTGATGCCTGCTAACCATTTAAGAGCCCGTTGGACTCCGACAGTAATTCTCTTCCAAACAATGACAATCAGACGTTACCCGTCTTGGGGAAGATTTGTAAGAGCCAACGCTGTCCTCTTCCAAACCCGTGTGTGTGTCAAGCAATCATCATCTATCGGACCACAAAGCAAGTGTCTCGTTTTCTTTCACTACAGGAACGCGATTTCAACCATTATACAATATTTCTGTCTGTTTCGCCAGTTCTAACCATTGTTGTCTCAAATTTATGTACAATCACCACTACTTGCATTGCCATGCAAGCATTCAATCATGTACTCATAATGTTCCACCAATCTTCTGGGCACTGTATGTGTGTTTGTTTGTGAAGACCCAAACGTCTCTCTATTTCACATATATTATGCTACTGCATTGTATTCATTAATCTGTCTTGAATCTCAAGCAATTGGCCATATGTAGAATTTCCTGGCCTTTCCACTGATGTATGTTTCATCACTGTATGTTAATCATGTCTCTTGATATCGCCATCTGTTTGTCTGCCAACAAACACAGATGTCTGAACCTTTATCTCTGTTTTACCTGTCTGTGTGTAGACGTTACATTACCAGGAAGCCAATGCGCCATAACATCTTCGAAGATTCTGTACATTTATCTCAGTAAGGAACTACCAATAAACCAGTTAACACCCAGCCAGTATGTCACTCAATCCCCAGTCCTTACAGTATCGTGCATCAGTCAGGTATTCACATTCTCCATCAATGGCACAAGTGAGAGGTGACTCCCAACAGTCCATCCCGTACCCTACCCTTTCAGAATAGCACCAATACGCTCGCAGTGGCCCAGGTATAAGCCAATCTGCTTGCTGAGAGTTACTCCAACCGTACTCCATCACCATCTCCTAGGTCCAAACCATATTGGGTGGAGACTCAACCATCAAAACTCCCAAAATCAGCTTCGAATGCGAAACCCTCCCAAAAAACAATCCCTTCTCAGACTCACCTAAGCAGTAAAATTTTGCGAATGTGTTAATGTCCATGCCATTTAAACCAAAACCATGTAGGATGATTCGTCAGGCCCCGGGCCCAAAGGCCAGGGTCCCTTAGCCCCTCACCTCATCAAGGTGTCCTACTCAAGGGGTCTTGTCATGTGGGTTCCTTATTTGGCTGCTTTGTCTGCATCTTCATTTCCTTTGATCCCTACATGGGCAGTGATCCAACATATTTCTACATTTTTTCCATTATTATATAATTTATGAAGAAATAATTTAATTTGTTGTACAATATTATTTTTTGATTTGTAACTCTAAATAGCTTCTATAGTGCTTTCTGAGTCACTAAAAATCACAAAATTATTGAATGATATTTCTTTAAATAATATTTTATACCTAATGCAATTGCACAAAATTCTGCTGTGAAAACTGAAGCATTATTAGATAGAGAGAATTGGTAAGATTTGTCTTGGGACACAGCAGCATATCCCACACTTGTCTTCTGATTTAGATCCATCTGTATATACAGCGTAATGTGGACCTTTTCAGTTTATATGCTCTATTGTATGTTGTCTACGGTGTTCTGGTGTATATGGGAAACTACTTTTTGATAAACCTTTCAAGTGTGTACAAATTCTCATTTTATTCAATGTCCTGGGAGGAGGTGATTTTACTATTAAAACCACTTGTATATTTACATACAGCGACTCAAACAATCTTCTAGCTGTAATTGGGAAAGGTGGTGGATGGTTATTTATAAACATCTCTCTTAATTCAAATATTTTTTTGTTGGAGAGTCACTTGTCTGAATTCTTACAGCACTTTTCATTGTTACTAGCTCTATGGAGAGACAGAGGGAGTTCCCCACATTCAACTTGTAAAGATAATTTTGGTGATGATCTTAAAAAAAAAGTTTAACCAGACCACTGAACTGACCATCAGCTCTCATAGGGCTGGCCCGAAGGATTTGGATGAAATGACAGGTCTGGGCTAGAAGCCTAGCACTTGGACCAAATAGGTCACTCGGTATGGTGGTGAATGAATGAAAATAAAATTAAAAGTTGCACAAAGGCATACGCTCTCATACTGGTACACACTCATACAATAAATACATTTATACTCATGTTTCCATATATACGCACTAAAAAAGTATACCAAAATTCAAAATAAACTAAGTAAAATTTTAAAATTTAGTTTTAAAATTCATTAGGTTTTCATATTTTTATTATTTACTTTTTATATTTTATCAATTAAATCACAGCTCCTCATGAACGTTAAAATGGGTATTACTGAGAATGTTGAAGATTGATAAAATTTCTTTTATTGATTCATTTCCAAAATTTGATAATCGCTGCAGGTTATATTTTTGACACTCGCATAATACATGTTTCACAGTTATCAACACATTGCAATCTGGGCATTTGGGAGGAAGGCTACATGGACTGTTCATTAAGTGTCCATGTGTCAAACGAGTACAGCCTATTTGAAGAAACGGCAGAATTACTTGTGTGTGTGCCTCTCTCTCTGATATGACAAACTCCATTTTGAACACTGGATTTTATCGGTTTTAATTTATTATTTTCAGGTTCTTCATTCCATATATTTTGCCATTTACTTACAATGATTGTTTTTATATATCTTATATAGTCACTATAGGGTTGTTTACATTTGCGCTTGTCATGTGGACTGCTTCTTTAGCTGCTTTATCCGCCTCTTCATTTCCTTTAATCCCTACATGGGCAGGGATCCAGCATATTTCAATATTTTTTCCATTATTATTCAATTTATGGAGTGAAAACTTGTTGTACAAAATTATTTTTTTATTACAACTTTGAATGGCTTCTATAGCGCTTCTGGAGTCACTATATAAATAACAAAATTATTAAATGAGGTTTCTATAATTATTTTTATGGTTGATGCTATTGCACATAATTCAGCTGTAAATATTGAGCCATTATCTGGCAGAGAGAATTGATATGCTTTGTCTGGGGATACTGCAGCATATCCCACTCCGTATTGTGACTTAGATCCTTCAGTGTACATTGCATAATGTGGACCTTTTCGGATTATATGTTCTCCTGTATGTTCTCTGTGTTCTGGGGTATATGAATAACTTTTTGATACATATTTTAAGTGTGTACAAATTCTCATTTTATTCATTGTCCAAGGAGGAGGTAATTATTTATTGTCCATTACAGGTAATTGTATATTATATTTCTGTATATTTATATTTACAATCTTCTAGCTCTAATTGGGAAAGGAAGGTGGATGATTGTTTATAAACACATCTCTTAATCCAAATAATTTTTTGGTTGGAGAATCATCTGTCTGAATTCTCAGAGCACTTTTCATTGTTACTAGCTCTCTATGGACAGACAGAGGTAGTTAACCACATTCAACTTGTAAAGAAGATATTGGTGATGATCAAAAAGCTCATAAACATATTCTAAGGCCTTCATTATGAACTGGGTCTAATGTTTTCAGCATTACGTCTGATGCCGAGCCATATATTTCGCTTCCATAATCAATGATAGAAAGCTTTATAAAGTACAGTAAGGGTATGTCTATCAGCTCCCCAAGTAGTGTTCAGAAGTTTTTTAATTAGGTTTAATGCTCTTTTACATTTTGATTTCATGTATGTTATATTGGCTTTCCAGTTCAAGTGAGTATTTTGCTGTTTGGCCAATTGGTATGAAATGATTTCTGATTTTTAAATCTATTTAACATTTATTCCACTTTTTATTTTTATAAAATATTACTGCTTGAGTCTTTTGTATAGAAAATTTGAAGCCTACAGATGAGGCCTATTCATCTATTTTAATTACAGTTTTATTAATGATTCGCTCTGCATGTTTTATTCAAGATGCTGAGTAATATATGGCAAAATCATCCATATACAAGTTACTTTTAATGCCAATAGGTAGATTGTTACTGATATCATTAATTGCTAAAGTAAACGGTGTGGCACTAAGGACGCTTCCTTGTGGAACACCATTTTCAAGAGAAAAAGTACTTGACAATACAACGTCAATTCTCACTTGAAAAGTGCGATTTGTCAGAAAGTTTTGGATAAACCTAGGTAAATGTCCACAGATGCTGTTTTTATGTAACGTTTTTAATACTGCATACTTTCATGCAGTATTGTATGCCTTCTTAATGTAAAAAAAAGACAGCTATAGTAATTTGTTTTCATTCAAATCCTCTTCGTATGTGGCCTTCCAAGTTTGACAGAGAATCCAGTGTAGATCTGTTACACTGTGACCCAAATTGAGTGGGAGTCAAGATTTTATTTCCTCAAATGTGCCATGTCAGTCAAGCATTTACCATTTTCTCTAGTAATTTGCATAAACAACTTGTTAAAGAAACTGATCTGTAATTGTTTACATTACTGGGATCTTTTTCAGGTTTAGGGATAGGAATAATTATAGCTTTATTCCATTCATCAGGAAATAAATTTCAAAGCCATAAGTGGTTATAAAACTCTAATAAGTATGTCTTTGCCAAAGGTGCTAAATGGCAGATCATTCCAAAACAAATACTGTCACCTCCAGGGCAGATTTATTGCTGTACAACAGAGCAAATTCTAAGCTCTTCCATATTAAATTTTCTATTATAATATATACCTCCCATTGTTTCAGAATTTATTGTTATTAATTCTATTTTGTTTTTCCTTGTGCGGAAATGCTCATCTAAATTTTTGTCGCTACTTACTTTTGCTAAATTTTCACCAATTACATTACTTATTTCTTTAGGATCAAGTATTCTTTTCCCATCTTTTATTATGGCATGTCTAGGTGGTTTAACATGTGTACCATTTATCTTCCTGAATTTTTCCAATATTTTTGTATGGGAGTATTATTAGGGTGATCTGATACATATTTTCTCCATGAAATGATTCTTCCTTTTATTATTTCTCTTTTAAATTTTACAGATATTTTGTTATACAGAGGTTTTAGTGTATCAATTTCTAATAATAACGGAGTCACTTTTTGTAAAGTTCCTTCTAGTACTGGTAATGTTTTGTTTATTTTACTGTATTTTCTATTTAGATTATACATCTAATTTTCTTCCAATTTGGTGTTTTATTTTTTTATTAATTCTGTTAGTTTTTCAGACCACCATGGGACTTTGTGTTTTGTTGGATGATATTTTGATTTTGGTTTTGCTTTATCAGCAGCATTTTTAATGAAATCAACAAGAAATTTATTAGTTTCACCATGGTCTTTTAAATATTTAAATGGTGGGATATTCCTAGTGTGGAATTCATATTGCTCCCAATCTGCTTTATAAATGTTATATTGAGGGACATGCTTGGTGGGATTATTTTGTAATAATGAAATTAATATTGGGAAATGATCACTTGTATGCAAGTCATCAACTGTATTCCAATCCAATCTGTCTACTATGTTTGTTGTACATGAAGTCGATTGAGGAAAATGTTCCATGTGTTTTAGAAAAAATGTCCTGATTTCGTCATCATTTATACAGCACATGTCATATGAATCTATGAAGTCTCCTCTTTTTATTTCACTGCTCTATTTGATTTCTGTATTATTACAGTCCCAAAGTCATTTTTTATTAGGTTGTTATATAAATTAAAATCACCAATTACTATTTTTTATTTGTATTCTTCCTGTTTGCAGATCAGTAATTAAGGCAAGGCAGTCCCCGATTGTTTGTCAATGTCATAATTTTTATTAGGTTGATTGTACAAATTATGAATTACATAATTATCGTTTTTATTTATTCGTATAACCGGTTAATACTTATCAGTTTTGCAGATCAGTGAAGTTTACAGGTACTACTTTGTCATAACATACTTTGTTATGTACATATATAGCAGTACCTAAATTTCCTTCTTCCTCTCGTAATGTTGATGCTAAGGTATATTTACCTTTTGTTGATATTGTTTTGTTGACATGTTGTAAACATAACACTGGTTCACATTCTTTTAATAACCGTTGTACTTCTCCTATGTGTAATTTGGTTTGTAGACCATTTACGTTCCATTGTATTATATATATTTTGTTATAGCGGTCGAGTTACTCTCTTTTTTGTATTATCAATTTGGAATTTTTCCAATAATTTACTCATGACATTCATTTATTTTTCTTTATAATATACTAAGTGCTCAAATGCACCTGCAACCTTTTTCATGGTTACTCTAATCTGTGGTTTCTTTTTTTCTATTATTTCATAAAATTTCTTATAATGTTTGTTAAACCATCTTTTGTTATGTTTTTGTTGTTATTGCATAATTCAATGAAACAATCATAACATCCACAAGTATTATCATGTATATTTCTTTTTTCATTTGCTTTTGTACCAATTACTGGAGAAGGAGTAATCTCTTCTCCCTTGACATAATCATTGTATCTATGGTATGGTCTCTTTACTTCTACAGTGTTTTCGACTTCTGCCTTCACAGGTTTTACTATTATTTTAGTAGATAAAGGTATATTCTTAGCTTGCTTTTGTTTTTGTTCCTTTTTCATCTCCTTATCTTTGGCTTAACCGATGTTTCTCTCATAACGGTTGGTTTCTTCATTTTGGGTGGTGTTCTCTCCAAAGGCCTTTTTTTTTTATCTTTAATTTCCAGTCCATCACGACCCTCCTCTGTTACTTACATAGTAGCATCCTCCTGTGTTTCAATTTGCATTAATATTTCAAATGAATTGGATAAAATATTATCCATCTCATTCGTACCTGTTTCTTTACTCTTTACCATTTTATTTTTCATTTCTAAAATATTATTGATTTTTTCTTGAGATTTACTTTTCTGTGCTCTGTTACTTCTATCTGTTTGCGTTTTTGCTTCATTATTTGCTCTTGTTACTGAAGAATATGTATGTTTCTTAGACGGATCTTGAATTCCTCTCACTTTTAATTCCAACTTAGCCTCTTTTATAGACATCCCTGTTCGTTCTTGTAGTATTTTCAATTCCGTATTGTAAATGTAATACATGCATTCTTTGGATCTTGCATGGTGATTCTGACCACAGTTAACACACTTAGGTTCAATGCACTTCCACTGTGTGGTATGTTCAGTAGATCCACAATAAACACATACCGGTTCATTTCTACAATTTTTTTTGTTTGCCCATACTTACTGCAATTTTGACACTTCAGTGGCTTTGGGACTTAGGGTCTTAACTCTCTATTTTGGCCAAAAACTTTTATTTTTTGAGGTAGATCTTCACCCTTAAATTTTATTTTTGCTATTTTTAATATTTGTCTATTGCTGTTTTTACTTGGTACAACATATACCTCACAATCTTGGACCTTTGGGTACCTTTTTCTGAGAGAATGCAGTAACATTTTCTTATCGACTGGTTCGTTGTTGTTTTCAGGAAGTACAATGGAACTCTGAATGCTGTTCATAGTATTGTTTTTTCACTTTTATGTTAATACTGTCTATATTTCTCAAAGACAAATAGTCTTCAGACTGACTTTTTGTTGTGGCTTCTATAAGCCAAGTTTTTTTCTTTATTTGTCTGAATGACAGATCTGTCATTGGATGCCTATTTAATAAATAATTCTAGTTTTAAAGCTGAAATATTTTGGTCAGCTTCCATGGTTAGAAACCTTGACCAACTTCCCCTCCCAAAGAGGGAGTCCAAGTGAGTCAAGGTTGGGTCATGTTGGTATTTACTCTTTTTGGGAGTTTTATAGGATATTAAGGTTTTAAGACCACTCTGATTTGGATCATTTGGACTATCCAGAGAGCTGTCTATTTCCATGCTAGAAGATCTGCTTTGTGCTGGAGCAGCGGTCGTCATCTGTGCCGGAACAATGTCATCAGAGGGTCCAGGGGTACTTGAATCTTTAAAATTACTTTGCATAAAGATTTAAGTTTAAAAAAAATTGAACCTGAAAACCTTAAAAAGATATCAGCCTTTCATGGAGTTTACTCTTTCACCAATGGCACAAATGAGAACCGACTCCCACATGTACACTCCCTACCCTACCCAACCCCACAGGGGATGGCACAACTTGATTAGAGTGGCCCAATGTAAGCCAAACCCGCTTGCTAGGACTGAGAGTACTGCAAGAATACAATCATTCCCACCCTAATCATGTTATGGGCAAACTGGATGGAATGCGGAGAGTTCTATCTCCAGAACCAGACCACCCTGGAATCCGTGGTCCAGCCCTAAAGAACAGTTCTGCCTGATATCTCTCAGGTCCGAACATTATCGGGCAGTTGATGGTCCTACCACAGTTCCCCCTATTTAGCTTTAGATATAAACCCAATCCCAGTTATGATATCTTTTCCTATTAATCAGGTCGAATAAATTTTGACTCAAACCCGGGAACAGATTCCTGGGGTTCAAGAGCCCCCTCACCACGTCAAAGTGGTCCCAAATCGAGGGGGAAGATTTGAGGTACATGAAAAAAAGATTCAATGTCCTCGCAATACCTTGGAAGATGAAAGGAAGAGTCCCCCCAGGATCAGAAATATCCAGAAAATGATCATCGAGGGTCTTGGAACTGAGCTATGATGGACTATAACAACATGGTCATTTGTCCTCTTGAGTTCTGCCCCATCAAGAATGGGGCTGGCATGGTCTCCCTGCAAGTGCACTGCAAGTGGTGAAAAGTGTTGGCAACTGTGTAACCCACATTGCACATCCACCAGCCAGCAAACTTGTGACCCTTGCAATGAGTAGGAACCTTGTGGTATATCTCATGAGTGGGATGCTCAAGAGGGACCAAGCTACCAAAACTCCCTAGGAAGCAAAAAAGAAAGTTGAGGAAGTGTAGATTAGCATAGGTAATAAAGAAGAAGAGGGATAGGTAGTTCCACTAAGCAGTAAGGTGGGAGATCACCAACCTGTTACCTATACTAAATCGATGCATCTAAATGAAGAACTGCCATTAAGCAAATGTAACATACTAATGAGTACCGTATTTACTTACTACTCATGGTCAGTGTAGTGCAGGAACAAGCTGGGGTCTACTGACCTTCGAACCAAGTGTTTCCTCTTCATTGAAGGAGATGTAAATTCATCCTCACCATAATCTGGTTCCATTTTCATATTAGCAGCCTTCATCAACTTTTTGTATTTTGAACGTCTATTTTGAAACCAGATCTTGACCTGTAAATGTTAATGTTATGTATCAGTTTTGTTAATTATATTATACACACACACACACACATTATATATATATATATATATATATATATATATAGGCATCAAAAACACCTTCAACATTTTACTGTAAATTTTATAGTTAAGTTTTGTGTTTATTTTTCTGTATGATTGTTTCCCCTCCGTATACCATTCTTCTATTGTCTTTCGGAAGTAGTGGTTGTTCTTGTCTTTAAACTCCTTGCTTTTACTCTACCTCCACCCAGCCTATATTTCTTTAAACTACTGTTTCACTTTTTCACAGTCTCCACTCAGCTCACCAGAACCTGGTACCTGGCAGGAAGCAGTTCACCTTCTTTGACATGTCAAACGCTTAAGTATAAGTTTTGTATTGTAAATCAACTTGAATAACAAATTGTATTTTGTTCTAACTATTTCCAATTCATGATAATTTACTTTTCTGATATGTAGTTGTCAAATTGTACTTGTTTTCTTGTTTGCTGTTAATAATTTTTAAATAATAATATTTAACTTTTGTACTTTCGTATTATCGTTCACTTACCTTTTGATATTTCTTTATTGCTATAGTCTACTGAACCTAAGGGTATAAAATTAACTTACACTGAGTAATACAATGTCTATTATATCTGTAACAATATACAGTAATGGGGGCCTGTCTGGTCCGGGATAATAACATCTTTGTGATATACTATCTGACAACCTCGTTAAGTGTCAGTTGATAGTGGTTTTACATTTAATCAGTAATTTGTTATTCAACCTTATTTGATGAAAACATTCTGAATTGTAGTTCGTTAGGTGACTGTTTTTGTTTTGCTAGACAACAAATAATTTATTTACATTATTGTGTGATAAATTCTCGGTGACAGAAAACGACTCGTTCTGTTTTGTAAATGTCTGCGTTTGACTGTGTAATGGTTTTATCAGCTCCCTTTTTCTTTCCCAACCGAGACTCCAAGCGTTGGTTAACTAGTTAATCTGCCGTTCCATTGTTTACAAGTTCCTTATATATCTTATTACTTTGTGACTTTCACATGTGTATAGTCTTTCCCTGGGTCCATAGATACCAGTACCATGTGTTATTCATTTTGTCCGTGGGGTATAGAATGAATCTTTATACAAAATCCAAGACATATGTATGTAAAGTTACCGTTCTAATTGAGGTGGAGTAAATTACAAAATAAAATTAGCTGAGCGATTGTGCTTCAAAAAATACTTCATTTCTCATAGAACCGGAATGGAATACTTGAGAGTGTGTCTTAGTGCGTCCTTATTCAATTTTCAAATATTTAAGATGTTTGTGTATAAAAACCTATTGTTTTTAATCTATGTTGAGGTTTATACTTTCACAATTATTACTTGACTAATTATTATGGTCCTAATTTAATCAGTGTAAAACTTTAAATTCAGTTGTTTCCATCATTTTGAAGTTTCCTTTTTTTCAACAATGGCTAAATTTGATAACAAAAGTTTGTGGTCGATCCTTCTTCTGAATTGCACACTATAACTTATGCTAAGAAAGCAGACTTAATTGAAATAGCTAGGCACTTAAACATTGATGTACGTTCTAGCATGCGTAAGTTTGAGATTAGGAAGGTTATAATAGAGCATTATATGCATATTGGGTCCTTGGGTATTGAAGCTAGACGTTATCTTGTTCCAGAAACTACTTTCCTTACAGTTGAACAAAAGCTAGAGTTTGAACGTCTTGCAGTAGAGCGTGAAAAGGCGCAGTTATCTTTAAAACAAGAAGAATTAGCTTTATGAGCTGTAAAAGAGAAAATGGAGTTAGAAAGAGAGAAAGAAAGAGAGAAAAGGGAGTTATCTCTAAAAGAAGAAAGAGAAAAATGGAGTTGAAAATGTAGTTATCTCTACAAGAAGAAAGAGAAAAGTTTGAAATGGTGAAAGCTCGGTTAGAATTAGAAGCTAGTTTAGCTGTTAAGGTAAAACAAGAAGAATTATCTTTGCAGCTTCTAGAGAGGAAATGGAGAAAACTAGGTTAGAATTATGATTGTTTTCAGCTAGTTTAGCTCTTAAAAGATGGTTTAACAAAACAAGAAAGGCTGATATTAATCTGAAAAAGAATCATTACCCTTTGACTTGACAAACAATATAAAATTAGTTCCCTTCTTCACGGAGTAAATTCCAGGAGATTATTTTAGGGTATTTGAAGAAACTGCTAAAAATATCTTAATTGGCCTGTTGAACAGTGGGTATGGCTCATTAAACCTAAATTGTCAGGTAAACGGTTGCTAAAAGGTTGTTAGGCATCTAGACGATGCTAATGACTATGAACAAGTAAAAGGACAATTTTAGACGCATTTTCCATAACAGAGAAGGATATCGACAAGCATTTCGTAACCTATGTAAATCCAACACTAAACTTTTCTAGAATTTGCTTCAAAGTACAAGCTTAGAATTTTTAAGAAATGGCTTAAGTGTGCGAGTAACTACTTTTGATGACCTAATGTATTTAATTGTTCTCGAAGAATTTAAAAGGAAAGTTCCCCCTAATGTAATGCTTTAAATCGAAGATAGGCAAGAAAAGAATTTATTGAAGGCTGCTTCCTTGGCTGATACTTATTCATTAGTCCATAGGTTTGTTCCCAATGAACGAGCTGAGACTTTTGTAAAACCAGTTTCAGTAAAACCCCAACAGAATTCGGATGATAATCCCAAAGTTCCTGACCAGGTTAAATGTAATTGTAAGAGAGAGGGACATACAATTCGTAATTGTAAAGAACCTAAATGTAAAGGATCTGATAAATTTCGCAGTTCTTTTATGCAACCTAAAGTAAGTTTTCCAACCTCCAAAAGTAAACCTGTCTTGCATGTATGTACAAATGTATCTGATGTGTTTGATGACTTTAAGTTTGAAGGGTTAATAGCCTTTGGGGAGAAAGGGCAAATGAATAAGGTCACTATATTAAGAGACACTGGGGCTGTAACTTTGTTTATAATAAGGCTTTACCTAATGTTAAGAAAAATCTAACTGGTGAGAAAGTTGTTGTGAAGGATCTAACTGGAATATCATCAATTCCTCTTGCAAATGTCTACCTTGATTGTCCGCTTGTAAAAGAAAAAAAACTAGGGGTGACTGATAAAGAAAGTTGCCAGTACAAGGGGTTGCATTGTTATTAGGCAATTTCATGGAAAAAATTAATTATTCCAAATTTGATTGTCTCTGATATTCCAGTGAATGACAAAATGATGAGAAAGATACTGACCAAGCCCCAACCCATATAGTTACTCGATCCCAAGCTGGAGAAAAATAAATGTCCCCGAAGCTGAAGTAGATAGAGATCTTTTAAGTAACACAATGTCTAGGATAAACTTATAGTTGCTCAGAAAAATCTGATCCATCTTTACATTGTTTTTGCATGGTAAAGTCCGTTGATATGAAATTTTTGAATAAATCTCCTTCTTTTTATCATAATAATGATATCTTAATGCGCTTTTACCATTGTAAGTATTCAAATCTTGACACATGGAGTGAAAAACACCAAATTGTTGTCCCTACTTCAGTATTTGTACTCATATAATGGAAATTGCACAAGATGGTCCAGGTGGTCATTTGGGAAACTATAAAACTTATTACAAGATACTTGATAAATTCTATTGGCCTAATTTATGGAAGGATGTAAGAGATTTCATATAGACATGTCATGTCATGTATGCCAAACAGCTGGCAAACCTAACCAGGTAATTCCTAAAGCTCCTTTACAGCCTGTATTAGTTCCACACGAGCCCTTTGAGAAATTAATAATAGACTGTGTTGGACCCTTACCCAAGACAAATGGTGGTAACCAGTATTTATTGACCCTTGTGTCCCAGCACCCGTTTTCCAGAGGCCATCCCCCTTAATTGTAAATGTTTATAAAATAAAGGGAGGAAAACAAAAACAACAACATCTGACAGGCGTCCATTATGCTCTTCCAGAGAGTTCATAAAAATGTTGTCAAACATAGGTCCCAAAAATGGTGTTTCCCATGGCCATTCCTTCCACCTGTTTATACAAAACATTATTAAAATAAAGGCTGTGTCCAGCACGGCCAACTCTAAAAATTGTTTAAAATGATTTTGTTGAAATTATGAAATAAAACATCGTCATCAGGAAAAAGCTTATTTAAAATAATCTGAATTGTTTCCTCCACAGGGAGTTTCTTAAATTCTGATGTGTCATTAAGAATATTTTCCATTTTATTTATGTATTCATACCGTATTATGTATGGATTGCCCAAAGTACACAAGACCGATGTCCCAATGTGTCCTATTCTCTCCTCTATTAACACAGCCAATTATGATCTTACTAAATTCCTAGTACCTATTCTGGAACCATTAACTAGAGGCCCTAACACCTTAAAACTGCTCTCACTGACTTCAAGGAGACATAAATTATTAAACAGGACTCCGACTTATTCATGGTTGAGCCTGGAAGTGTCGAAATCCCTGTTCACAAATATCCCTGTGGAGGAAACAATTCAGATTATTTTAAATAAGCTTTTTCCTGATGACAATGTTTTATTTCATAAAATAATTTCAACAAGAATCATTTTAAACAATTTTTAGAGTTGGCTAATAAGTGCTGGACACAGCCTTTATTTTTAATGGCGTTTTGTAAAAAGCAGGTGGAAGGAATGGCCATGGGAAGTCCTTTGGGACCTTCTTTGCCAACATTTTTATGAACTCTCTGGAAGAGCGCATAATGGACGCCTGTCCCTTGTCCTTCCTCCCCTTTATTTTATAAAAAAACGTTATGTTGATGACACGTTTGTCTTATTTAAAAATAATTCATTTAATGCAGACTCTTTCTTGGACTTCAGTGAGCATATAATAACACCCCAACATAAAATTTACTCTAGAAAAAGAATCTAACAGCAAGCTCCCATTTTTGGACGTTCTGGTGTCCAGGAACTCAAAAGGGATTCTACACTGGCATATATCCCAAAGATAGCCTCTGTATTTACAGCTGGTTTCGGTATGAATTTTTATAGCTCTTGTTTTTTCAGTTTTAAATTAAATGCTCTTTCTACCCTCCTCCACAGGGCTTTTACTCTGTCATCTAATTGGCTAACTTTTCACGACGAAACAACATATCTCACTAATTATTTCAGGAACAACTGTTTTCCATCCAAACTGTTTTTTGAACAGTTAATAGCATGTTGAACAGGAAGATGACGCCACCTCCTCTATATTACGCCGTCCCTAAGATGAATTTATAAAAGGAAATATTCCCTTTATATGCAAGATGATTCTTTCAGGAAGAAATTTCTCAACATCTTTCAAAACAGTCATTGTAAAAAATAACCTCAAGCTCATCCCGAAGGAACCCTGAACAGTTGGCAAACAGATAAAATCAAGTTTAAAGACCAGCTCAGTCCCTTATTTACATCCAACATTATATATACACGTGCAAGTGCCCCAGATGTAGTCAAGGGATCTATGTCGAATGTACTAGGAGGCTGTTGCCCAGTTGCATCAATGCTCATAGAGGAGTAAGCTTCAGAACCAGGAGCATGTCCAGCCCTGAACAGTCTAATATCAGGAATCACTCGAAGATATGTAAACTTTCATAGAAAATAAAAATTTTTCAGTAATAGGACAGGTACAAAAATTGCAAATGATTTAACAATATTTGAATCTATTATTATCAAATTGAAAACAATTAAACTCCCATTTTACATCCTCTATTTTAACTGTTTATTGCCTGATGGTCTTGTTAGTTGTTTCTTCTCTGTCTGCAAGTTTGTAAAGTCACCACATCGTGTGAGCGTGTGTTTATGAAAGCGGCGCCATTAATTAAGTCTCCGCTGGTGACTTTTTTCATTTTCTTTAAACTCAATTAGTCACGCCTAAAACGTGCCAGGTCACGCATTTTTAACCATTTTTACTTTATTCGTATTTATACAAATGTCACACATTGTGTATCATATGTTTCTTCATTCACAGGCATCAAGACTGTATCCATATTGAAGTTCTGTATGTTTTGTATTGTAAATTGTACTCGTTCACTGCATATTATTGTTTATTGTTTCGACCTCAGGTCACAGTCAATTCCATTGTCTTTCACGGCCGGCGCCAGTCGGCCGCAATATAAACTGCCTGGATCTGTAATAAAGTAGCAGTAACTTTTACCTGCTCGTTTCTTTGACACCTCTTACAGTGGTGACCCCTGGAGTATCCCGGAGCCATTAACGGACTCGACACGGCAACTCAGTCTTGGCTCCAGGATTTCTCCAAAACGCTCTTAGCGGCCTAAACACAGCGCTGTAACCAGCGTTTGAGCCGTGCTGACTCGTCGGCGTACCCCACCAGCGTCACTAGCGGAACCACACGGCGCACGAAAGTGCGTACTGGACGCGAAAATACCCCACTCCAGTAAGAGATCAAAGGAGCGAGCATGGATGCGGGTGTCCCCTCCTTCATGCAGTTAAACGCGGACCTCGCGGACTCATAGGTTTACCTACCTCCCATCACACCCGCGCCCGCCCCCGCATCGAGGTCCTCCCGCAACTCCACACCAGCGCCCCAAACACACGACGGCCAGGCAACACAATCGCGGGCCGCCCTCACCGTAAAGCTGCCGCCGCTTACGCAGGGGAACCCATCGATGTGGCTGCGCAGGGTGGAGAGCCACTTCAGAATCGCAGACCTCACGGACGAAATCTTACAGGCCGACACAGTGCTCAATGCCCTTCCGGAGGACGTGTACAGAAAACTCATCTCGCGAATACCCGAAACACACACCCTCACATACAGCGCCACAAAAAAGTTCCTCCTCGAAGCTTACTCCCTGCCCATCGCTGAGCGGGCCGCCTGTGCTATCGACCTTGCCAATAACCCACGCCACGACCTCAATTCAAGAGATGCTTGGGGCATGGTCGTGGATCTCCTGTCACTACCAGACTTGGATGGCACAAACAAGCGGCAGGAGATAAGCTTCATACGGAAAATCTACCTTCGCCAACTCCTCCCGGAAGTACGCAACCAGATCGCTCACCCCTACACCATGCCTGTCGAGGACCTCATAGAGGCGGCGCAACACCTCACAGACTCCGTCAAGGCTTCACAGCGGCTAAAACCGGCCACACAGCCGGTCAGCTCCGTCCAGCCTGAAGAGGACGTAGAGCAGCCCGTCAACGCCATCGCCAACAGACGTCCACCGAACCACAGCAGATGGAGGTCCCGGGCTTCTGTCGCTACCACAAGTGGTTCGGAAAGGACGGCCGAAACTGCCTGCCGCCCTGCTCGTTCAACCCGTTCAAAAACGGGGTGGCGGCGACCAGCAGGACAGGCCGCCATGGCAGCCGAAGAACCCAGGGCCTCAAAAACAGTAGGTTTTTACGTCCGCGACACCGTCTCCGGCAGGATGATGCTGGTCGACACAGGGGCCTTTAAATCGGTCTTCCCAGCATCCAGAGGACCGCAACCAGACACCAGACCCGGCCGCTTTCCTGACGGCCGCCAACGGAACCCCCATCCTCTCCTACGGCACCAGGCTCCTGTCGATCTCCATCCTTGGCCAGAGTTACTCCTGGGACTTCATCGTCGCGGACGTAGGAACCCCACTCCTGGGGGCCGATTTTCTGGCGCACTTCGGCCTGCTAGTCGACGTGGGGCGCAAGCGCCTCCTCAATACCGACTCCTGCCGGTCTCTCCCGTTAACAGCGGGACCCAGACCCACCATCAGCGCCGTCGCCCCCCACCAGTATGCACACCTACTGTCGGAGTTCCCTGAGGTATTTAAGCCCGAGCTTCGCCAAGTCCCCGGGGCCCCAGCCAAGCACGGCATATACCACCATATAGTGACTAAAGGGCCCCGACACATGTCAAGTTCCGCAGGCTTCCCCAGCGCCTTCAGGAGGCGAAAAAGCATTCGCGGAGATGGAACAGATGGCATCTGCAGGAAAGCCTCCAGTCCATGGGCCTCCCCCTCCACATGGTGCAGAAACCGGACAGCTCCTGGAGACCCTGCGGCGACTACAGGCAGCTCAACATTGCAACAGAGCCCGACCACTACCCTCTACCCAACATGCAGGACCTCACGGCCTCCTTTCACGGGGCCAAAATATTCACTAAATTGGACCTTCTTAAATCTTATTTCCAGGTACCTGTTGCGCCAGAGGACATACCAAAGACAGCCATCATCACGCCCTTCGGGTCCTATGTGTTCGCCTTCTCCACCTTCGGGCTGAGGAACGCCGGGGCCACCTTCCAGCAGCTCATGGACAGCATCCTGGGGGACCTAAAATTCTGCGTCTGCTACGTTGACGACATTCTCATATTTTCCAGGTCTCACAGCGAACACCAGAGACACATCAAAGCAGTCCTCCAGCGCCTCCAAGAGAACGGCCTCGTCGTCCGCTTTGACAAGTGTACCTTCGGCGTCCAGAAAGCAGAATTCCTGGGTCACGAGGTGTCTCCGACAGGCGTCCGCCCTCTTACATCGAAAGTGGCAGCCGTAGCCAAGTTCCCGACCCCCACCTCCATCAAGGCCGTCCAGGAGTTCCTTGGGATGGTAAACTTCTACAGGTGGTTCATCCCGGGATCGCGCACACCACGGCCCCCTGACGGAAGTCCTAAAAGGTCAACCGAAGTCCCTGTCTTGGGGACCCAGCCAGCAGCAGGCCTTTTCCCTGACGAAGGCCGCCCTCACCAAGGCAACCGCCTTGGCACACCAGGATCCCAAGGCCCCCCAGCTGACAACAGACGCCAGTAACGTTGCCTGCGGTGCTGTTCTGGAGCAAATCATCAACGGCGCCCCCCAGCCCATCGCCTTCTTCAGCAAGAAGTTCAGTCCCGCAGAGACCCGCTACAGCACCTTCGACAGGGAACTCTGTGCGATGTACCGCGCAGTTCGGCACTTCAAGTTCCTCCTGGAGGGGACGCCCTTCACAATCTTCACAGACCACCAGCCACTGGTTCACGCCTTCACGAAGCAGGGGACGCATGGTCTTCCAGACAGCAGCGCCACCTCTCAGCCATAGCCGAATTTACCTGTTCCGTCAGGTACCTCCCGGCAAGAAAAATCCCGTGGCAGACGCCCTCTCCAGAGTCGAGTTGAACGCAGTGCAGCTTGGTGTAGATTACCAGGACCTTGCCAGAGAACAGGCCGCTGACCCAGAAACCCCAGCATACCGCACCGCCATCACATCCCTCAAGTGGCGGGACGTGACCCTCGCCCCGGAAGGCCCCAGCCTGCTCTGTGACATCAGCACAGGCCAGCCCCGCCCTTTGGTTCCAGCCTCACGCCGCCACCAGGTATTCGACATAATTCACGGCCTCTCACCCCTCCGGCAGGACCACGGCCAAACTGCTCTCAAAAAAGTTCGTCTGGCACGGGGTGCAAAAGGACGCCACGTCCTGGGCAAAACAGTGCCTGCAGTGCCAGACCAGTAAGGTGGGTCGTCACACGCAGTTGGGGGTAGGCGAGTTCCCGCAGCCAGAGTGCCGCTTCGGCCACATCCACATCGACGTCGTCGGGCCCCTTCCCCATCAGGCGGATCCAGATACCTCCTGACGGTGGTTGACCGTTCGACGAGGTGGCCCGGCCACACCCATGCAAGAAGCCACCGCCAGCGCGTGCGCGCCGAGGCCCTGCTCTCCAGTTGGGTTAGCCGCCAAGGCGTCCCGGACCACATCACAACCGACAGGGGCCCCGCCTTCCTCTCCGAGTTGTGGTCTGCCCTGGCTCAACTGCTGGGAACCACGCACCACACCACCACAGCGTACAACCCAGCGCCAACGGCCTGGTCGAACGTTTCCACAGGTCCCTAAAGTCATCCCTCATGGCCCGCTGCACCGCCGAGGACTGGAAACATCAGCTGCCGTGGGTCCTCCTCGGGTTGAGAACCGCCCCAGAGCCGACGGCACCCCATCCGCAGCTGAACAAACCTATGGGGAACCCCTCGTGGTGCCGGGTGAGAGCTCGTGACGGATGAACGCCACTCCCCATCACTGCAGAGGCTCCGCGACGTGGCGGCAAGTTCGCCTTGCAGGCGCTCATACATCGACAAATCAACCACCTTCATGCCGCCACAGCTGTCATCCGCCACCCACGTCTTCGTCAGAGTCGACGCCATCCGTCCACCACTAACTAAGCCCTACAGGGGACCCTTCCGCGTGCTGGAGCGGAACAGCAAGGCGTTCCAGCTGGCACTCCCTGGCAAGAACGACTGGGTTTCAATAGACCGCTAAAGCCCGCCTTCCTGTCGGAGAGTCCCGCAGCGCGCAGCACCCCTTCCGCCCAACCGCACTCCAGCACGCCCTCACCCCGCAGGCGCGGGGCGACGCCCCAGGAAGGGACCGCCAACCAGCAGCCTCACAGGCGGGAGGCCCTCCGTTATCTTCAAGGAGCCGCGGCACCCTTCAGCATCCCAGCAGATACAGGGATTAGTCAGACACGTCCCTCGTCTTGGGAGTATTTGTAAAGTCACCACATCGGCGCCAGCGATAGTGTTTTAGCGGCGCCATTAATTAAGTCTCCGCTGAGCATGTTTTCTTTGGTGACTTCCCATTTTCTTCAAACTCAATTAGTCACGCCTAAAACGTGCCAGGTCACACATTTTTAACCATTTTACTTTATACGGTATTTATACAAATGTCACACATTGTGTATCATATGTTTCTTCATTCACAGGCATCAAGACTGTATCCATATTGAAGTTCTGTATGTTTTGTATTGTAAATTGTACTCGTTCACTGCATATTATTGTTTATTGTTTCGACCTCAGGTCACAGTCAATTCCATTATCTTTCGCGGACCGGCGCCAGTCGGCCGCTATATAAACTGCCTGGATCTGTAATAAAGTAGCAGTAACTTTTACCCGCTCGTTTCTTTGACACCTCTTACATGTTTATTTATTTATTTATTTTCTCTCTCTCTCTCTCTCTTTTGTAATACTCAATGTGAGTGCAGTAGTTTGTTTTTAACTTCCCTCTGGGTAGGTTGTTACAGCCTTTTACTTCTTCTTTTAGGATAGGTTTTAGTCATTTTATTGTGAACGTTTTATTGTAATTGTAATGCTGATTTGTGATTTCGATTTTAATTTACTGATTGCCATGTTCGCTGTTTGCAGCCTAGAAAATGCAACTATGAGGAGTTGTGAAACGTCGGCATGTTATAATAAAATGCATAAGGACAGTGCCTTTCCCTGACCCGCCTTGGATTGTTCTTCGAGCTGTTGTATATATATATGTATATATATGTATATATATGTATATATATGTGTATATATATATATATATATATATATATATATATATATATAAGATATTGCTATATAATATATATGTATATATGTATGGTGTATGGAAAGTATATGTATATATCTATATAATGATGTATGATGTATGTATGTATATATATGTATTTATGTACACATATATATATATATATATATATATATATATATATATATATATATATGATATATATATATATATATAAATATATATATATATATATATGTACAGTGGGTTAATGCATCCACTGTAGTCCTGAGTTCTTGTCATTTGCTGGTTTGAGCCCACAGGATACTGAACTTATTATCAACTAAAAAAAGTGATAACATATATGAAAATATATTATTTTGGTTTAAAAACGGGTATTAAAATTTGTA
The DNA here is from genome assembly GCF_040412425.1 of Macrobrachium rosenbergii. Taxonomy (NCBI): domain Eukaryota; kingdom Metazoa; phylum Arthropoda; class Malacostraca; order Decapoda; family Palaemonidae; genus Macrobrachium; species Macrobrachium rosenbergii. Next base: position 448,352 of record NC_089743.1, read on the forward strand.
GCCCTACTGATTGTATATGAATCACGTTGATGTGATAAAAATCATATATATATATATATATATATATATATATATATATATATACTGATATATATATATATATATATATATATATATATTGCCTATATATTATATATATATATATTGGATATATATATGATATTATATATATATATATATATATATATATATATATATATATATATGGTTTATATGTATATGTATGTTTATATGTATATGTATATGTGTATATGATATATATATAATATATTATGATATATATATATATATATATATATATATATAGTATTACACAAAATATGATGACATTACATATCTGACTTTTTATCACATCACCGTGATTGAAATACAATCAAAGCTACAAATGACTTTAATATCAGACTCTACTGAAATAATATATTTCATATATGTTATCAATATATATATATATATATATATATATATATATATATATATATATATATATATATATATATATACAGTCATACTTTGAAAAATGACTGATGTTAGGTTCTCTCTCCTCTCTCGTGCAAGGTGAATTTTCTGAAGTTTGGCATGGTCTTTAAAAATGCTAATAAATGTTTATTTCCAGAGTTTAAGTACTGGGACCCTAATCATGCTCCCAAAGTATGAAGCTAACTTTTAAATCAACTAAAGTTAGTGTAATTTTATTTAAAATTTAGCTTTTAAAAAAGGAATACAGTAAATGGTTGACATAAAAATTGAGTACTGCACAGTTTCAAAATAGCACATTTACAGTAGGTGCGTGGTACTAATGTTACCCTAATTCATGGGATGCCATTTCTTTGTCAACTTAGAGTAAAAGCCATTTTCTTTGAGGCACTAGGCAAAACGTCACAGTCAACAAAAGTACAATTGTTAAAACATCGAAAACATGTACATAATGTTCATAGAAGGTAGTACAGTACAGGTAAATTCAATCAATTTCCAATTATATACTGTACAGGTAATGACGTACAGAGAATAATAAGTTGTAAACGTATGTTTGAGCGCTAACTACGAGAGAGAGAGAGAGAGAGAGAGAGAGAGAGAGAGAGAGAGAGAGAGAGAGAGAGAGATACTGTAATAAAGTAACTGTACTGCTTTTGTATCGTATTTATGCACAAATATATAAATACAAATTTTCCATTCTGATTTTACACCTAAAAACACGAAAACTTAAAAATTATACACTTTCCACAGGGGTATCATCTTTGAAAAATGCAGGGTATCACATCCTGTAAAAGTACACCAACTGAACGTGCTGTAATTACATGCACATACAGATTGCACCAGCACTTTTCTCCGAGGTGAACAGAATACAGTAATTTTCAAAGAATGACACTTATACAACTCTTAGTTACATCTCTGATATTACATTAAAGAATTCATTTTATCAGCACGACTGAACAACCTCATCTCAAGGTCATGTAAAGTCCTTGTGACACTCAAAGACTTTGCAAATGGACATAATGAGATGATATTTATGTACAGAAATATAAATATAAATTTTCCATGTCGATTTTACAGTTAAAAGCATGAAAACTTATAAATGTACTTCAAACATTAAACAAGCATTTTCTGCAGGGGTATCATCTTTGAAAAGTGCAGTAACTTTGCAAATGGGTATCACATCTTGTAAAAGTACACTAAGTGAATGTGCTGAAATTACCTTTGCATCATATTTATGCATGTACAAAAATAAAAATAATACATTTTCGATACAGATTGTACATATGAAAGCATGAAATGCATTTTTCATAGAGATTTTACACATGAAAGCATGAAATGCATTTTTCATAGAGATTTTGCACATTAAAACATCAAATGCATTTTTCATACAGATTTTACACATAGAAGCATGAAATGCATTTTTCATACAGATTTTACACATAAAAGAATGAAATGCATTTTTCATACAGATTTTACACATAAAAGCATGAAAACTTGTAAATTACTTAAAAAAAAATTAAACACCCACTTCTGCAGGGTTTCTCGAGAATTTCGTGTCTGTGAAAAAAATCACGTATATGCCCATTAGTTAGATTCCAGTGAAAAGTTAGTGTGTGTGTGTGAATTCCTCCCCAACCTTTCGAATCGGTTAAGATCGAAGTATTACTGTATATATATATGTATATGTACATATGTATGTGTATATGTGTAATATATACATGTATATATGTATATGTATATATATATATGTATATATATATGTGGAAATCTCGTTGGTATGCAAGCAGTTAGCTTGCCCAGGTAATTCCTTGGGTGAAATTCTCTCAGGTTCCAACTTCTTTTAGACTTGTATGGCCTAGTGGATAGTGCCCTTGCCTTCCACCTGAAAGACCTGGGTTCGATCCCGACGTGAGTCAGAAAATTATTTCTGTTCCACACGTGATTGTATGTTGGTTATTTCTATGTATATAAATTATATATATATGTATATATATGTATATATATAGGTATATATGTGTATATATAATTCTCCCACGTCCTTTAATATCAATTCGCTCTACCTCGAAATAATATATTTTCATATATGTTAAAAGGGAAAAAGTTGATAATAAGTTAACGTTGAAAATCGAACCAGTGTAATTGACAAGAACTCAGGACTAAAGTGGATGCATTAACCCATCTGGCCAGCAAGTGAGGTATAAGTGGATATCAGCTCATCATTGAAATCCCCGTCAAACTCAGGTGTTTGTATTTACCAATGATATCCACCCACCTTATGCCATGTTGACCAAAAATAATCGAAACTGAAAATATATATTATGACTTTTATCACATCACCGTGATTCATATGCAATCAGTAACTACAAACGTCCTTTAAGATCCAATTAGCTCTACCTGATAATAACTTATTATCAACTAAAAAATTCCTCTTCAGTAACATACCTGAAAATATATTATTTCCGAGGTAGAGCGAATTGGATATTAAAGGACGTTTGTAGCTTACTGATTGTATATGAATCACGGTGATGTGATAAAAAGTCATAATATGGCTGCGTGTGACAAACGCATTACACGGTCAACATGGCAGAGGTGGGTGGATATCGTCTCTAAATACAAACACCTGAGTTCGACGGGGGATTTGTATATGGGAGCCGATATCCACTTATACCTCACTTGCTGGCCGGATAGGTTAATGCGTCCACTGTAGTTCTGAGTTCTTGTCCTTCGCTGGTTCAAGCCCACGGGACGACGAACTTATTATCAACTAAAAAAATCCCCTTCGGTAACATATATGAAAATATATTATTTCCGAGGTAGAGCGAATTGGATATTAAAGGACATTTGTAGCTTACTGATTGTATATGAATCACGGTGAGGTGATAAAAAGTCATAATATGGCTGCATGCAACAAACGCATTACACGGTCAACATGGCAGAGGTGGGTGGATATCGTCTCTAAATACAAACACCTGAGTTTGACGGGGTATTTGTATATGGGAGCCAATATCCACTTATACAGGTTGACCATCACTAATCCGGCATCATTGGGACCTAGAGGGTGCCGGATTAGCCATTTATTAGGCTAGAATACACGAAACACAGTAGCTAAGCACCTCATCCTAGAATTAAAATATCCCATAAATCACTAAAGTTGGTCAATAAAGAAAAGACAATTATCAAATACAGGTAGTGCTCAAGTTACGAGATTTTGAGTTTACGATGGGGTTAGCAATGAATACCGATACGAAAATATTTAGGAAATACTTTTAGATTTCGCGCAGGCGCAGGCAGCGAGAGAGACCAACTTACAATAGACCAACTTCTTTTCCTCCATCTCTTTCTTCCATCTGCTAGTTAAAAAAGTAAAAGAGAATGATAAATGTATTGTTAGTAATGTTATACTCTTGTGTAAATGCATACAGCCATAAACAACCGAAAGGGAAACTGTTGTTTTGCTAATAATCGTATCGGATAACAACTGTTGCGCTTGTATTACAACCATTGTACGGTAATACACAATTACTGTAGTTATGTTACAAATGATGTTAAGTACTGTACAATAGGACTGATATATTTTTTACACTATACCCTTGTTCGCTTTGGAGAAAAGATCGGCAGGGAAATATACTGCTACAGTAACTTTAAGCTGCAAGTTGTAGCTGAAGCTGAGAAAACAATATTCAAGCTGCTAATGACTATAAATTATCGTACATCGGCAACGTGGATGAAACTCGACCGTAAATAAAACTGGAGAGAATGTATTTTAATCAAAACTACTGGGCATGAAAGAATACAAATGACTACTGTTTTCACGCCAATAAAAGATAAATACGTAAAGGGCGTATTATGATGAAATCAAGAGAAAATAGCAAACGGAATCTTGATTTTTTTTCCTAAAAAAAAAAAAGCCCCCAAAACAGCCAGCCGCGATTCCCACAAACGTCATATATTAACGAAAAAATAGTTAAATTAATTTCACAACGAGACCTATTTAACTTATATTTCGACTTAAAAACATTTCGTATAAAGAAAAACATCCTTGTCCCAAATAAAGTATCCATATTAATTTACGCTAACTAGAAGTAAGAAAAGCGCTTTGAACTTGGTTAAATGCGGCGAAATAAACACTCTAATACCGATTCCCAAAACAAAACATTGATCACAATTTATAATACAATTGGAAACAACGTAGTAAAGCATAACTTTTTAAAAGATCCATGAAAAAGATGCACATTTGTTATGTTGATGTTTGTATAATACTGTTAATATGTGAATAGAGTTCAGTATAATGTAGGCTAGGTATAAACAAAATATGGGAAACTGGAATTTTACCCAAGGACTGGAAAATATCCATAATTGTCCCTGTTAAAAAGCCTAATAAAGATGCTTCCCAAGCCACCAGCTATAGACCAATAGCTCTTACCAGCTGTGTATGTAAGCTGATGGAGAAAATGATAAATACTAGACTGGTTTGGCACCTGGAGACCAAGGGATTACTATCGCCATTTCAATTTGGTTTCAGAAAAAACCGCTCCACCCTTGATCCCCTGCTGAGGCTGACTAACCAAATCCAGCAAGGATTTGCCAAACAGTGTCAGACCATTGGCATATTTTTTGACTTGGAGAAAGCATATGACACTACCTGGAGAATTGGCATCATGAAACAATTGCACAAGATGGGCATATGTGGAAGAATGGTCAGGTTTATATATTCCTTTTTATCAGACAGACTTTTTAAGGTAAGAGTGGGAAACTCCTTCTCCCAACCTTTTATGCAGGAGGAAGGAGTTCCTCAAGGAAGCATTTTAAGTGTAACACTTTTTTCAGTGGCAATAAATAGTGTGATTGAAAAAATCTTGTCCCCTGTTAAATGCTCGCTTTTTGTCGATGACCTTGCAATATACTGCACAGGATATGATTCCTTGTCTGTATGTAAACATTTGCAAAGGTCTATTAATGCTATTACTAAGTGGGCTGATGAGAATGGTTTCAAATTCTCCTCTTCCAAAACAGTTGCAGTAAGATTTCACCAGGTGCCAGCGTGTGGAAGAGGTTCCCACACTTAGTTTAAAAGGGTCCATCCTTCCTTATGAAAAGTGAAGTTAAATTTCTGGGGATGACTATTGACCATAAATTAACATGGGCTAGCCACATAAATGCCCTAAAAGTTTAATGTTAAACAATCTATGAATATTTTAAAGGTTGTCTCTGGATTTAGTTGGGGGCTGATAAGAAATCCCTTCTGAGGCTATATGACTCTCTGTGTCGATCTAAGCTAGACTATGGCTGTCAGATATATTCCTCAGCCTGTAAAACCAAGCTAAAGGAACTGGATGTTGTACACAACATGGGGTTGAGAATATGCTCAGGGGCTTTTAGAACTTCGCCTGTTGAAAGCATTTATGTTGACACAGATCATTTACCCCTTGATCTAAGAAGGCAAGAGCTAGGGTTGCGATACATGGCTAGAATGAAAAGTGCTCCCAAAAATCCCTCCTTTCAAGCACTAAAGGAAACAGACTCTCAAAGTTTTTCTGGTACAAGAGCTTCTAAACCATTCCAAATTCGACTGAATGAGGATGTTAGGAATAATCACCTTAAATCCCAGAAAGTCCTGGAAGTAGAATATCCTGTAAATCCTCCATGGCTTATCCCAGAAGCATCAATATGCAAAGAAACTGTTTAACAAAAAGGACTGCACTGTAGAAGAGATTAGGGAAAATTCTTAGAGCACGATGTTACCCATACTAATTTTACAAAAATTTATACAGATGGATCTAAGTCAGATAGTGGTGTTGGTTGCGCTGTTATCCTTGGTGATACAGCATACACAGCTAAATTACCTGACTCTGCATCAATATTTACTGCCAGAATTAACAGCCGTAGTGTCTGCCCTAGATTTAGTTTTCAAAGTAGTGACTCTAATTTTGTCATATACTCAGACTCTAGAAGCACCTTTAGAAGCTATTAAAAAATTTAATAGCTTTCATCCATTAATTCAAAAAGTTCAGGAGTGGCTTTTTCATATATATTGTCGACGTAAATCAGTCTCTTTCTGTTGGGTCCCTTCTCACGTGGGGGTTTGTGGAAATGAGATGGCAGATTAGGGAAGCGAAAGCTGCTAGTATTTTATCAGAAACCTCTTTTAGAAAAGTGCCTCATACAGATCTAAAAGGTCCCATTAGATCTTATGTTTTTAAGTAAATGGCAAGAAAGGTGGACTTCTCCCCTTCTTGCCAATAATAAGAAATATAGAAATATTAGGGATAATGTACTACCGTGGTCTTCGTCATTCCAGCTTGACAGACGAACAGAGGTTATTTTAACGAGATTAAGGATTGGGCACACTCGTCTGACCCATCAGTTTATTTTAGAAGGGGCAGCCCTCCAGAGTGTGCTTACTGTGGTGAGACACTAACAGTGGAGCACATTCTGGTGGTCTGCCCCAGATATTTTAACCAAAGAGAGAGATATTTTCAGTGTAAATCCCTGTCTGATATTTTGGGAGATGAAGCAGATATTTCTGCTATCATCTCTTTTTTTAAAGTGTATTAAAATTTTTAACGATATTTAATTTTATTTTAATTTATTACATCAAGTAGAATTTTAATGACATTAATTTTTTTATGTATATAGCACATCATTCATTAAACTTCATACCATTTATTTATTGGTCACATCACTTCATTTTATTTATTAATCATTTCCTTCATGAATTCATTTTTTTAACATAATTTATTTTCTTTCCATTACGGCGCTGAATGGCCTTGTTGGCCCCAGTGCCTGGGCTTTTGCCCTAAAACTCATACATCCATCCATTCACCATAACCGAGTGACCTATTTGGTCTGAGGGCTAGGCTTCTAGCCTAGGCCTGTCATTTCATCCAAATCCTTCGGGCCAGTCCCATGAGAGCTGATAGTCTGCTCAGTGGTCTGGTTAAACTTTTCTTCAATAATAATGATGGATATGCACAGCGTCCAATTCCTTAAGTTTATTCTTTGAAGCAGATGAGTATACTCTGCAGCCATAGTCTAACTTAGATAGACATACTACATTATAAAGCCTTAACAACGATTTCTTATCAGCACCCCAGTTAAAATTAGATACTACTTTTAAAATATTTAGTGATCCTTTCACTTTCACTTTTAACTGGTCAATATGATTATTCCAAGTGAGCTTTTCATCAAAGACCATTCCTAAAAATTTTACTTCAGTAGAGTGAGGCAAAATAAGTCCATTAAATTTTAAGGTAAGAGTTGGTATGGTTTCCTTAGTTCGGCATCTGCAGAACAGAACAGGGACAGTTTTTGATTCGGAGAATCGAAATCCTTGCTCATCAGCCCACTTGCTTACTTTATTGACGGCTCTTTGCATGAACCTGCTAGTAGATGCTGCATCATATCCTGTGCAGTACAGAGCCATGCTGCATCATATCCTGTGCAGTACAGAGCCAAATCATCTACAAATAAAGATATTTTTACTAGTGATGATATCTTTTCTAATACTTCATTAATGGCAATAGCAAAGAGGGTGACACTAAAGGGCACTACCCAGAGGAACTCCCTTTTCTTGTAAGAAAGGTCGAGATACATGATTCCCAACTCTTACCTTTATATATCTTTCTGATAAAAACGAATTTATAAATCTGATAATTTTTCTTTTAATGCCCATCTTATACTGTACAACTTTTTTATAATACACCATAACGCCATGTGGTGTCATATGCCTTTTCCAAATCAAAGAAAACTCCTATTGTTTGGCACTGTTTAGCAAAACCTTGTTGTATTTGGTTTGAGAGCCTGAGCAAGGGATCTAAAGTAGATCTTGTTTTCCTAAAGCCAAACTGGAATGGAGAAAGCAATTTATTCTTTCTAAGTGCCATACAAGTCTGGTGTTAATCATCTTTTCCATCAGCTTACAAACACAACTGGTGAGAGCTATTGGTCTGTAGCTGCTGGTAAAAAGCAGGATCCTTGTTTGGTTTCTTCATAGGGAGGATTAGTGATAATTTCCAGCTCTTAGGAATAATACCAGTTTCCTAGATTTCATTTATTATATTTAAAAGGAATTTCTTTGACTTTTATCTTCACCAGGGGCTGATGGTTTGGTATTCTACAAGGCATCTTTGAGTTCCTGCAGTATAAATTTTGCATTATATGGTTCAAAATTATTTTCACTTAAATCAAGAGAAATCCTGGAATTTCTAATTTCTTGGAATGCTAGTGAATAGTTCTCACTACTCAATATTCTCGAGAAATGTTCTCCAAATTTTTCTGCGACCCTCTCTGGTTGGGTGATTAGGTCACCAATTATCTTAAGGGTAGGCAAAGGTTCAGGGACAAACTTGCCATTTAGTTTCTTAATTTTCTTCCAGATCATTTTGGATGGTGTTTTTGAGCTAATGCCATTAATGTAGTACATCCATGACTCTCTTTTTGTTTTTATAAAATATTTATTTTCTTTGGCCACAGCACATTGGTAAATAACTTTGGCTTGGGCAGTTCCACTCCTCTTGTACTTTTTGTAGCATTTTCTAGTGATCTTTCTCATATTACTGCAGGTTTTGTTCCACCAAGGAACTGCTGGTCTAGAGGGCTTCCCTTTTGTTGTTGGAATAGAGGCAATTGCACTGTTGCTGGTGATGTCATTGAAGTAATTATATACCTCTGAGATGGATGGAAAAGATTTTACATTCTGGTCCATGAGAACAGACTCATTAAATCTCTTCAAGTCTGTTTCATCTGCCTTCCATCTGGGTGGTGGCTCAGAGGACTGATTCTTAATTGTTTTTATATGAATTGGGAAGTGGTCACTCCCATTTGGATATTCATTTACTGACCATTCATAATCACTGTGAACACTAGATGAGCAAAAGCTCAGATCGATAGCCGAATAAGTGTTGGAGTAGATGTTATGTTAAGTCATGGCTCCATTATTGAGTACAGTGATATTATGATCATCCATAATACCCTCTAACATCCTACCATTGGCATCTGTCGCGTTCCCACCCCATATGGGGTTGTGAGCATTAAAATCACCTTGGAGGAGGAAAGGAGAAGGAAGCTGATTGATCAGTAAATGAATATCATTATAAGTGAAATCCAAATCAGGAGGAAGATAGATGGAGCAAACTGTAATTTGCTTGTCTAAAATGAAAGTTACTGCTACAGCTTGGAGATGAGTATTAATTGATAGCAAGGAGTGTTGCAACGACCTGAGCGCAATAATTGATGCACTTCCCTTAGCTCTATCTCCGATTGGTGGTGAAGAATTATATATGCTGTAATTTAACCCAGGATTATCTTGTGTGCTTCCATGCTTAGTTTCCTGGAGACACACTATACCTGGGCTGTGGTCATGGAGCAGTACCTTCAGCTCTTCACTTCGACCCCTGAGACCTCTACAGTTCCATTGTAGTATTGATGTGAAGACTATTTTTTGGGCTTGGTGGAGCCTTTTCATTTACTCTCTTTTGTTTTGAGTATTATCAAGAGATGATTTGGAAAGGACTGGTCTTGACAGGTTTGGTTTATTGTCTGTTGAATTACTGGTGTCATTTTGTTTCCCTTTCTTGTCAGTTTGTTTAAATTCAGGCTGGGGTTCTTGCATCGAGCTTAGTACTTCGTATCTATTACTAAGTGATGCATGTTTAACTGGAGGAGAGGATGAGGGGGAACATCTCCTCTTTTGGTGCTTTTGTTCCTCAGTCTCCATTAAATCAGGCAGAGACTTCTTGAGACAATTCCAAGGTGGTTGGGTTAGTTGCCATCTTATCCTCCTTGGAGGCTTGTGCTCTAGCCTCAACAGGCTGAGCACCTGACCCAGATGGCTGGGCCACTACCACAGCGGTTGGTGCACCTGCTACAATAAAGGGTGCTGCCACTGCACCCCTAGCAGTAGATAGGGGTTGTGCCTTAAGAACTTCAGCATAGCTCCTAGGTTGTTGACCTAATTATCTTTTTGCAAAACCGATACTTATATGCTCTGCATTGGCTTTATTTACTGCAGACAGTTCAAATTTGTAAATTTCACAATTTTTGTTATTGGATTTATGTTCCAATTGACAATTAACACATTTTGCTTTTCTATTACATTCATCATCACATTGGACACCAGAGCAGTTTATACAAATTTTAGCATTTTTGCAGTTTTTCGATAGGTGGCCAAACTCAAAGCAATGATAGCACTGCATTGGTCTTTGCTGGAAAGGATGTACTCATACCCTTTCATTTTCAGTTATGACATGAGAAGGTACTTCAGAGTCTACAAGGGTTAAAATGATCATGTTGGCAATAGCTGCCTTTTTCACTCTCCAAACTAAAGTGGGACTCATTTCTAGAATTTCTTCTTCAGTCATGTCGTATAGGTCTTTATCAAATAGTACCCCTCTCCCATAACTAAAGCTTAAGTGGGGCTTGATCTTCATAATCATTTCATCATTTTTATGTCCAACAAGGTCAGCATATATGCTTGGGTTGTGAATTTGGCATAAATAAGAATGGTGTTCTACCCAAAACGAGAAATATCACCACTTTATTCCTCCCACCTTTTTCTGAAGAAACCTGCAAAATTTATAGTAGTTATAATTCTCCTCCTTGGCTGAAGCTATCACCCAAATAGGAAGTTTAGGAGTCCTTATTTCTGCATTCTGGTTTCGCTGGTTTATCCTGAGGCCCATTTAGACAGCACATAAACTTCCATGTCTTTGGGAACTCTATCTTTTAAAGCTCCCTGTTTGTATGGCAATTATCATACTACTAGCCATTAGAGCCTCATCATGGCTACTAAACGTAACCCATGCTTCCCATTTAGATTCAATATCAATAAAGTTCATCCTGATCTCTACAACAGTTCCAAATGATTTCAGAGCTGTCGAGACAATTTCATAATCACAACAGACTGGTAAGTCTTGGACATGGAGCATTCTCAAATTTTCACAAACCCTGGCTGTGTTGAGGATTTAATTTTGGATGAAAATTTCTTAGAAGTCCGTGACCTTGCTTGAAGTTGTCATCATTGAAGCATAGCTAGAGGGTCCAGGGAGGGAAGTCAAAGGGGATCAGGATATTTGTTACTGCTGCTTTTGTCAATTTATTTTTCGAGAAGTCATCAATATTTGGAGAAATTTCAATCTCCAAGGTGGGTGCAGAGGTCGTCATCTGTGCCAGAACAGCACCACCAGAGGGTCCAGGGGTACTGAATCATTATAAATGTTAGACATAAAGATTTGAGAGGGTATAAAAAAATAATAATAAACCTGAAAACCTTAAAAAGAGATCATCAGCCTTTCATGGTGATTATTCTTCCACAAGTGAGAGCTGACTCCCAAATGTCCGCATCCCTATCCTACCCTACAGGGGATGGCACAACATGATTATAGTGGTCCAAGTGTAAGCCAAACCCACTCGCTAGGACCGAAGGTATTATGAGAATGAATACTATCATCCTCACTCTAATCACATTATGGGCAAACCGGATAGAATGCCGAGAGTCCTATCCCCAGAACCGGGCCCCCCTGTAATCCATGGTCCAGCCCTAAAGAATAGTTCTGCTTGATATCTCTAAGGTCCGAACATTATCGGGCAGTTGATGGTCAGCATATATAAGTTCCCACTATTTAGCTTCAGATATAAACCCAATCCCAGTTATGATATCTTTTCCTATTTATCAAGTCTAATCAATTTTAGCAAAATCGGAAAATTTCGCAAAAATTAATTCAAAGAAATACAGAATGGTATATGGGACTCTTGGACTCAAACCCGGGAACAGATTCCTGGGGTTCAAGAGCCCCTCACCACGTCAAGGTGGTTCTAAATCGAGGGGGTCTTGGTGATTTTAATGCTCACAACCCCATATGGGGTGGGAACACGACAGATGCTAAGGGTAGGATGCTGGAGGGTATTATAGATGATCATAATATCACTATACTCAATAATGGAGCCATGACTTACCATAACATCTACTCCAACACTTATTTGGCTATCGATCCGAGCTTTTGCTCATCTAGTGGTCACACTGATTATGAATGGTTAGTAAATGAATATCCAAATGGGAGTGACCACTTCCCAAGTCATATAAAAAAAGTTAAGAATCAGCCATCTGAGTCACCTCCCAAATGGAAGGTAGATGAAGCAGACTGGAAGAAATTTAGTGAGTTTTTCTCATGGACCAGAATGTAAAATCATTTCCATCCATCTCAGAGGCATATAATTACTTTAATGACACCACCATCAACAGTGCAATTGCCTCTATTCCAACAACAAAAGGGAAGCCCTCTAGACCAGCCCTTCCTTGGTGGAACACAACCTGCAGTAGTATGAGAAAGATCACTAGAAAATGCTGCAAAAAATACAAGAGGAGTGGAACTGCCCAAGCCAAAGTTATTTACCAACGTGCTGTGGCCAAGCAAAACAAATATTTTAAAAAAGTAAAAACAGAGTCATGGATGTACTACATTAATGGCATTAGCTCAAAAACCTATCCAAAATGATTTGGAAGAAAATTAAAAAGCTAAATGGCAAGTTTGTCCCTGAACCTCTGCCTACCTAAGTGGTGACCTAATCACCCAACCAGAGGGGGTCGCAGAAAAATTAGAACATTTCTCGAGAACATCGAGTGGTGAGGACTATTCTCTAGAATTCCAAGACATTAGAAATGCCCGGATTTCTCTTGATTTAAGTGAAAATAATTTTGAACCATATAATGCAAAATTTACACTGCAGGAACTCAAAGATGCCTTGCAGAATACCAAACCATCAGCCCCTGGTAAAGATAAAATACTCTATGAAATGCTGAAACATCCCCCAGAAAAGTCAAAGAAATTTCTTTTTATACAATAAATGAAATCTGGGAAACTGGCGTTATTCCGAAGAGCTGGAAATCATCATTAATCCTCCCCATGAAGAAAACAAACAAGGATCGTGCTTTGCCTAGCAGCTACTGACCAATAGCTCTCACCAGTTGTGTTTGTAAGCTGATGGGAAAGATGGTTAACACCAGACTTGTATGGCACTTAGAAACAAATAAATTGCTTTCTCCATTCCAGTTTGGCTTTAGGAAAACTAGATCTACTTTAGATCCCTTGCTCAGGCTCTCAAACCAAATTCAACAAGGTTTTGCTAAACAGTGCCAAACAATAGAAGTTTTCTTTGATTTGGAAAAGGCATATGACACCACATGGCGTTATGGTATTGTAAAAAAGTTGTAAAAGGTAGGCATTAAAGGAAAAATGATCAGATTTATAAATTCGTTTTTATCAGAAAGATATATAGAGGTAAGAGTTGGGAATCATGTATCACGACCTTTCTTACAAGAAGAGGGAGTTCCTCAGAGTAGTTCCCCTAGATGCTGACCCCCTGTCGTGGGTAGGGGGCTTAGGGACCAGCAGCTGGGCCCTGATGCCTGGTGATGTTTTTCTCACTAGTCCTTGAGGACTCAGCTGTTGGTCTAACAAAATTAGTCAGCCTTTTTCCCTCTTTCTGTAAATTTTTTTTGTTTTTCTACCTCCTCCTCCTCCTCCTAGTTGGTATGAGTTTTATGTTGACGACTTTTGGCTTGTTTCTGGATAAGATTTGACTTGTGCTTTGGCTTTAATGGAAGGTGAGAATGGACGGCACGCCACCTCACCTGTAGAACTCGAGTACCCGACGTGATCGAGCGAGGGGAAAGTTTCATGTCAAACCCTGCCCTCGGTGCCGGGTCATGATCTCGACGGACATCATGATGCCTTAGCACTGAGGGTGGGGTATATATCTGGGAAATAGCCCTAGGGAGGCCCTTGTCAAAGGGATAACCCCTTCTTCTAATTGTGGCTCCATGGTGGGTATGGGGGTTACCCGGACGAATTATATCTTTCCTTTTTTATGGCGACCCCTTCCTTCACTTTTTGACCCTGGCATGGAAATGGACTTGGTAACAGACAATTCGGGCTCAAACATCGTTACGATGGAACCCTTTTCCTCTCTTGTTTTGGAAGGAAAGAATAATGCAAAAATGAATTCAAAGAACTTAAATAAACAGAGGACTAATAAAAGAAAAATGGAAATTTTTCCTGGTATATATGAATTAGTTTCATACAATAAGTTTATAGTTCTTAAACTCGAAGATGACGTATTGCGGAATATCAGTGTATTTAAAGCAAGTAGGGAAATTAGTAATGTATGTGACTGTGAATCAAAAATTCGTCCACAGGATGATGGGACCTTATTACTTGAAGTCTCCTCACCTGAACAAAGTGAAAAACTGCCTAAGATGAATACTTTAGTAGGGCGAAAAGTTACATGTTTCCCTCATCCTTTTTATACCCAAAGTCGAAGAGTAATATATGCTCCTGAATTGCTTTTATTGGGCACAGAAGAAATTCAGCAGGAATTAGAGGAACAGAATGTGGCGAAGGTGGTCAGAATGAGGAAAAATGGTTGGGGATCAGATTGTTCCCCTAGCAACGCTGATTCTCACATTTAAAACCCATAAATTGCCTATCAAGGCAGGATGGCTGGACTTCAAAGTAAAACCATACATACCATCACCTTTGAGATGTTACCACTGCCAGATGTTTGGTCATTTTGATCCAGAAATGCAGAAAGAAAATAAATGAAGAACCTGCTTTATGTTGTAATTGTGGCAAAGAAGCACATGGAACATGCAGTGAGCCACTGCCTTGTATCAATTGTGGGGAAAATCATCCTGCATCCTCAAAAAGTTGTGTGAAATTTATTCTGGAGAAGGAAGTGCAAACAATTAAAGTTATGGAAAGGATTTGTTTTAAAGAAGCCAGAAAGAAGGTATTCGAACTCCAAATAAGACCGGGAGTTACAATTTCCTCAGTAGTAAAGAAGCCGCAGCCCAGTGTACAAGTACCAGCTACTAATGCAGTGCAACAGCAACCATCCGCTGCAGTCACAGTGTCAAACCAGACTGAGACAACACCACGTGGAGAAAAACATAGAAATGGTAAACCTAAAGAATTGGATATTAAAGAAGGGTATTCTTTTAATAATCAAAATAGTACATCACTCCAGCAACCAAAAATACAGGTTCCTAAATCATGTACAGCAGAGATACCAAAAGGAATACGGTCGACTACGTCTAATGGAACTCTGCCCAGATCAGATCATAGTAAAAGAGAGAGAGAACACAAGAAAAAAGAAAAGATAAAAGTGAAAATGAAGGTAATAAACCTTCCTCTCGGAAGTCAATTGTTTTTCAGGGTCCCCAGGTTAGAACGTGTAAAAGATAATAATTATTTATCAATAGTAATAGATCACAGGCTTTCAATATTGCAGTGGAACTGTCAGGGGATGCAAGCCAAATATGAGTCTCTAAAGATTTTAGTCAAAGACAATTTACCAATATGCATTGCCCTACAAGAGACTATGCTTGGACAAAAAATCATATGTCCTAAAGAACACATCTTTTATCATTCTGATCATGATGAGCAAGAAGGACTCATGGTGGAAGTGCTATGTTAATTAGGCGAGATAATACAGCTCACATAAAACACCCACTGCAAACAAACAGATTTACAAGCGGTTGCTGTTCAGATTTTTCTTAAAAAGAAAAATACCATATGTTCACTGTGTTTACCTCCAAATAGAACCTATCATAATCTGATTCGAGAATTAGAGGGATTAGTAAATCAGCTTCCAAAACCTTTTCTTGTTGTTGGTGATTTTAATGGAAGACACCCCTTGTGGGGTGATGTAATTTCCAATTCTAGAGGAAACAATATTTATCAATTTATTGAAGACCAAGAGCCTGTGGTCCATAATTCTGGAGAACCAACACATTTTCATATTCAAACTGGGACTTTTCCTGTGATAGATTTATTTGTATGCAGCCCTGATTGTTATCTTGATTATTCCTAGAGTGCAATGAGTGAAGGATTAGGAGTGATCATTTTCTGATCTTTATTAGTGTAGTAGATGAAATTGCTACACCAAGATCACCTCGTTGGATATTGATAAAGCGAACTGGGCATTATTCAAAACCCCAACTTTTTTAGAAATGGATATCGAAGATTTCCAGTCACTGGAAGATGCCCTGGATTTCCTTTGTAAACTTAGTATTGATGCTGCCCGGAGGACAATCCCTCGTACAACTGGCAAATTTAAAAGAAAGCCAGTTCCTTGGTGGAACCTTCTATATCAAATAGCTCATAAAGCAATGCGAGCAGCTTTTACGCGCTATCGCCAAAATACATGTTCGTATTATTTAATCTTATTTAAGAAGGCACGAGCCAGATTCCGACATCAAGTAAAACAAGCCAAACGTCAGTCATGGGTAGATTTTATCTCAAAAATTAATTGGTAAACCCCTTTACCTGAAGTCTGGAACAAAATAAGAAAAATTAGTGGCAAATATGTACCAACACCTCCACCTGTGTTATTAGTAAATGGAAACATGGTTGTCAATCCGAAGGATGTCAGTGAGGTTTTTGCTGACCATTTTGCTAAAGTTTCATCTAAAAACCCAAGTTCACCTTGTTATGGAGAACATATTCAAAAGGAAAATAAGATTCTCGATTTTACGCCCATGCGAAGTGAATCATATAACCAGCCATTTACCTTTCATGAATTTTGATCTGCCTTGTCATCATGTAATGAATCTGCTCCTGGTGCAGATGACATAACTTATGCAATGATTAAAAATTTTCCAGTGGGAACACAAAAGTTTTTGCTCAGTATCAACAATAAAATATGGAAAGAAAGTGCATTTCCAGCTGTGTGGAACATAGCTATATTATTAGCTTTTCTAAAGCCACAGAAGGATGGTGCTATTCCCTCTAGTTATCGTCCTATTGCTCTAACATCATGCATTTATTTGTAAGTTGATGGAAAAAACGGCCACTGTGCGTCTTATATGAGTATTAGAAAGGAAGGGCCTTAGAACTCCAGCCCAATGTGGTTTTCGTCAAATGCTCTCCTGTACTGACATCTTAGTGCATATAGAAAATTCAATATGCGAGGCTTTTATCTCCAGGAAACATCATGTATCAGTTTTCTTTGACCTGGAGAAAGCTTATGATACAACCTGGAGATATGGCATTTTGAAGACCCTCCATGATTATGAATTTCTTTGAAGAATTACCATTATTTATCCAAGTTTTCCTAAAAACTCGAAGGTTCAGGGTAAAAGATGGAAATGATATTTTTATGATAAAATAAAGTTTTGTACATACTTACCCGGCAGATATATACTTAGCTATAGTCTCTGACGTTCCCGACAGAATTTCAAAACTCGCGGCACACGCACAGGTAGGTCAGGTGATCTACCATACCCGCCGCTGGATGGCGGGAATAGGAACCATTCCTGTTTTCTAATCAGATTTTCTCTTCCACCTGTCTCCTGAGGGAGGCTGGGTGGGACATTAATCGTATATATCTGCCGGGTAAGTATGTACAAAACTTTATTTTATCATAAAAAAGGGATTTTGACAGAGGAAAAATCTATTTCTGAGGAAGGTCCCGTGTCACCCGGTGAAATTCCATTACAGCACGAATTTCTAGGTATAACAATGCTAGATATACCAGAGAAAAAGAGCTTTCAGGAAAGCTGGGGTTACTACCCCAGTCGATCGTCTTTTAGAAGACGTCGGTATAATGAAGGGTGAGTGAAATACCACTACCACGGAAATATACTGAAAGATCTCTCCTTATCAAAACCCCAGTAAAAGAGCGGTGAGCCGTTACAGCCCCACACTCAACACCCGCCAGGACGGCGACACCAGCGCCACCTACTTCATTCCATGCTAGCACTAACCCCAGACTTGGCATGTGCAAGTAGGGGAGTACTGGACTAGACAGGGAGGGTCACCGGGTGACACGGGACCTTCTCAGAAATAGATTTTTCCTCTGTCAAAATCCCTTTTCTGAGTCCAGTCCCGTGTCAGCCGGTGAAATAAAGATAGAGAATCATGCCAAGACTGCTACTACTGGAAAAAGGAGGGTAATCTGAAGAAAAAGCAAAATTGTAACGAAAATAACTTTAATTAAGCAATCTCTTCCATGAAGCAAGAATACTTAAAAGTAAGGTAACTTAATTTTAAGGCACACCAATAAACTTAGCACTACAAAACAATGGAGGTCCCCGGTATGATGGGGAAAAAAAACTCAAAATCTTAAAATTACTTAAAAGTAGTGAAACATGAAATGTGCACAGAACAAGCAAAAACAACCTTAAAACTATATATGTAAACTTAGGCTAAACACGTAAGAGACAAGACTAATGAATATAACACACACAAATATCTGGGGTACGTGGAGCCAAACAAAACTGCCCAGTACCCCAAAAGAAAACAATTATGGCTAGTCAGATTACACTTTTCCATCAGCAAATACAAATATATCAATATGAAGAGCTAGGCAGTGAGGCATAAACAACCAGGAGAATAAGCAGAGAAGCAAATGAGGTAGGCGGGCGGGGGGAAAAGGAAAGGATATAATTATTTAAGGTGGGGAGATGACACTTCCCACTGCTATAGTAGAATATTTCAGGGCTTCGAAAGTGATTTTTAAATAGTGGCGTTTAAACACTAGAGGTGATTTCCAACCCGTATATTTTTATAACTCTGAAAAGTCCATATTATGAAAATAATTAATAGAAGTAGCCACTGCTCGAATATCATGAACTTTAGGAACTGAGTCTGGGTTGGCTTGTTTAATGAAATACAGAATTTGTTGCCTTATACCATTAAGAGAAAGAGTACCACCTTTCTCCCTGATAAAAAAGAGGACCGACTTACTCTGTGGAGTTCTTGAGAGGTAAGATTTAAGAGTATGGACTGGACATAAAGATTGATCTTGAGGAAGGGCACCACCTTCCAAGGAGACCACCTGTCCTGTGGGTCTTCGTTCTTAGCTAAAAATCTAGGGTCAGGGGAGAGGAGGACTTCTCCGGATGGGAGGAAGTTAACAAAATTATCACCTCTAGTGAGAGCTGACAGCTCTGAAATTCTAGCACCTGAAGCCAAACTAATTAAAAATAAGGTTTTCCTTAACAGATCCTGATAAGAGCAATGGAAGTTATCCAACTCTGATGCTAACTTAAGGACGTCATTGAGAAACCAAGTAACCGAATGTGGACGTGATACTGGTCTCAGACGAGCGCATGCTCTGGGGATGGATGAAAAATAGGAATCTGTAAGGTCGATTTTAAAGCCGTAAAGAAATACTTTCTTCAATGCCGACTTGACTGTGGTAATAGTGGTGGAGCCAGACCTTTCTCAAACAGTGACCTAAAGAAGGAAACTCCTAAATTAGTCGTCATAATTTTGGCTTCAGATGCTTTCAGGAAGGAGGCTAATTTTTTGACTGCTGAGTCATATTGTCTAATAGTAGAATCTCTTTTATCTGATTCTAAAAACAGAGTATTGACAGGGTCAATGTTTGCTCCTTTTGGGCTGCGAACTTTATAAAGTCCATAAAGCTAGGGCATCTTGAATCCTTGAGGAAGCTGACACAGTCTTGGTTTGTACTGTCTGGGTCAGAATGGGCTTGGGAACCGAAGACTCCGCAATCCCAGTTCCTGAAGGAGAGGGAACCAACTGCTCTTCGGCCAATAGGGGCTACTAGAGCTGGTTGACCTTTGAATGTCCTTAGTTTGTGTAAAACTTTCAGCAGTAAATTTATTGGAGGAACAGATAAATCCTCTCCCAATTGTTCCAATCTACTGTCATTGCGTCTGTGGCGAACGCCTGAGGGTCCAGGTTGGGGCCACGTAACAGGGAGCTTGAAGTTGCTCTCCGTTGCGAACAGATCCACTTGGAGTCCCGAACCCGGCGGCAAATCCATTGGAAAGATTCCGCATCCAGGGACCACTCCGTCTCCAACGGGGTAGTCCTGGACAGGGAATCCGCCACCACGTTCCGGACACCTGCTAGGTGGGTGGCTGACAGGTGCCAACCGTGCTTGTTCGCCAGGGAGAAGATAGCTACCATCACTTGGTTTACTCGACCTGATTTGGAGCCGCCCCTGTTGATGCAATGAACTACCACTGCGCTGTCCAACACCAACCTGATATGAATCCGATTGGGAGGGCGGATTTTCTTCAGCGTTAGAAAGACCGCCATGGCTTCCAGGGTGTTTATATGGAACTGCTGAAACATTGTGGACCACGTTCCCTGTACTTTCTGTTTTGGTGAATATCCTCCCCAGCCGCTTAGAGAAGCGTCTGTGTGGATAACTAGTGTCGGAGGGGGAAACTGAAGTGGAACTGTTTTGGACAGGCCCTTGACTGTGGTCCAAGGCCGCAGTCTTGTCTTTAAGATTCGAGGGATAGAGGAGACCTTGTCCCTGAGCTTGGTGTTTGCTCGACTCCGCCACACTCTATTTATGTCTTTTAATTTGGCTTTCAAGAGCAGGTCTGTCACTGAGGCAAATTGAAGAGACCCGAGACTCTTTCCTGGGACCGACGGGATGCCGACGGATTTTTGAGAAACCTCTTGGTGAGAGATGCTATCTCTTTCCTCTTGGAAGGAGGGAGAGATAACGTGTGGGAGGACAGGTCCCACTGAAGACCCAGCCACTGAAACCGAGACTCCGGAGTCAGGCGGACTTCTCCCTGTTCAGCTGAAAACCCAATGACTCTAGGAAATTGGTGACTATGGACGTGGCTTCTTGACACTCCGGAACAGTTGGAGCCCAAATTATCCAGTCGTCCAGGTACGCTGCTAGGGAAATTCCTTGGGGCCGGAGCTGCTGTACTACCGTATCCGCCAGCTTGGTGAATATCCTGGGTGCAATGTTCAGACCGAAGGGCATGACCCTGAAGGAGTAGGCTTGATTCCCGAGTCTGAAACCGAGGAACTGAGAGAAGTTCCGCGCAACCGGGACGTGATAATAAGCGTCTGAAAGATCGATAGAGGTGGTGACGGCTCCACGCCGAAGTAGAGTCCGAACCTGAGCTACCGCAGCATGCGAAACTTGTCGCATTTTATGTAGAGATTTAGACGCGACAGATCCAGGATCACTCTTTGCTGATCGGAGTCTTTTTTGGGGACAGTGAATAGCCTGCCTTGAAACTTTAGGTGCCTTGCTTTCTGTATTGCCCGTTTGTTGAGCAATTCTGTTACATAATCCTGTAGGATTGATGTGGGTGGCTGGTAAAATCTGTTTAGAGGGGGAGGATTCTTGATCCAGCTCCACCTAGTCCCTTGACACAATGCTGTGTGCCCAAGGGCTGAAGGTCCATTGGTCCCTGAACCAATACAGGCGACCGCCTACCTGCGTTCTCTCAGTGGGAGGGAGCGGGTTTGTTCCCTCTACCACGTCCTCTCCCTCTTGGGGTGGTGTTAGGTCTTCCTCTGTGGGGGGCCTTGCCCCTTCCTCCCCTTGCAACCCTATTGAGGCCGTGAAAAAATCCACGGCCTTCATATGTAGGGTTGTATGCTGGTGAGGATACATAGGAGGGCGCCGCTGGTTGGACCAACACGTACTGTTGGGGTTGGGACTTAGAGGTAGATGGCTGGGCCACTGCCGAGACCGGGACGGCTTGAACCACCGCCTGATGGGGCCTCTTATGTCTCCTGAACCTTTTTCCTCCTCTCGTCTGGGGCCGGCCGATTCTGGGGTCTTGCGCTTATAAGTGGGAATTCCCCACCGAGAGCGCTAGTTGAGACTCTGATTGGCCCGTGTAGCCTCAGACATGACGGATGTAACCTCTTCTTCAGGGAAGAGGTTAGGTCCCCAGATTGAGCTTTTAATGAGCTTGTTAGGCTCGTGGCGGATTGTAGCGTCAGTAAAAATAAATTTTCTGCACTCCAGCCTAGCCATAATAAACTCATGCAAGTCTAACTGGAAGCTCGCCAGGAAAGACTTAGCTAGGACCTGGAAAAAGGGTTCGTCGAGCCGGAGACGGCAGTAGCCTCAGTAAGACAGCCGGAGCTCAGGACCGGGCTAACTTAGTCCGGGCCTCAAACTCCGCCTTCAACAAAGATTCCGGCAGCTTAGGGAGCTGTTCGCTAAACTGCGTGGAAGCGCAAAGAGGGTCCAGCTTGCCTACAGTGAAAGTGGACGGGCGTCCACCCAGAACTCATTACTTCCTGGGAATACCAGGGAAGTAGGGTCTGTTTCCCTTAATTGAGGAAAGGGATTCCCGTCAAAGCATGCTCGGGCCGTGAGCCAGAGCAACTTTGTCCATGCAAGGAGTGGGAAGATCTTCTCCCAGGGTGAACATCGTGAAATTGCCCTTGAAAGGGGTCAATTTTGTGTTCACTGCCTGCCACTCCGTCAGAGTGCGCAGGAGAGTCGATTGAGCCTGGTCTCTAGGGATGATGACAGTCTCCTAGGTACCTTGTCTGATCGAATCCAGGCTTCTTCAGTAAGCCTTCACGAAGCCTGGATAAGGGGGCAAGAGATCGGGGAAAAACTCCAACTCCTCCAACCGCCTCGTGCCCAGACCGTCTAGGTAAGTTTGCCATCATGTTGGATGGCCCGGAGTGCAAGAACCGCCAAGGGTTTCCGACATCAAACGGCGGGAGGTCCGCAGTGTCGGGATAGAATACTGCGGTTCTGCCTTTAGGTTGGCGAGCCAAACCTGCCAGTATATTGTCATAGTTGGCAAACTTATCTGAGATCTTTCAAACCTAGAATCTAGGTCCTCCGTGAACTTTTTGTACAGGGCTTTGTGCATCAAAAGAAGGCTGGCGAGGAGGGCTTGGTTTGCAGCCCTCTTACTCGCGCCTTTGCCGGAGGAACTAGATTTACTCCCGGAGGCTACCGGTCCTGAAACCTTAGCCTTCGACGGGGAAGGGCGATGCCTTCTTGGAAGTCGAGGACTTGTAGCCCTTCGCCTTCCATGAAGTCTTCAACTTGGGGATAGCAGACGGAGCTCTATCACCCAAAGAAGAAGACTTCACAAAACCTGCAAACGAAGATACAGATGAAGCAGGTGAGTCAAACAATGGGGGCCCGCCCCAATATCCTCACTTACCTCACCACTTACCACCTGGTCCTGCTCCGTATTCATCGGTTCCAAGTCGAGATTTAGGCGGCAACATCCTCCGAGACCTCGGCGTACATGATGTCCACTTGAGGTGGCTGGGTCGCATCACGGATCTGTTGAATGATGGGGTGGCAAGTTCTTCTGGCACTGCAGCCGCCACCCGTGCGCGGGGTAAAAAGCAAGTCCCTCAACCTGGCGTCGAGGACGTCGAGGGCTTCCCCGACGGAACATTCCTGCCGAACCCAGCCACCCAGGCCCGGAGGGATTCCAAGGCAGACTTCTTGAAGCTTCGTCCGCCTGCAAGGAAACCTGCAGTTAGTCAAGAATTAAAAGTCAGACGGTGAATATAAACAACGTATCGCATGAGGAGCATGGACCGGAGGAAAGAAGACTTTCACTTACCGACTCATCTTGGATGGTTGAGGAGAGAGCAAAGCAAACCTCACAGCCATCGGGGTCCCAAACAACCAGGTCGTCCAGTCGGACCGCACAACCAGCGTGGGTCCGGCACACTCACGTGTCCCGTAGGGTTGTTGAAGGAGGCGGTACACCCGGCTCCTCACAGTAACAGTCTGTAAAGGTAAAAGTACATGAACCTCACACTCTAAGCAAAATAAAGTCGGCAAGGCCGGGAAACTCAACTACAACCGAATACTCCGGCGTAGAAGAACTACCAACATAAACTGGGCCAATAAACTTTAAATGCACAGAGTGGAAGGTAAGATTCAGACGGAGACTCCGGGAATGAAGGAACGAGAAACCAGGAACCAACCATAAGGGCTGCCAGAAAAATAACGGCGGAGCCCCGGGTGTGGGACCGAATCACGCTTATATATGGTAAAAAACAAAATAATAACAACAATAATCAACAATAAAAATAACAATTGATGGTAACACTCCGGAGACCGGAGGAGTCCGTTACGCCCATTGCGTGACATAGAATCATCCCACCATCACCTCCCGCCGGAGAAACAAACGGGTAAAGGATCTATGTTTATAACATATGGGTGGGGCCACACCTTCACGCTAACCAGAGCTCGATGGGGAGATGAGAGGTATGAGACAGGATTCAAACACGCTCGAGCAAACGAACCACCCACCCCACCACAGCGAAG
The DNA here is from genome assembly GCF_040412425.1 of Macrobrachium rosenbergii. Classification (NCBI taxonomy): domain Eukaryota; kingdom Metazoa; phylum Arthropoda; class Malacostraca; order Decapoda; family Palaemonidae; genus Macrobrachium; species Macrobrachium rosenbergii. The sequence goes on from NC_089743.1 coordinate 472,883, forward strand.
CTGGGGACGGTATGGGAGGGAGCGAATCCCTCTACCAATAGGAGGAGTCCCTGACTGGAGAAAACGCCATCTAGCGTCACCCGCACGAAGTCGCAAAGCTGAGGGGAGGAGGGAGGGGGTAGTGAAGAGGAGTAGGCTACCGGAAAGGGACAGGAGACAAGGAGAACATGACACCCGCTCAACTGCATCCTTCCTTCCCAATGAACTTGGAAGGGAAGCCTACTCCAGGGAGCTACACAGCCCAAAGCCCAACTCCTCCCAGGCGTAGCCTAATATAAACCTAACCTAGTATAGGTTAGGAAGGAGAAAAGGGGTGTAAAGGAGAGGAGGAACCAACAGGGAGAGAAATTTTGTGCCGAGAGCCAACCAGGAACGAGTAGGGGATAAGTAGGCGACTAGCCTAGAGGAAACACATCCAAAGAACTCGATTCCCCCAAAATTGGAGGAAGAGGACTAAGGGGCTCACTCTGACCCCGTAAAACGATCCCGGAGGAAACAGCAACCAAAACTCCCTCAACCTGATCTCCGCACCCCGGGCAAGGGATGGAGCCCACACTACAACCATCATATAAAAACAATCAAAATAAAAATATGTTCACAGGAAGCGTAGCCTACCTCGGGGGGGAGGCCCACAAGAGGTAAACCACACAACCAAAAACAATAAACAAAACAAACTAAAAATACTAAAACTAAAAGAAGAGCACCATCTTCAAGAATAACATAATAGCCTATGAGACTAAATGAAAAAGAACCCAACCTGGTGGGGGGGGGGTACTTGGACGGAGCATCACCCTAAGAGAGGCCGACAGGCCAAAAATACAAAACAAAAATTATATTTTAATGATAAAATAAGGTTTGTTCATACTTACCTGGCAGATATATATATAGCTGTATTCTCCTCCAAGTCCGACAGAATTCACAAAACTTACGACACACGCAGTGGGGGGTCCAGGTGGTTAGTACCCATTCCGCCGCTGGGAGGCGGATATCAGAACCATTCCCATTTTCTATTCAGATTTTCATAGTGCCGTTGTCTCCTGAGGGGAGGAGGGTGGGCACTACGAATATATATCTGCCAGGTAAGTATGAACAAACCTTATTTTATCATTAAAATATCATTTTGTTCATGAAACTTACCTGTCAGATATATATATAGCTGAATCGCACCATTGGAGGTGGGCAGAGACAGCATAGGATTGAGAAACAAAACAATGTAGATGATTACACATCTTGGTTCCTTACCTTTTAGCATAGCTGACTTCGTGATTACTGTCACCCAAGTCTGCGTCTGCTTTACTGGAGTTTCCAACGAGGTAGAGACTTATATGGTTGGAGAGTTCCAGATGATCTGTCAACGGGGACGTGACCACTATGTGACCAGATCATAGCCCTCAAGAAGGAAGCAAAGAGACAAAAATAACCACCTGGCCTACCAAACATCGTGACTAGTTAAAAACTAAGGAAAGGAAGACTGCCCCACAGTCTACCCCCACAACCATAAAAACACAACCAAAAATTTTTTAAAAACTATTCCTAACCATACATTACAGGATAGGATGGGTACTGCCTCCTTCCCCCAAGATCGTACCAGCCGAAACGTAAGGTCCCAATGAACAGCAAGACTCATACACTGTTCTTACGTCCTTTAGGTAATGAGAGGCGAACACAGAATGACTTCTCCAAAGGTGGCATTCATAATATCGTTCAGAGCCATGTTCTTTTGAAAGGCTACTGACGTTGCAACAGCCCGAACCTCATGCGCTTTAACTTTCAAAAGTTCAAGTCACTCTCCTGACAACTTTTATGCGCTTCTTGAATGGTGGACCTCAAGAAGAAAGCCAGCGCATTCTTTGACATGGGGACGTCAGGTCTTCTCAACGAGCACCATAACCTATCCGCAAGACCTCTTGACTCTTTGTCTTGTCCAAGTAGAACTTTAGAGCCCGAACAGGGCAAAGCAATCTTTCTGGTTCCTGACCCAGAATACCCGCCAAACCTTTCATTTCAAAGGACTTGGGCCAGGGGTGAGACGGGTTCTCATTCTTGGCAAAAACGACGGTTGAAGAGAGCACACTGCATCGTATCCTTTAAAACCAATTAACTTAGATATTGCATGAATCTCACTGATTCTCTTTGCAGTAGCGAGAGCAACTAAAAATAAAGTCTTCTTTGTTAAGTCCTCAAAGAAGCAGCATGAAGGGGTTCAAAGGGGCTTTGCATCAGGAACTTAAGAACTACGTCCAAGTTCCAAGATGGAACCAAAAACTGATGCACCTTAGTCGTCTCGAACGACCTAATGAGGTCATGGAGGTCCGTATTGTTGGCGATATCTATTCCTCTGTGCCGAAAAGACCGCCGACAACATACTCTTATATCCCTTAATAGTAGAGACTGCCAGCTTCGGAACTTCCCTAAGAAAAAGAAGGAAGTCTGCAATCTGGCTCACAGTGGTCGAGGAAGAGGAAATCCCTCTGCTATTACACCACTGTCGAAATACGCCCACTTCGACTGGTAAACCGCGATCGAAGATGTTCTCCTGGCTCTCGCGATCGCTCTTGCCACCTGCTTGAAAAACCTCTCGCTCTCGCCAGGATTTCGATAGTCTGAACGCAGTCAGACCGAGAGCGGAGAGGTTTTGATGGTATCGTTCGAAGTGGGGCTGTCTGAGTAGATCTGGACGAAGAGGCAACACCCTTGGAAAGTCTACCAGTAGCGACATTACCTCCGGAACCACTCCTTGTAAGGCCAATACGGAGCGATCAGAGTCATCCTTGTGTCTTGCGACAACGCTAACTTCCTGACCACTTCTCCCAGGATCTTGAAGGGAGGGAAAGCGTAAAGGTCCAGACGAGACCAGTCCCAAAGAAGGGCGTCTATTGATACTGCTCCTGGATCCAGGACAGGAGAGCAGTAGAGCGGAAGCCTGTTGTTCTTTGATGTTGCAAACAGGTCTACTAAGGGTCGACCCCATAAACCCCACAGTTTTTGGCACACCTCCTGGTTTAGAGTCCACTCTGTCGGGAGCAGTTGATGACGACGACTTAGCAGGTCCGCTCTCACGTTCTGAACGCCTGCTACAAACCTCGTCAGGATCGTAACGTTCCTGGAACTCGCCCACAACAGGATCTCTTTTGCAAGGACGAACAGGGAACGAGAATGAGTGCCTCCCTGTTTTTTTTCAGGTAAGCTAGAGCTGTGGTATTGTCCGCGTTTACCTGGACTGTGCGACCGGACACTTGATCTTGAAGAAAAGGGCTAGAAAAATCGCCCCTAATTCTTTCATATTGATATGCCAGGTCACCTGTTCCCCTCTCCAGGTGCCTGACACTTCTCTCTTCCCCAGTGTTGCTCCCCACCCCGACATTGACGCGTCGGAGAACAACACTAGGTCGGGGTTCGGAAGGCTGAGGACACGCCCTCTGAAAGCTTCGAGGGATCCAACCACCACCTGAGATGCTCCTTCACCTCGAGGAAAGTTTGAGAGACAACTCGAGATTTTCCTTGTCTTCCCAGTTGTCTTGCAGGAAGAACTGAAGAGGCCTGAGATGTAGTCTCCCTAGGAAACAAACTTTTCCAGTGAGGAAATGGTCCCCAGCAGACTCATCCACTCCCTCACCGAACATGTTTCTTTCCCTAGGAAGGCTAGGACTTTTTCCGTAGCACAGCTGTTGACGTTCGGGGACGGAAAAGCCCGAAAAGCCACTGAGTCCATCTGAATCCCCAGATACACGATGGACTGTGTTGGGGTCAGGTGTGACTTTTCGAAGTTGACCAGCAGGCCGAGTTCTTTCGTCAGGTTCAAAGTTGCTTGAAGATCCTCCAGACACCTCTCCCTCGATGACGCCTTCGAATCAGCCAGTCGTCCAAGTAGAGCGACACACACGACGCCTGCCAGATGCAGCCACCTTGCTACATTCCTCATGATGACGGTGAAAATCATGGGAGCTGTGGACAGGCCAAAGCAAAGAGCTCTGAATTGATACACCTTTCCCTTCAAGACGAACCTCAGGAACTTCCTTGACTGAGGATGAATCGATACGTGGAAAGCGGCGTCCTGAAGGTCGAGGGATACCATCCAATCCCCTGGTCTTAAGGCTCCTAGAACAGACTGAGCCGTCTCCATCTTGAAAGTTTCTTTCACGACGAAGCGGTTCAGGCTGCTGACATCCAGCACAGGTCTCCAACTTCCCCGACTGTTTCGGGACCAGGAACAGCCTGTTGTAGAAGCCCGGGAATTCAGGTCTAAGACCTGTTCTACTGCTCTCTTGACGAGCATTTGCCGCAGCAGGTCGTACAGGATCTCTTGTTTTCTCTGGACCGTACGACGGAGAGAGGTCCAAGGGCGAAAGGCTTAAGGGAGGGGAGAAAGGAAAGGGATCTTGTATCCTTTCTCTAAAACCGAAAGGGACCAACTGTCTGCCCCTCTCACTTTCCAGGCCTCGGAAAACGCAAGAAGCCTGGCACCCACTGGTATCTGGAGGAGAATCACATCACTTCTTGCCCCTACCTCTAGCAAGGGCTTTTCCTCTCGAGAGGTTCTTTCCTCGGAAGAAGGCTTTGAAGATGATCCGGCACGAAAGGGCTTCTTCATCTTGGGTGACTGCTGACGGGTTGACGTCGTCGAGGTCACAGGAACCGCAGGGGCCCGATGACTGAGCCAACAGGTCCTGTGTGGTCTTCTCTTGCAAGCTTGCAGCGATGTCCTTTACCATCGAAGCTGGGAAAAGATGACTAGAAAGGGGAGCAAACAACAGTTCTCCTTTCTGTGCCAAGGAGACGGACTTCGTAAGCGAAACCGCAGAATAGAGACCTCTTCTTGAGCACTCCAGTCGCAAAGTGCGAGGCCAATTCGTCAGAACCATCTCGGACCGCCTTGTCCATGCAAGACAAGATGCTCAAAAGGTCCGACAAGGAGATCGAGTCCTGACTCCGAGACTTAAGGTCCAAAGCTCCAAGGCACCAGTCAAGGAAGTTGAAAACTTCTAGCGTCTTGAAAAGGCCCTTCAAAAGATGGTCCATCTCCGTAAGAGTCCAGGGAACCTTGGCCGTCGACAGATGAGACCTCCTACTCGAATCAACGAGAGAGGCGAAGTCTCCCTTAGATGAGGAAGGAAGACGTAAGCCTAAGTCTTCTCCGGTCTCATACCACATCGCCGCTTTTCCCGAGAGTCTTGAAGGGGGAAGGGCGAAAGAAGACTTTCCTTGAGCTTTGCGGGAGTCCATCCACAAATGGACTTTCTTGAAGGCCCGCTTAGTAGTGGAAAGCGATTTAGTCATCTTCAGAAATCCCGGAGCTTTCCTAGACTTAGTCGAAGTCAGTTGAGAAGGAGGGAGAGAGGTACTGCCGGCAGAAACTTGTCGGGAAACAATTCCTTCAACAGCTTGACGAGAATCTGGTAGTCCGACGGCGAGGACTGATCCTTAATCTCATCTTCAGACTCCGAGACCCTGAGTCTATCTCCAACATCGGGCGGGGAAGTGCAGAGAGAAGTTGGAGGACAGGGACCTCTGCTTGGAAGAGGAACTGGCGTGCAAAGCAGCAGGAGAACCAGGAACCACACGAGAGCCGACAGCAACGGCAGGTGGAGCGTCTTGAAGGGAGTCATGAACGCCCATCGGGGCGCCACGTCTGGCAGCATGACAGCAATCTTGCCACGCCTGGCAGCATGACGAACGTCCAGCCGAGCGTCACGTCTGGCAGCATGACGAACGTCAGGATCGCCCTCAGAGCGCCCACGTCTGGCAGCATGACAAGGATCGTCCCATAAGCCTGGGAAACGGCGTCATCAACAAAAAGGTGAACATGACGTCTAGAACGAAGGGAGGGGAGGACGTCCTGGGGTGACGTCAAGACGGTCCTCCCCAACACCCTCTGGGGACGAGTCTAGGGTTCCTTTCACGACGAGCGGCAGGCGAAGCAGACGAAGGTGACGAACGAGGAGCAGGAGAAGGAGAACGCCTAGATCTCTTCACTGGAAGTCTAACATCCTTCCGACGAGGACGGGACCTGGACTCTCTCTCTGCAATGAATGAGGAGAGTTGCTGCTGCATGGAGGCAATAAGGGTCCTCGTTGGTGACGCCTCTCTCTGGAGAATCACGGAACCTGGAGGCAGAGGGACGAGGGGGCGTCCTAATCCTCTTCTCTTGAGGAGGGAGAGCTCTGTCTCTGGGCGCTGAGGCGCTCAAACGTCTTCTTCGGATGACGTCCTGTACTTCTTTTTGGGGGAACGCATCCACAAACTCTGGCGAGGAGCACAGAGTAGAGAGAGAGGGCGTGAAGCGTCCTCCTCCCTAAAGCTTCTCTTAAGAGGGCGAGAGTCTATCTGACGGTTCCAACCCCTGCGTGGGGAGGACGTGTCAGAAGACGAGAAGCAGTCCTTCAGGACCCGAACACGAGATCGCGCCTGGGCAGCCTGGGAAACGTCTTTCAGGACCTGCCGAAGGGACGCCAGACCGGTGGGGTTCCCGTCACCCTCCTTCGGCTTTCGACATGCTCTCCCTGAGTCCTGGGAGTCCAGCAGAGGTCCAGGCCTAGAGGCATGATGGGGCCGGTCTGACGCCCCCTCCACTACACTGGGGGCACTAGTCACTTCACAACACTTTTCTTGGAGAGCTGACACCTTAGATTCTAATGCACGAATCGATTCCATCATGGCGGAAAGCATATTAGTCTCCACTGGCACGATCTCAGGGCTGGAGACAAAACCACAGGGTTAGGATCTAAAGGTACAGGGAGTTAGGGCCGACATCAACACTTCCGCAAAGAGAAGCACTCCTGGAGGAAGACCTCCTCAGTCGATCACGCTCCAACTTCCTCACATATTTATCATACGCTCTCCATTCATTTTCAGACAAAGAAGCACATTCATCACACCTATCATTCAACATGCATATATGCTTCCTACAGTTAGAACATACAGTGTGAGGGTCAACCGCAGCTTTCGGCAACCTCACCTTACACTCAGACATCACACACACACGGTAACTAGCAGAGCTAGACCCAGACATAATGATAGTCTAATTCAAATCAAATCAAAACCAAAGAAAAGTCAAAAAAGCGTATGCCGATCTACCGATCCAAAGTCAAAATACCAAAGACAATCAGATACAAAAAAGCAAATCCTATGACGGAGGTGCAGACAACAGGTGTTGACAACACCGGCGACAGAGAAAATCTGAATAGAAAATGGGAATGGTTCCTGATATCCGCCTCCCAGCGGCGGGAATGGGTACTAACCACCTGACTCCCCACTGCGTGTGTCATAAGTTTTGTGAATTCTGTCGGACTCACCTCCGGGAGAATACAGCTATATATATATCTGACAGGTAAGTTTCATGAACAAAACTAAAATTGTTGGGACAAGAACCACCAGGAAGAATTCAGGGCAAAAATCTATATAATAGCGATGACCTTTGAAAAAACTCCAACCGAAAGAACAGAATTTTTGAGTAAATGTGATCTAAACAAACTGAGGAGGGGGACCCGTGGCGTCATAAGAAGATCCCCATATTTATGAGACCAAACAGCCAAAAAACAGATCAAAAACCCCACAAGAAGATGGTACTTAACTTAGAGATGGAAAAGGTGCTCGAAGCCATTGTAGGTGATTTAAAACAATCCAAAAAGGGACGAGCACACAAAAGAAGCAGAATTATCACGTGCTAGAAAATGGAATGAAGTAGGTGGCGCTGGTAAAATAAAGTCCTGGCGGGTGTTGAGTGTGGGAGCTGTAACGGCTCTCCGCTCTTTTCGGGGTTTGATAAGGAGAGAGTATATTTCCGTGGTAGTGGTATTTCACTCACCCTTCATTATACCGACGTCTTCTAAAAGACGATCGACTGGGTAGGTAACAAACCCCAGCTTTCCTGAAAGCTCTTTTTCTCTGGTATATCTAGCATTGTTATACCTAGAAATTCGTGCTGTAATGGAATTTCACCGGCTGACACAGGACTGGACTCAGAAATATCATTTTTGTACATGCAACTTACCCGTCAGATATATACTTAGCTGAATGGCACCCTTGGAGGAGGGCAAGAGACAGCAAATAACTAAAAAACGGGAAAACAACATATGTTGTAGGATAAACAAAAAACCATGGTTCTTACCTGATTGGGCAGAAGACTTCATGGATACTGTCTATGAGTCTGCTTGCCTCAGGAGCTTCAGAGAGGATGTGACCTATGACTGACAGCCCTTCTGGATCGTGCCAATGGGGATGACCCACTAACATGACAGAGCCTATGGATCGTGTCAAAGGGGGCTGACCCACTTACATGACCGAGCCTACACCTGAATCATATCAATGGGGGCTATCCTCTTATATGACAGAGCTAGGTGTCCATAAAAATACAAGGAACATGACAACCAATCCCGACCACCTGACCAAGCCTAACCTTGTTAGTGATAAGAATTGAAAAGGAAGATAACTCCACCACCCTCTTCCAACCAACCATAAAAACACACACCAAGCCAATTAAAAACAACTAATTAACTAAACTAAATAGGATTGGATTCAGCTCCCTGTCCCAGCACCGAATCCATGAGATACGTATGCTCCTAGAGAGAAGCACTTATCATACGTTACTCTAATATCTTCAAATAATGAGATGCAAACGTTGAATTACATCTCCAATAAGTTGCCTCTATAATAGACTGGAGAGACAACGTCTTGTGAAAAGCCAGGATGTAGCAATGGCTCTCACTTCGTGTGCTTTCACTCTAAGGAGCTGAAAAGTGCTCATCCTTCATGAAGAGATGAGCTTCCCTGATGACATCCTTAATAAAAAAAGAAAGCTGGGCATTCTTTGAGATCGCTCTTGAAGGATCCCTGACAGAGCACCAAAGACTTTCGACCGATCCTCCCAGTAATTTCTTTCTTTCAAATAGAATTTAAGGCTCCTGACTGGCACAGAGTCCTCTCCAACTCATGTCCTGTCACTGAAGAAAGACCTTTTAATTCAAAGGTTCTTGGCCATGGTTTAGAAGGATTTTCATTCTTTGCTAAGAAGAATGGTTTAAAGGAGCATATAGCAGAACCTTCCTTAAAACCTACAGAACCGTCTAAGGCTTGTATTTCACTTATTCTCTTAGCTGAGGCAAGGCAAAGAGGAAAAGTGACTTCCTGGTGAGATCCCTGAAGGAAGCTTGATGAGGAGGTTCGAATTTCTTAGACATTAAGAATTTCAAGACTATGTCTAGATTCCAACTGGGAGGTTTCGAAGTCATGAATTTCGACGTTTCAAAAGACCTTATAAGATCATGAAGGTCTTTATTTTCAGAGATATTCAGATCTCTGTGTCTGAAAACTGATGATAACATACTCCTGTATCCTTTAATTGTGGATACAGCGAGGTTGCATTGTTCCCTCAGGAAGATAAGGAAATCAGCAATGTTTGTCACAGAGGTACTGGAAGAGGATATCTTATTGGTCCTGCACCATCTTCTAAAGACCTCCCACTTCGACTGGTAGACGCGAAGGGTTGAGGATCTTCTGGCTCTTGCAATAGCCTTTGCAGCTTTGTGCGAAAAACCCTTTCGCTCTGACCAGACCTTCGATAGTCTGAAGGCAGTTAGACTGAGAGCGGGAGATTCTTGTGGAATCTGTTGAAGTGGGGCTGTTTGAGAAGATCGTTCCTGTGTGGAAGCGATCTGGGAAAATCTACTATCCATTCCAGTACCTCTGTGAACCAATCTTGAGCTGGCCAAAAGGGAGCTACCAGGGTCAGTCTCGCGCCTTCCGAAGAAACGCAAACTCCTCCTTACCACTTCTCCCAGGATCTTGAATGGGGAAAAGCATACCCGTCTAATCCTGTCCATTCTAGGAGAAGAGTGTCTATTGCAACTGCTCTCGGGTCCGATATCGGAGAGCAGTAGTTTCCAGTCTTGCATTCCAGTGGGTTGCAAATAGGTCGATATTCGGCCTTCCCCACAGGAATTCCACAGCTTTCCGCAGACTTCTGAATGGAGAGTCCACTCTGTGGGAAGGACCTGATCTTTCCTGCTGAGAAGGTCGGCCCTCACATTCCTTTCTCCCTGTACAAATCTGGTGAGGAGTCTGATCTTCCTCTCCTGTGCCCATAACAGCAACGTTTTTGCCGTTTCGTAAAGGGAGAAGGAGTGTGTTCCTCCCTGTTTTCTTATATAAGCCAGGGCAGTAGTGTTGTCTGAGTTCACTTGGACTACTTGTCCTGAGACTAGGAACTCGAACTTGATGAGAGCCAAATGTATGGCTGTCAGCTCTTTCTTGTTGATGTGCCAGTTCACCTGGTCTCCTTCCCAGGTGCCTGACACTTCTCTCGACCCTAGTGTTGCCCCCATCCCGACTCGAGGCGTCTGAGAACAACACTAGGGTAGGGCTCGGTAACTGAAGAGACAGTCCTTTGCTTAATTTTCGAGGGTCTAACCACCAGTTGAGATCCTCTTTTACCTTGTCCAAAATTAGGAACAAAGTTGCTAAGTCCTGAGACTTCTGGTCCCATCTCTCCTTTAGGTAGAACTGAAGCGGTCTCAGATGAAGTTTTCCCAAGGAGACGAACTGTTCCAGCGAGGAAATGGTCCCCAGCAGACTCATCCACTCCCTCGCCGAACAATGTTCTCTCCTTAGAAAGACTGTCACCTTTTCTATGCAGCGATCTATTCTCTCCTGGGATGGAAAGGCTAGAAAACCCCTGAGAATCCATCAGAATCCCCAGGTAAACAATGCTCTGCTGCGGAACAACCTGGGATTTCTGAATTTACTAATAGTCCAAGGGACTGTGTCAGTTTTAGGTGATCGACAAAGTACTCCAGACAACTTTCCTTTGATTGAGCTCGGATCAGCCAATCGTCGAGATACATTGATATCCTCACTCCCTCTAAGTGAAGCCAGCGTGCCACATTCCTTAAAATGCCCGTGAACACTTGTGGGGCCGTGGAAAGTCCAAAGCACAGGGACCTGAACTGAAAAACTTTTCCCTGAATCACGAACCTCAGGAATTTTCTTGAGGAAGGATGAATGGGAATGTGGAAGTAAGCGTCCTGCAGGTCCAGGGAAACCATCCAATCCCTGGACGAAAGAGCTGAAAGAACCGAAGAGGTAGTTTCCATCTTGAACTTCGTCTTGATCACGAAAGAAATTCAGGAGCTTACATCCAGAACCGGTCTCCAACCCCCGAGGATTTTGGAACCAGAAAAAGCAGATTGTAAAACCCGGGAATGGAGGTCTTGAACCGGTTCTATTGCTTCCTTTTCTAGCATCTGTTCCACTGCTAGAAGAAGAGCCTGGTTCTTGACAGGATCCCTGTAGCTGGCGGATAACTCCCTGGGAGTTGATGTTAAGGGAGGACTTTCCTGAAGGGGATAAGGTACCCCTCTTCTTAGAATGGAGAGGGACCAGTCGTCCGCCCCTCTCTGTGCCCAGACTTCGGCGAATTGTAACAGTCTGGCACCCACTGTCGTCTGGAGTACTCGTTCCTCACTTAGTCCTTTTGATCGGACGAGAGGAAGACCTTCCTCTTCTCTCGGGTCTTTTGCTTCTGAAGGAGGATCTGGAAGGACCACCTCGAAAGGGCTCCTGAAAGGGAGCCTTCTCCTTCTTGGCGAAAGGGACAGCAGGTCTGATCCTCTTCGATGACTGGGCCAAAAGATGTTGTGTCGCCTTTTCTGATAAAGAGCGAGAAATCTCCTTCACCAAATTTTGAGGAAAAAGGTGGGGAGAAAGAGGAGCAAACAGAAGAGAGGATCTCTGAAGAGGAGACACGGACTTCGTGAGGAAAGAGCTGAATACTGACCTCTTCTTGAGTATACCAGCTCCGAATAAGGCAGCGACTTCCATGAACCGTCCCTCACGGCTTTGTCCAAACAAGACAAAACACTCACAAAGTCATCCATACACAGGAATTCGGGGTTGAAGAGTCCTGTTGGCCAAAGCTCCAAGAGACCAATCCATAAAGTTGAATACTTCCACAACTCTAAAAAGACCCTTGAGGAGATGGTCCATTTCGCTCATTCCCCAAGTCGCCTTCGCTGAAGAAAGAGAAAGTCTCCTGGAGGAGTCTACCAGATTAGAAAAATCTGCGTCTGCTGATGTGGGGAGCCCCAACCCCATAGGCTCCTTGGTCTCATACCACATTCCTGACTTTCCCAAAAGTTTCAAAGGGGGGAAAGAGAAAACCGTCTTGCTTGCATCCTTCTTAGATTGCATCCATTCTCCGACTCCTTTAAAGGCTTTCCTCATCGAGATCGTAGGGCGCATCTTGACGAACGAAGAGGGTCTTGCAGACTTGGTGCTGTCCCACAAAGATCCCGGAGAAGGAGGGGCAGCATGACAAAGAGAATCTCCAAACTCCTGAATCAGAACCGAAGCCAACCGTTTGTAATCTGAAACTCCAGCGTCCTTAGGAGATTCCTCCTCTGATACTTCCTCCAATGCAGCAGGCGGAGAGGAAGGCTTAAAAGAAGAAGAGCGCCTATCAGGAGAAGCGAGCCTGGATGGAGAAGCACTCCTGTCCAACAAAGAGTGCCTGCCAGGAGAATGGCGCCTGACACCGGACGGGCGCCTGACAGGAGAGGGGGTCCTGTCCACTGATGAGAGCCTTCCAGGAGAGGAGGGCCTAAAGCGAGGAAGCTTGGCAGGAGAGCGGTGTCTGCTGGAAGGAGGGAGCTTGGAAGACGACGAGCGCCTGTCCAAAGGAGAAGTACTGCGAGGCGAAGTGCGCCTGGAAGGAGAGGCGCTTCCCTCCGATGATGAGCGCCTGGAAGAAGTGCGCCTGCTGGGAGACGAGCGCCTGCGGAAGGAGAAGAGAGCGCCTGAGAGAGCCGAAGAAAACTTGCTAGTAGAAGGAAGCTTGGCAGGAGAAGAGCGACGAGTTGAAGAAGAGAGCTTCCTGGAACTCTTAATAGGAAGAAAGTCATCCTTCCTACGAGAGACGAGGTATCCTTTGCAAGAGATCCAACAAGTGCTGATAACTGCTCCTGGAGGCCGATCAAAATCTTCTTCGTCGAATCCTTAACTCCTGCTGAGAGGAGGAGGGGATCTACGAGCTCTCTTCCTGACTATAGGAGAATCCTCGGGGAAGCGCTCAGGGCTCGAGTCCAAAAGCTCTACTCTAGGAGCCTTCCAGGATCTCTTCAGAGGGCGCGACTCCTCAGCCGAACTCCAACCGCGCCTCAGAGAAGACGCGTCAGACGACGAGAAACACTTCTTCAGGATGCCTTTTCTATGGCGATCCAAGGCAGCCTGGGACGCAACTACAGGGTCTGCCGAAGGGACGCCTGATCGTTGGGGATGCTCTACATCCTCCCTGCGGCTTTCGACATTCCTCCTCCACTGGTCCTGGGAGTTTGGAAGAGGTCTAGGCCTAGGAGCAATGCGGAGCCGATCAGACGCCCCCTCCACTGCACTGGGGACACTGCACATATCACTGTCACTCTTACCTTCCTTCATCGCATGCAGTTGCGATTTCATCCAAAGAAGTTCCGCTTTCATCGCAGCCATTTCAGAGGACGAATCCACAGGTTCGATGAAGGGAGAAGGGGCTGAAACCAAAGGATTAGGAGAGTCTACTGTGTTAATCTCTACTTCGTGCTCAGCAGAGCGAGACCTACTCGAGCTTCTGGAGGAAGCCTTCCTAACTCTATCCTTTTCAAGCTTCTTCAAATAAGAAGTCAAAACCTTCCATTCTTGATCAGACAATTCTCACACTCCTTGCACTTATTGTCCGAAGAACAATCATTCCCCCTACACCTCATACATACAGTGTGAGGGTCTACCGAAGCTTTCGGCAACCTCACCTTACACTCTTGCCTAGCACACACACAGAACACAGGCGAAACATTAACATCAGACATCTTAATGAACAATCCAAAAAGCAAATCCAAAAAACAGTCCACAATAGCATATGCCAAACCAAAGATCCAATACGTCACCAAAATCAGGCCAAAACAGATCCTCAGCAAGCGAGAAACGAAAATCAAAGCAGGAGGAACCAACAGATGTTGACGGAACCAGCGACAGAGAAAATCTGATTAGAAAACAGGAATGGTTCCTATTCCCGCCACCCAGCGGCGGGTATGGTAGATCACCTGACCTACCTGTGCGTGTGCCGCGAGTTTTGAAATTCTGTCGGGAACGTCGGAGACTATAGCTAAGTATATATCTGACGGGTAAGTTGCATGTACAAAAACTCATTTTCATCTCTTCACAGCCAAGAAGAAGGCGTTCCACAGGATAGTGTCCTCAGTGTGACATTGTTTGCTTTGTCCATTAATGGCATTGCCTCTGTGATTCCTAAAGATATACTGTAATGTTTTGCCTATTTGTTGATGACCTCTCTTTATCATTTGCAGCCTCACGAATGGCAGTGGCTGAGAGAAAACTGCAGTTGGCCATTAACAGAGTTGTTGAATGGGCAGAAAAAAGGGGCTTTCAATTGTCTATGTCGAAAACTGTTGCGTACATTTCTGCCGCATTAAAGGTATACATCCTAATCCTGATCTCTACATACATGACCAGAGGATATCATGTAAGAAAGAGACACTTTTTTGGGATTATTGTTTGACAAAAGAATGACTTGGGTACCTTACCTAAAAGATCTGAAAGTTGAGTGTATGCAAGCTCTGAATGTTTTAAGAATGCTTTCTCATACGTCTTGGGGAGCAGATAGGAATCTCCTAATAATCCTCTGCAAAGCCATAGTGGCCTCGAAAACAAAACTAATTATTTTAGATTCGATACATAATGCTGGAGTCAGGATTGCGAGTGGTGCCTTTAAATCATCTCCAACCCTAAGCCTTTTAGTAGATGCAGGGGAACTGCCTTTGAATTCATGTCGTCAGATATCACTTGTCCGATACTGGTATAGAGTCCAGAGGATTCCTGGCTCATTAACTTGCCAAGCAGTTTTTAATGATAAATATTTTAGCCTCTATGAACGTAATCCATGTTATCCAAAACCATTTGGATACAGATTATCTTCCTCCAAAGGTCAAAGTCTGGCCAGTCAAGAATTCTGCTGTGCCCCCTTGGAAGCTTTCTTCTGTGGAGCACTGCAGGTGCTTCACTGGTGGCAAGGAAGAAGTGAGTGCTGAGATGCTGCGAATCTCCTTTTTAGAACATTCGGCGGACCATGATGGTTCAGTCTTAGTTTTTACAGATGGATCCAAGTGTGACGCAGGCGTTGGCTATGGGGTTGTATTTCCCAATTTTAATAAGAGTGGATGGTTGCCAGATAAGTCATCCATTTTTACAGCATAGTGTCATGCAATCCTAACCACCCTTAAAGAGATAGCCTGTCAAGCTAGAGAACACTTCGTTATATGTTGTGATTCACTGAGTGTCTTGCCAGCTATTGGTCATTTTAATTCACTTCACCCTATCATAATTGAAATTTTAGAGTGGCTTCAGTTGTTTAAGATCAGTGGTAATAAGGTTTCTTTCTGCTGGTCTCCTGCACATGTTGGTGTGACAGGAAATGAAGCAGCAGACTCACTTGCCAAAACAGCTGTCAACCAACGTAATATAGCTAGGTGTGCCCTCCCTGCAAATGATATGTTTCCAGTCATTAAATCAGCATTCCTTGATTCCTGGAAATTTGCATGGGAGCTAGAAAACCAAAAAATGAAAGAAATAGCTAACTCCATCTTTCCTTGGAAGTATTCATCAATGACTAGGCAAAAGGAAGTAATACTCAGTCGGCTTAGAATAGGTCATACAAAAGTGACACATGGCTTTCTGATGAGTGTGGATCATCAGCCTTATTGTAATGGCTGCTTGGTGCCACTGACAGTCAGACACCTGATAGCTCGAGTGCCCCAGTCTGTCAGGTGAAAAAAAAAGGTACTTTCCTCCAAGTTGCAGGGGAACTGATGGTGGTTTTTCCCCTTACCAAGATTTTAGGGGCTGATTTTCACGAAAGTAGCCTGTTTAGTTGTATAAATGATATTGGTATTTTAAATAAGATCTAATTTTTACTATAATCGATTAAGTTTAATAGGTTCTATGAATATCTATTGGTTTATTTTATCAGGTTTAAATAAGTTTTTAATGCTTTATTTTAAAGTAGTATTTTGTTTTTGCATGTATGTATATGCGAATAAATGTATTTATTTGCTTGGGTATATATATATATGGGCTTTATATATCCCATTTTAGTGGCGTCAATAACCATTAGCAGTTGTGACGCCAGATAATCTTTAATAAGTCAAGTCCTCAGGGTAGTGTCCTTAGTGTCACCCTCTTAGCTGTTGCCATTAATGGAGTAACAGAAAAGATATCACCGCCAACAAAAGGCTCTTTATTTGTAGATGATTTGGTTCTGTACTGCACAGGATATGATGCAGCATCTACTAGTAAGTTCATTCAAAGAGCCATCGATAAAGTAAGCAAGTGGGCTAATGAGCAAGGGTTTCGATTTTCCGAATCTAAAACTGTTGCTGTTCAGTTCTACAGACACCGAACTAAGGAAACCATTCCAACTCTTACCTTAAATGGAATTATTTTACCTTACTCTACTGAAGTAAAATGTTTAGGAATGGTTTTTGATGAAAAGCTCACTTGGAATAATCATATTGACCAGTTGAAAGTGAAAGTGAAGAGATCACTAAATATTTTAAAAGTAGTATCTAATTTTAATTGGGATGCTGATAAGAAATCGTTGTTAAGACTTTATAATGCAGTATGTTTAACTAAGTTAGACTATGGCTGCCAAGTATACTCATCTGCTTCAAAGAATAAACTTAAGGAATTGGCCGTTGTTAATATGGGGCTAAGATCTGCACTGGCGCTTTTAGAATTTCACCTGTTGAAAGTATTAATGTAGATTTCCATCAGCTACCACTGGACTTAAGGAGACATAAGCTAGGTCTGAGATACACCATGCGGCTGGAAAGCTCAAAGGAGAATCCTTCATTTGAGATCTTAAAACAGTTTGACTTGAGTATTTTTGGATCTAGATCTTCAATACCATTTCAAATCAGACAGCTGGGTGAACTGGAGGATGAAAGTATAAAAACGCAGAAGATTCTACAAGTGAAACATCCTGCTATTCCTCCGTGGTTTATTCCAGCAATAGATGTCTGCATTAAAGAGACAAAGAAGAAAAATCATTCGGAAGAAGAAGTCAGAAACAAGATTTTGGAGCATGATGAGAGGCATATAAATGACAGGAAAATCTATACTGACGGATCAAAATGGGAAGATGGAGTAGGATGTGCAATGGTGTGTGAGGAAAATCATATATAGAAAAAGTTATCAGACTTCTCATCCATATTCATTGCTGAAGCAATAGCCATAGTTAATGCTTTAAATCTTGCATCTGTTAAGAAATTTAAATCCCCAGTAATATATAGTGATTCAATGAGTGTTTTAGAGGCCCTAAAGAAGTTTAACCCTACCCATCCCTTAATTTAAAAGGCTCAGGAATGGCTTTTTTATCTTTCTCTTCACCACAAATCAGTAAAGTTTTGCTGGATTCCTGGGAACACTGGTCTAGAAGGGAACGAACTGGCTGATAGTAAAGCAAAGGATGCTGCAAGATGTGATCTTTTAACTAATAAGGTGCCACATTTGGATATGCGTCCAGTTATCAGACGATACATTCGTACAAAATGGCAGCAGAGGATGGACTTCCCCAGTTTTATCCACAAATAGGAAGTACAGAAACGTTAAAAAAAGTATCGATTTTTGGAGTTTGGGTTTTAATCGTAACAGAAAATTTGAGATTATCCTAACACGGCTTAGGATTGGTCATACCCGCTTCACTCATAGCTATATTTTAGAGGGAGCAAGTGCCACAGTTTGTGCTCACTGTGGTGGTCAGCTATCCATTGAGCACATGCTGGTGCACTGTCCTAAATTTAATTGCCTTAGGGCAAAGTATTTACTAACTGGGAAGACTATTTTGTAATTTTAAATGACAACGTTGAGGTAGATAATCTTATGGGTTATCTGAAAGAATCTGGTTATTTTAATGAGATATGATTTTAGTGTATTTAATATAGATTTTAGTCATATTTATTGTATATATTAAGTATATATTTTGAATATAAAAGTTTAATATATATCTATTTTTTGTTGGTTCTATCTGATATCATTCTTCATTTTTTATGTTCATATTTTAACACTGAATTTTACTAGCATGTCATCATTCACCTATTCCTTATCAATCATATCACTAATTTATATATTTCACCTTCATTATGTTGCTGAAAAATCCTGATGGGTTCCGGCACTTGGTCTTCAAGACCTAAATTTCATAATCAATCAGTACAGTAATAGGATAATAGTTTAAGGCATATAGCTAGTTTAAGGTATACATCTGGTATTTGAACTTTCAAGATAGGAAGTTATAAGTGTTTTTAGGGGGAAGTGTTAACTATTCGCGGATGTTAACTATTCACTGGGGTTGTAGTAAGCATTCCCCGTAAATATGGGGGTTTTACTGTGTATTGCTCTGATGAACGTTCTGCTTATATTTCTTAAAATTCATTTTGTTAGATAAATTAGTTAGGGAGAATAGAAAGAAAATGAGAGAGAGAGAGAGAGAAAAAAAACATAGAGACAAAGAAGGAGAATAAAGAGATAGAGAAGAGAGGGAAAGAAGAATGATTAAGCCTGGGTTGTTTTCGCATCGAGAGACTAAGAAGTGCTGATTCACACGAACTCAAAACAGTGAGCGAGTATATCGTGCCCAGGGCCATAAAACCGATCGTAACATTTGGAAACTATGGCCTTGCGATTTAGCTTACTCAGGGATTATTCAGCACCTCGTCAAAAAGCTAACGCCAGCCAGATCTATAACCCCGCCTTCAATAGGAGGCGTTTTCATGGAAATTCCATGAAAATGGGGGCTGGGCAAAGTGATGTACTTCAACACCCTCCAATCACACATTCTAGGGAAGGGTCTTTTACACCCCCTCCTAAGATCATTTCCAATCAAATCCTCTAAGGAGAGACTTGAACAACACCCATCAACGTCCTTACTGATCAACTGTTTGAGGGGATGCCTTGCAGATAAATTCTTCCAATAGGAAACTGGAGGGATGAGGAGATTGCGGATTACAAGAAACCCAGGGGTTCCAGAGACAGAAGATCAGCAAGGCAGACCAGATTCGAGTTAACATCCACCAGGGAGAGTTATATCTCCCCTTGCTTTCGTGCTCCCAAAACAGACTGAATTGTATAGAGGGTTTTCGTTTTCCTAGCTGTAACTAAAAATTGTACTTAAATTGTAATCAACTTTCGTCATTAAATCAGGAAACTAAACTCTCATCTCTATTACGCCTTTCTGAGAGATACCAGTACTTTAGGATAATTTCCCTTCAACGATCGCAGGTTCGAGAATGCAGTGACGACGGAGTCTACACTTAGAGAATCTTGCAGGTGAGAGGGAATAAATATTTTAGTCGGGCACGACAATTTTAAGCTGAAAATTATTACAGGTACTATGCTTAATATAAAAATTGTCACACCCACATTACTCTGGTTGATATGGAAATTACTTCAGTGCTTCTCATTGTATTGCCAAAGTTATTGCTTGTCTGCATGTTAAGCATGGATTTGCAGTTGTAAAAATGGATTTGCAGTTGTAAAAATGGATTTGCAGTTGTTAAAAATATGTGATATGTAATTATGAACTCTGCAATCCGATTCATAATAACTTATCTTAACTGTAATACTAGATATTCCGATCAGTAAAATAAACTAAATTAAAAAGGTGAGTAGACGTAGCTGCTGGTTTAATACATGAAGTGTCGAAGCTGGATAAAAGAATAAACCATTTAATTAACCTATCAAATAACAAGGCTGTCAATATAGCAAGTTGCAACTCAACACAGTACATATTCATAATTGTAAATGTGATACCTTGTACTCAGCATGAATTCATTAATTTCGTTTGCTATTTATACATCTCATCTGTAACTAAAGCAGATGTATCTATTAGTGAATAACTCTGAATATTAACCAAAAAATGCAGCGCAATGTTAAAACCTCATTTACATACAGCTCTGTCCAGTAGAACTGTCTATTGATAATCTAAAAATCTTCCTGTGTGTTACCAGACCAAAATTTATATGTTCTTGTGAATATTGTCCAGCTACTGATATCTCTTTATGTAATCTATGAAAGAATATGCCTATTGTAACCATATATCCGGGTCTGTGAGTTCGCAGCTAAAAGACCTTCTGACGTTTGCTATGAGTCTATCCCTTGTATGAGTTGCCCATTAATGCGCATTCCTATCGTCATCATCACCTGCCGTTGACCTTTTCCTAACACTTCTTTCTGCATACATGCAAATATGCTAATTTTATTAGTACACTCTACCTGAACGTAGCCTCAAGTAAACCCACAGGAAGGAAAAACACTGTAATCAAAAACACTTCAAATAAATGAAAACACGGTAAAAATTTAAGGGAGTAATAAACGCAGACAGTGGCTGCTCTTACAAGGACACAATTATAAAGAAAAATGTATATCTAACAGCAATGAAAAATATATGCTAAGGTGTGTATTTTGAAAAAGATATAAACAATAAGACCTTTCTACTTATCTTATATAAAAAGATATAAACAATAAGACCTTTCTACTCATCTTATATATAATATAACAAGTGTAATGCGCTGAAGGACATGATGCCCGCCATCTTCCGCATTGTAACTACCTACCAATGCTTCATCAGTGGGTTTGGTGGAATACTAAACAACAAGTTTCCACTTGGGATTCCAAGCAATTCATCACTTGCTGCTGTTTCCTGAGGAGAGTAAGACTCGTCCTCCTTGCCTTATGCCTCTACTTCCTTCCTTGGAAAGAAAGGAGAGATCTCACAAGCCCTCTCATTAGAATTTCTGTTGCACTTTGAGTGAATGGCTTCCTCCTTCTGGGGTTGGCAACAGCATTTGCTCACCTGGGGGGAGGGGAGTGGGGAATATCTGCCAGAGGTACAGTTGACAGAATCTGAGTGGCTGTTTACTTCCTGAACACAACTATCCTAGCCTCCTCCTGTTTGTATTTCTGTAAGGGGTACAGAGAAGAGTCTGATGCTGTCTCCTACCTTGACACATCCTCTACTGTAGCTGACTTGTGTATGGGGTACGGTTAAGAAACTCAAACATGTATTTTTTTCCTCCTTCTCAAGGGCATGCTGGTATACATGCCTTTCTTTTGGGAGAGGATCCACTCTGCATTTATGAGATCTGTTATGGCCCAAGGGTCCTTCCCCCTCAGCCTGAGTTTCGAAGGCAGTTTTGAGAGAGTAACAGGATCATTTGCCAGCGTAGGATCTCAGGGAAGCAATCACAGTGCCTTCATCAAACCTGATCTCATCAATAGAGTGAAGTCTAGGGCTTGCTTTGTAGGTGAAACAGTTGTACTACCTGCACAGGACTCAACATCTTGGGCCCGAGTATCATTAAATGTAAGTTAATACTGATAAGCACACAAAGGAAGTGTCTAAGCATATCAACTGATCCTGGCTTCAGTCATCAATTGGTTGTATGAGTCATCTGGCAAAGGTGACTGCTTCATGCACCTCACTAGAGCTCACGAAGTAGGGGTATTGCTCCAATCAAGTTTCCCAAACAATATCTCTGACCTAAGATAGTGAATCTCCTTATAAAATATGGTTTACTTTCTCATAGGAACAAATTGCAAATTCAAGATAATTTGCATTTGTTCCTACAGAATTACAAATCATCACTTTTCATACTGGAGTATTTCTCACTGTGAGTTGGAAAGTTGTTGAAATTGGGTAACTGGCCGGAAGAACGCACTTTTTCTTGAATAGCTTAGACGTGTATATGGTGTGCACTTTTGTTCAGTCTAGAAGTGAAGGGAAATGAACGAAGAAGAAGGGTTCTTTTAATTCAGTTGGAAGGGAGAGAGTGTCTGGTATAATGTGAGCTTAATGAGGACAGGGATGAAACCACTGCCCTTTATCAAGCCTGTCTCATCAATAAAGTATTTTAGGAGACAAAGCAGTCATTCTGACTGCTATGGTCATTGCTTGCTAATGATGTCTTGAATCAGTCTGATCTATAGACCGTACGTTTCCCTGCTGTCCAATAGGTTGAGCAAGTTACTTTCCCACTGTTGGCCCACCAGAGAGAGTTCAATATGGCAGAACTTGCACAAACTACTAATGTTCTCCAAACAAATCGATCTGAGAGTAGTCTTGATCAGTGGAACAAATTGGTCTTGGGTTCTCACTTACACTTTCTGAAGAGCAAAGCTGAGACTTCAGGGGAAAAGAGGCATTCTAATAGCTGAGAAATCTTGAACCACTATACAATCTCTTTTTAAGTCCTCCGGGGTGACGAAGGACACTGAAGCCAAGCCTTTGAGGTTGGGCTTGTATTTTGTTTCTGATGATGGGAGGGGCTTCTCCACAAAACAAACACAAGGAACCCAGACATCTTCATCTAGGAAAAGCTAAGAGCCTTCACGGCCCTTTGAGCCTCCCCCCTTCATCTCTGATTAGGGGAAGGAGAAAGTGGGGGGACAGTGAGGTTTCCAGTTCCCTCCAGCAACCCCAAGACAGGGGATGCCTACCATGTCTTAGGCAAGATGGCAGAGACAGGAGATGGAGCCATGGGTGGTCTGTGTTCTTCAGTATAATAACAGCCCACCCTTCAAGGACAGACACCACCTCTGTCTCTTTTACTGATACTGTTCCCAAACTACCCCCAGGATCTCCGAAAGCTCTAGCCACATCAGCAGAAGGGGAGGCATTGTTCGAAAATGTGCTGGAATTCATAGACCATCATTCTCTGGGCTTTCACTCTCATCTCTTCCTGGCGGAGGAGACTGGTGGCTGGAGACTGGTCACTGGTCTTCTCTTCTTTTAATGAGTTTGTCCTACAGATTTGGTTAAAATTGGAAGCAGCATATTTTTGTTGGATTCTATCAGAGAGCACAACTTTTAGAGTCAGTGGATCTGAAGGATGCATACTTCCAGATGCCCATCCATCAGCCCTCTGAATCAATTAAAAACAGTCCCCAGATGTTCTCTCTGGAGTCAGTTTGGGCCCATTCGCAATACTGAACATAAACTTGCTGTGTTACAGAGATGACTGGCTACTTTTGTCATGACCTAAGGATTGTGATTAGCTGGGAGAAGTCAAGAGCGCATACACTGACAGAAAGCAAAATATCTGGGCATGCTGACTGATGGTCATACTCTTGTGTCAGCTAAACAACAGGAACAACCTACTCAACTTTGGTAGACAGTCCTCTGTAGTTTTGTTGCAACCTGGGAATTATGATTAAGTGGAAGATGTCAGAGTTCATGCCAAAGCAGTAGGCAAAGCACCTAGGTATGCCGATAGATATGGCAGCAGTAAGTCTTTCAGTCAGATTCAGGTCAGCTGGGTCTCGGGGGGTTTCAGCAATTCCTATCGCAACAGGAACAATCAGTTCAGCTATGGTATGCAGTCCTTGGTCGCTTATCTTCAGTGATACTCGTTCCACAAAGCCACATCCGCTTGTGCTCTGGCAACTGAAGCTGCATGGTACGCCTCAAGTGACCCTCCCTCCAACCTTATGCCCTGAAGTAGGGTAGTAACAGAGAACCTTGCTTGGTGGATGGACTACATGAACCTCCTACGCAAGTTCCCTTAAACTCCCACATACAGAGATGTTCTTGTTATTGGGTGCATCAAAGGATGGTTGGGGCACACACCTGAAGTGGTCTGCCTCAGGCATGTTGATTGATTGATTATGAAATTTAGGTCTTGAAGACCAAGTGCCGGAACCCATCAGGATTATATGGTCAGAGGGCAATTTTTATCTGCATGTCAACTTCTTGAAAATGCAAATAGTGCTTTTAGGCCTGCAAGCATTACTGAATCGTGCCTTGGTCACTTCATAGTGTTGATATGCGACATGACAATAGTGGCTTACATCAACAACTGGGGGAATTGTTTTCATTCACCTATGTCAGCTGACGAAGCAGAAACACAAGCAGGTGGTTTACCACACTGTAAAGCTGTCAGCCAGGTAGGTTTGGTGAAATCTAGTGATGTATCTGTCTGGCGCACAGCAACAGAAGGCTACTGGTGTTCTGGTCTTCCATTCCAGACCCCAGATATTGTTTGAAAATGCATTTCAGCAGCCCTTATAATATCTGGATACTATAGTCAGTCTCATCTACCAACTGATCAACTCTCTGTCACTCCAGGCCTGGGCTTCAGGTAACCCTGGTAGCTCCTCACTGATCTGTTATCACTTCTGGTGAAGGTGCTCAAAGACTTTCTTTGGCCCATTCATCTCTGTTAGCCATGCTCTGAGGTAGCGTCAACTTTCTGTGTATCAGGAAATCGGCCATCTTTTCTGACTGGTGTCACAGACAGGACCTTTCTCCAGTTGAAGCTACTTTACAGCAGATCACGGACAAGACAAGCTCTTCTCATTCCATGAGATGAAGCTCATTGCTCTGCCTCAAGCCAGGTCATCTAACTGAAGAGCATGAACCTGTCTTCCTTGGCAGAGTTGTCCATGCTCAAAGGAGGTTTGAAAAGTCTTGGCAACCATTAGCTTCAGTCACCGAAGTGGGATGAGATTCTCCACAGCCTTGGGAGAGGCTTCATATCATGGCATCAGCCTCAAGGATTGTTCTTAGTCTCATCATAATGTGTTAACAAACTGCACAGGTTTTTGTATCATATCTGGCTCTTAAGAGCTGGAGATTCCTCTTTTTCTCATTCGTGAGTTTGTGGTCAACTCATAATACCATCAATTTCTAACAAGAATTTAAATAATCTATTGGTCCCTTCCTTCTATTACACGACTCAAGTACTTGGAGGGAAATCATTAACCAAAGGTCATAAGGACCTTAAAAAATAAACTAAATTTTCAAGCCTGTTGGTGAAATGTTTGTATTCTGCTTTTCTCTCAGATGCCTATTCCATTTGTCTATTATGTGAACGCCAGACTGAACAAAGACAATAATCATTATAAACTACATTACAAACTGCTAAGGAGCAAAAAAGAAGCGATAACAAAATCATAATAATTTAGTTTGAAGCATCTACTTTGGGCCAAGTTATGAATCAGCTGTTAGTAGTTGCTCTCTGAGGTCCCATTAGACTAGGAGTTTGGGAGGATGAGGTTGGCTTACATGTTACATGTTAAGTCACTTTTTGGGGGGATGAAGTTTGTTTACATGTAACATGTTAGTAAATCATTGGAATCTAAAAAGCTTAAAGCTCTTGCTGACTTTGGTTTGGAAAATTTAAATATTCTTCTCATCATCTCTTTTTTATGTTGGTAGCATGTTGATTTACTGCAAGAGATATTCACCAAGATCATCACAACACAATGGTTGCTTTGGTGTCATTCAACTTCCAATTTTAACCCTTAGTGGATGACAGAGCTCTTATAATCCCCAATAATTGTGTATGAAAACTCTTCAGTTCAGCTCATATTTTGCCCCCTCGATTTGGGACCACCTTGACGTGGTGAGGGGGTTCTTGAACCCCAGGAATCTGTTCCCGGGTTTGAGTCCAAGAGTCCCATATACCATTATATATTTCTTTGAACTAATTTTTGTGGAATTTTCCACATCTGCTAAAATTTATTGGAACTGATAAATAGGAAAATATATCATAACTGGGATTGGGTTTATATCCAAAGCTAAACAGTGGGAACTGTGGTAGGACTATCAGCTGCCCAATAATGTTCAGACCTGAGAGATATTAGGCGGAACTATTCTTTCGGGCTGGACCACAGATTCCAGGGTGGGTCCGGTTCTGGGGTAGGACTCTCAAACCGGATTCTATCCCGCGATTAGAGTGGGGATGATAGTATTTTCGTAATACCTTCAGTCCTGACAAGCAGGTTTGGCTTACACTTGGGCCACTATAATCATGTTGTGCCATCCCCTGTGGGTTAGGGTAGGGACGCGGACATTTGGGAGTCAGTTCTCACTTGTGGAAGAAATTCAATCACCATGAAAGGCTGATGATATCTTTTTTAGGTTTTCAGGTTTATTATTATTTTTTTTTTTACCCCTCTCAAATCTTTATGTCTAACATTGAAATTTCTCCCAATGTTGATGACTTCTCGAAAAATAAATTGACAAAAAGCAGCAGTAACAAATATCCTGATCCCCCTCTTGACTCCCCCCCCCCACCTGGACCCTCTAGCTATGCTTCAATGATGACGACTTCAAGCAAGGACACGGACTTCTCTAAGATTAATATTATTATTAAAAAAGGTTAACCAGACCACTGAGGTGACTATCAGGTCTCATAGGACTGGCCCAAAAGATTAGGATGAAATTCCAAGTCTAGGCTAGAAGCCTAGCACTGGAACCAAATAGGTCACTTGTTAATGATAAATGGATGAAAATGAAAATGAAATTAAAAGCTGTAAAAAGGCATACGCTTTCATATGGGAACACACTCACTCATTGAATACACTTATACTTATGTTTCCATATATAGGCTACTCATGTGAGGTTGTTGTGCTTTTAGGTGGTGTAGTTGGCTTTGGCCTATCAGTCGCAAAAGCCCTGGCAAAGTGGCTCTTGAAAAACATCAGTGTAATATGGGTGAATGCCAATGGAATGGAATCCAGATTTGATATTCACATTTTAATTTGTAATTAGGGGGTTCTATGATGGGTTTATGAAGTGCTTTATAAGGTAAAGGTAATGAGGGCCAATGAATGCATATACACAAAATATAACTTAAATAATGTTAGTGAAAATCTTTTGTTTCTTTGTTGGAATTCATAATTAGTAAAGGTTTGCTAGGAGGGATGATTCGGACAAACCCTAGAATGTCCGAATCATCCCCCACATATCATAACCATTTGATGACACCCTCAACTTCAAATCCTTGCAGATTACACGCGGGTAATAGCTAAGTAAGTATAGTACAACATCTTCGTCATATAGTACAAATTCACACCCAAAGCTCATAATCAGCTTCCTTATCATATTCACTAGACCAAAGCTTATGATTCAGACGCAAAAAATTACATAGGAAATGAGAAATACCACAAAAATTACCCTCAATCCTAAAGTAAACGACCCCTTGCAACCGAAGTCCATGTGTCAATGGCGAACAAACTCTCGCGATTTCACGTGATTTCTCAGAGCTGAGGGACCCTCACATTTTCCAGGAAATGTACTGTCCGGACCATCCCACTGTCCGAATCATCACCGCTCTCCCCTACTTGAAATTTGTTGTGCCTAAATATTAAAGTTGGCCTAACGAATATTGTATCCTGCAAAAGAAAAGCAAAATTTGAAATACCCCTGCTTTCTTTTCATACTCTGCTGAACTGGGTTTGGAAGCACTCCAGTTACTGCCTCTTTACCAATAGTTGCTTCATCCTCAATTTCTGGAAATTTAAAACTATTAGCAGAAAATTTCTGTGATTTTCTTAAATAAGAAACCTGAAATTCATCACCCTCGACTAAATTGCTGATTAATTTGCCTACATAATAGACTTTGCTACCTTTTACTGGATCTATCCCAACAAGAACAAAATCTCCCTCCTCTGGGACTTTATCAATAAAACCCACTTCTGTGTCTTCTATCTCCTCCTCTGAGATGTCAGAAGAATTATTGTTAAGATCGGCTGTCAAGAGATCTTCAAGATGATGAAGGTCATCATCACTGGTCTGGGCCTCTGTATCTAACTTTTTTTTATTTTTCTTGCTTTTTAATGTTCTTGAGGTAGCCTACATGGTTTGACTGTGATCAACACTTTGCAATCTGAGCATTTGGGAGGAGGGCCACATGGACTGTTCATTAAATGTCCATGTGTCAAACAAGCATGGCCTATTTGAAGACGCGTCAGAATTACTTGTGTGTGTCTTTCTCTCTCTTTGATATAACGAACTCCATTTTCCAACACTGGATTTTGTTTTAATTTATTAACTTCAGGTTCTTCATTCCATATATTTTGCCATTTACTTACAATGACTGTTTTTATATATCTTGTATAGTCACTAATAGGGATATCTGTATTTGCTCTTGTCATGTGGACTGCTTCTTTAGCTGCTTCATCAGCCTCTTCATTTCCCTTAATCCCTACATAGGCAGGGCTCCAACATATTTCAATATTTTTCCCTTATTGTACAATTTATGGAGTGAAGACTTTATATGTTGTACAATATTATTTTTTTATTATAGCTTTGAATGGCTTCTATAGTGCTTCTGGAGTCGCTATAAATCACAAAATTATTACATGAGGCTTCTCTAATTATTTTTATGGCTGATACTATTGCACATAACTCAGCTGTAAATACTGAGGCATTATCTGGTAGAGAGAACTGATACGTTTTGTCTGGGGATACTGCAGCATATCCCACTCCATATTGTGACTTAGATCCGTCGGTGTGTAGGCTATTGCGTAATGTGGACCTTCTCGGATTATTATTATGTTCTACTGTATGTTGTCTATGGTATTCTGGAGGATATGAATGACTTTTTGATAAATATTTAAGTGTGTACAAATTATCATTTTATTCATTGTCCAAGGAGGAGGTAATTTTAATATTAAAGGTAATTGTATATTTATATTTAGTGACTCAAACAGTCTTCTAGCTCTAATTGGGAAAGGAGATGGATGATTGTCTATAAAAACATCTCTTAATCCAAATAATTTTTTGGTTGGAGAGTCATTTGTCTGAATTCTCACAGCACTCTTCATTGTTACTACTCTCTATGGAGAGACTGAGGCAGTTCACCACATTCAACTTGTAAAGACGACGTTGGTGATGATCGAAAAGCTCCTGAACATATTCTGAGACCTTTATTATGAACTGGGTCTACCGTTTTCAGCGTTGCGTCTAATGCTGAGCCATATATTTCGCTTTGTACAGTCAAGTAAGGGTATGTCTGTCGGCTCCCCAAGTAGTGTTCTATAGTTTTTTAATTCTGGTTAATGCTCTTTTACATTTTGATTTCATGTGTTATGTGGGCTTTCCAGTTCAAGTGAGTATCAAAAACTAGTCCCAAAAATTTTGCTGTTTGGCCAATTAGTAAGGAATGATTTCTGATTTTTAAATCTATTTCTTCACCTTTTTCCACTTTTTATTTTTATAAAACATTACTACTTGAGTCTTTTGTATAGAAAATTTGAAGCCTACAGATGAGGCCCATTCAGCTATTTTTACTATAGTTTTATTAATGATTCGCTCTGCATGTTTTATGCGAGATGCTGAATAATATATGGCAAAATCTTCCATATACAAGTTACTTTTAATTCCAGTAGGT
The DNA here is from genome assembly GCF_040412425.1 of Macrobrachium rosenbergii. Taxonomy (NCBI): domain Eukaryota; kingdom Metazoa; phylum Arthropoda; class Malacostraca; order Decapoda; family Palaemonidae; genus Macrobrachium; species Macrobrachium rosenbergii. The sequence goes on from NC_089743.1 coordinate 502,090, forward strand.
AGATTATTACTGGTATCATTTATTGCTAAAGTAAACAGTGTGACACTAAGGACGCTTCCTTGTGGAACACCATTTTCAAGTGGAAATGTACTTGACCATACATCATCAATTCTCACTTGAAAAGTGCCATTTGTCAGAAAGTTTTCTATAAACCTTGGTAAATGTCCACGGATGCTATTTTTATGTAACGTTTTTAATATTGCATATCTCCATGTAGCCTAGTGTCATATGCATTTTCAATGTCAAAAAAGACGGCTACAGTAATTTGTTTTCATTCAAATCCTCTTCTATGTGGCCTTCCAAGTTAGAAAGAGTATCCAATGTATATCTGCTACATTGTGACCCAAACTGAGTGGGAGTCAAAATTTTATTTTCTGGAATGTGCCATGTTCGTCGAGCATTTACCATTTTTTTCTAGTAATTTGCATAAACAAATAGTTAAAGAAATTGGTCTGTAATTGTTTACATTACTGGGATCTTTTCCAGGTTTGGGGATAGGAATAATTATAGCTTTACGGCATTCATTAGGAAATAAATTTCGAAGCCATAAGTGGTCATAAAACCCTGATAAGTATGTCTTTGCCAAAGGTGCTAAATGGCAGATCATTTCAAAACAAATACTGTCACCTCTAGGGGCAGAATTATTGCTGTTCAACAGAGCAAATTCCAACTCTTCCATGTTAAATTTTCTATTATAATATATATCTTCTATGGTTTCAAAACTTGTTGTTATTAATTCGATACTATTTTGTGTGTGTGTGTGGAAATGCTCATCCAAATTTTTGTCACTACTTACTTTTGCTAAATTTTCTCCTGTTACATTACTTATTTCTTTAGGATCAAGTATTCTTTTCCCATCTTTTATTATGGGATGTCTAGGTGGTTTAACATGGGTTTATTTTCCTGAATTTTTTCCATATTTTTTGTATGGGAGTATTATTAGAGAGATCTGATACATGTTTCCTCCATGAAATGATTCTTCCTTGAATGTTTTATTTTACTGAACTTTCTATTCAAATTATCTACTCGTCTTCTAATTTGGTGTTTTATTTTAATTAATTCTGTTCGTTTTTCAGACCACCATGGGACTTTTGGGTGATGTCATGCCCATACAGTGCATGCACTTACCATAGAGCGTCAATCACTGGAGTGGCGATCTCCCTACCGAGCATGTGACCTCGGGAGCCATATTGAAAGGTCTCGGTCCAGCTCATAGTAATGAGCTTTTGGTTTTGGTATTGCTTTATCAGCAGCATTTTTAGTGAAATCAACAAGCAATTTATTAGTTTCATTATGGTCTTTTAAATATTCAAATGGTGGGATATTTCTAGAGTGGAATTCATATTGCTCCCAATCTGCTTTATAAAGTTTATATTGAGGGCATGCTTGGTGGATCATTTTGTAATAATGAAATTAATATTAGGAAATGATCACTGGTGTGCAAGTCATCAACTGTATTCCAATCCAATCTGTCTACTATGTTTGCTGTACATAGAGTTGAGTCAATTGAGGAAAATGTTCCATGTGTTTTAGAAAAATATGCGCTGATTTCATCATCATTTATACCGCACATGTCGTACGAATCTATGAATTCTTCTATTTTACTTCCTGCTCTATTTGAGTCTGTACAATGTCCCACATCAGGTTGTGGGCATTAAAATCACCTACTATTAACGTAGGTTCCTTGGCATTATTAAGTAATTCTTAAGCTTGTTAATGTCGTAATTTTTATTAGGTTGGTTGTATAAATTAAATATTACATAATTATCGTTTTTTATTCGTGTTCTAATACTCGATATTTGAGAATCAGTAAAGTTTACAAGTACCATATACAGCAGTACCTTAATTTCCTTCTTGCTCTCTAGATGTAGATGCTAAGGTATATTTACCTATTGTTGATATTGTTTTGTTGACATGTTGTAAACATAATATCATCGGTTTGTAGTCTTTTAGTAATCGTTGTCTTTCTCCTAGGGGTCATCTTGGCTGCAGACCATTTGCGTTCCATTGTATGATGTAGTTATTAAAAATATTTTATTTCAGTGGTCGAGTTTTACCTCTTTTTCATATCATCAACTTGGATTTTATCTAATAATTTACTCACAACATTCATTTGTTTTTCTTTGTAATATACTAAGGGCTCAATGCACATGCAGCCTTTTTCATGGGTACTCAAATCTGAGGTTTCTTTTTTTCTATATTTTGTAAAATTACTTATAATGCTTGTTAAACCATCTTTTGTTATGTTTGTGTTAATATTGCACAATTCAACAAAACAATCACTACATCCACATGTGTTTTCATGAACATTCTTTGTTTCATTTGCTCTTGTACCATTTATTGGTGATGGAGTAATCTCTTCTCCCTTGACATATAGTGATTGTTATCTTTAACTTCACGACCCTCCTCTGTTACTTCTGTAAGAGACCGCATCCCGGTCATTCGAGCGCATGTGTGTGCGTATATCCCGTTTTCTCTCTCTCAAGGAATGCAACTTCTGCCAATACAACATTTCCGTCTGTTTCTCCATAACCATTGTTGTCTCGATTTATGTACAATCACCACTACTTACATTGCCATGCAAGCATTCCAATCATGTACTCATAATGTTCCACCAAATCTTGTGTGTCAAACTGTATGTGTTTGGGTTTGTGAAGATGCCAAACGTCTCGCCATTTCACTTATGTTATGCTACTGCATTGTATTCATTAATCTGTCTCAAATCTCATGCAATTGGCCATATGTGGAATTTCCTGGCCTTGCCATTGATATATGTTTTATCACTGTACGTTTATTATGTCTCTCACAATCGCCATCTGTTTGTCTGCCAACAAAGACAGATGTCCGAAATATTACCTCTGTTTTGCCCTGTCTGTGTGTAGAAACTACTTTGCAGCTCGCACCAGCCAATAACAACTTCAAGGATTCTGTACATTCATTCTTTAAGGAACCACCAATAAAGCAAACAACACCCAGCCAGTATGTTACTCTATACAATCCTTACACTGGTGACCCCGGAGTGACCCGAAGGAGCCGATGGCAGACGTCCGACCCAAGATGACAACCCACACACCAACAAACCCTTTGCTGCCTCCCCGCTTCCAGCCGTTCAGGAGTTCTCAGTAGATGTCCGACCCTCCGAGATGACCCATCCCACCACAGGAACCCTGGACGCCTCCTCCAGGCAGCCTGCCACCACCCCCGAACTTGTACCGGGCAACCTGACCAACGAAGGAGCGATGTAGCCTTCAACCTGCTACCGTCCTCCTCGAGTTCCTGCTGGCCGGCGCCATCCTTCAGCCTCCTACCCCCAAAGCCCAAGCCCTTTGTGCCCATTCCAATTGTCAGCAAGACATTTTCCACATCGACGCCTTGCTTTGTGGGGGAGTATTACAAGAGACGCATCCCGGTCTTTCGAACGCACGTGTGTGTGCATCATCCATCAGAGGAAACAAGACAAAATCAAGAGCATCCCGTTTTCTCTCCCTCAAGGAACGCAACTTCTACCATACAATATTTCCGTCTGTTTTTCCATAACCATTGCTGTCTTGATTTCTGTACAATCACCACTACTTGCATTGCCATGCAAGCATTCCAATCATGTACTGTGTTCCACCAAATCTTCTGTATCAAACTGTATGTATGTTTCTGTTGGTGAAGATGCCAAATGTTTCACCATTTCACATATATTATGATACTGCATTGTGTTCATTGATCTGTCTCAAATCTCATGCAATTGGCCATATATGGAATTTCCTGGCCTTTCCATTGATATATGTTTTATCATTGTACATTTATTATGTCTCTCACAATCGCCATCTGTTTGTCTGCCGACAAACACAGGTGCCCGAAACATTACCTCTGCTTTGCCCTGTCTGTGTGTAGAAACTACTTTGCAGCTCGCACCAGCCAATAACAACTTCAAAGATTCTGTACATTCATTCTTTAAGGAACCACCAATAAACCCGACAACACCCAGCCAGTATGTCACTCTATACCATCCTTACACTTCTGTAGTAGCATCTTCCTGTGTTCTTATTTGCATTAATATTTCAAATGAATTGGATAAAATCTTATCCATCCCATTTGTACCCGTTTCCTTATTATTTACAGTTTTAGTTTTTATTTCTAAAGCATTGATTAATTGATTATGAAATTTAGGTTTTGAAGACCAAGCGCCGGAACCCATCAGGATTATTCAGTGCCGTAATGAAGGTGAAATATATAATTTAACGATGTGATTGATAATGAATAGGTGAATGATGACATACTAGTAAAATTCAGCGTTAAAATATGAACATAAAGAATGAAGAATGATATTAGATAGAACCAACAAAAAATATATATTAAACTTTTATATTCAAAATATATACTTAGTATATAAAATAAATATAACTAAAATCTTTATTGAATATACTAAGATCATATCTCATTAAAATAACCAGATTCTTTTAGATAATCCATAAGGTTATCTACCTCAACGTCATCATTTAAAATTTCTAAAATAGTCTTCCCAGTTATTAAGTACTTTGCCCTAAAGTGATTAAACTTAGGACAGTTCACCAGCATGTGCTCAACGGATAGCTGACCACCACAGTGAGCACAAATTGGGTCACTGGTTCCGATTAAACTATAGCAATGAGTGAAGCGGACATGGCCAGTCCTAAGCCGTGTTAGGATGATCTCAAATCTTCTGTTACAATTAAAACCCAAACTCCAAAAATCGATAGTTTTTCTAATGTTTCTGTACTTCCTATTTATGGATAAAATGGGAAAGTCCATCCTCTGCTGCCATTTTGTACGAATGTATCGCCTGATAACTGGACGCATATCCAAATGTGGCACCTTATTAGTTAAGAAATCATATCTTGCAGCATCCTTTGTTTTACTATCAGCCAGTTCGTTCCCTTCTAGACCAGTGAGAGCAGGAATCCAGCAAAACTTTACTGATTTGTGGCGAACAGAAAGATAAAAAAGCTATCCCTGAGCCTTTTGAATTAAGGGATGGGTAGGGTTAAGCTTCTTTAGGGCTTCTAAAACACTCATTGAGACACTATATATTACTGTGGATTTAAATTTAGCAGATTTAAGATTTAAAGCATCAACTATGGCTGTTACTTCAGCAGTGAAAATGGATGAGGAGTCTGATAACTTTTTTATATATGATTCCCCCTCACAAACCACTGCACATCCTGCTCCATCTTCCGATTTTGATCTGTCAGTATAGATTTTCCTGTCATTTATATGCCTCTCACCATGCTCCAAAAACTTGTTTCTGACTTCTTCTTCCGAATGATCTTTCTTCTTTGTCTCTTTAACCCTTAAGGGACGGCATAATTTAATAATGTGCAGCACCCCAGACCGGGGAAACTTTGAGGTCGGCAAAATAAAAATAAAAATCACATCAATGGAAAGAGAATGACACATGCATTCACACTGTATAAATAAAAAAAAAAATTCTAAAAAATTTTCCCTGTCTTCCACGAGAAGTTGAAAATTACTATTTACAACCCCTTGTGGGGCCTCACTTACAAGACAATTGTAAATTTTACCAACTTATATGTTTTTTCTAATAAATAAATTTATTGTATTTTGTAAAATTATTATTACTGCTCACACAATATCAATACAGATAAGAAATAAATGCAGTAACAAATTTTTGGCATATTTGTTGTAAAACATTCACGTAAATTTACGCAAGGAAGATTCAATAACTTTTTTTTTTACTTTTACATGCTTTTTCTAATATTTCTTTTTAAAATTACATTTACAACCGACATACTATCGTAAAAGACAAAAACAAAAAACAACAGCAACCCCTTCGTATATTTACAAGCAAATTTACAAAAAGACTCATGTGAGAGAGAGAGAGATGCAGTACTTTCCCACTTGAAGTCACAAGCATTACTGATACTGGCCTAACTCTCAGTCTGTATAAAAGTTGCCATTAGTGAATTTTTAGCATATAGACATATTGGCACCTTTGTTTCGAATCATTATTACCATAACCATGGTGCGTAATTCTGCTTCACACTGAAGCTCAATCCGTCAACCTCCCCAAACCTGTTTTACCTCACACTGAGGTTCAATCCGTCCCTTAAGGGTTGATGCAGACATCTATTGCTTGAATAAACCATGAAGGGTTAGCAGGATGTTTCACTAGTAGGATCTGTGTTTTTATACTTCATCCTCTAGTTCACCCAGCTGTCTGATTGGAAATGGTATTGAAGATCTAGATCCAAAAACACATGAGTCACACTGTTTTAAGATCTCAAAAGAAGGATTCTCCTTCGAGCTTTTCAGCCGTATGGTATATCTCAGACCTAGCTCATGCCTCCTTAAGTCCAGTGGTAGCTGATGGGAGTCTACACAAATACTTTCAATGGGTGAAGTTCCAAAAGCTCCAGTGCAGATCCTTAGGCCCATATTATGCACAGCATCCAATTCCATAAGTTTAGTCTTTGAAGCAGATGAGTATTCTTGGCAGCCATAGTCTAACTTAGATAAACATAACTGCATTATAAAGCCTTAACAACGATTTCTTATTAGCACCCCAATTAAAATTAGATAGTACTTTTCAAATATTTAGTGATCTCTTCACTTTCACTTTTAACTGGTCAATATGATTATTCCAAGTGAGCTTTTCATCAAATACCATTTCTAAAAATTTTACTTCAGCAGAGTAAAGTAAAATAATTCCATTTAAGGTGAGAGCTGGAATGGTTTCCTTATTCGGCATCTGCCGAACCGATCAGCGGCAATTTTAGATTCGGAATATCAAAACCCTTGCTCATTAGCCCACTTACTTACTTTGTCGATGGCTCTTTGCATGAACCTGCTAGTGGATGCTGCATCATATCCTGTGCAGTACAGAGCCAAATCATCTGCAAATAAAGACCCTTTTACTGGTGACGATATCTTTTCTAATACTCCATTAATGGAGAGTGACACAAGGACACTACCCTGAGGAACTCCCTCTTCTAGTAAGGAAGGCCGTGATACATGATTCCCACTCTTACCTTTATATATCTTTCTGATAAAAATGAATTTATAAATCTGATCATTTTTCCTTTAATGCCCATCTTATATAACTTTTTTATAATACCATACTGCCATGTGGTGTCATATGCCTTTTCCAAATCAAAGAAAACTCCTATTGTTTGGCACTGTTTAGCAAAACCTTGTTGTGTTTGGTTTGAGAGCCTGAGCAAGGATCTAGAGTAGATCTACTTTTCCAAAAGCCAAACTGGAATAGAGAAAGCAATTTATTTGTTTCCAAGTGCCATACAAGCCTGGTGTTAATCATCTTTTCCATCAGGTTACAAACACAACTGTTGAGAGCTACTAGTCGGTAGCTGCTGGGTAAAACAGGATCCTTGTTTGGTTTCTTCATAGAGAGGATTAGAGATAATTTCCAGCTCTTAGGAATAATACCAGTTTCCCAGATTTCATTTATTAAATTTAATATAGTATTTTATCTTCACCAGGGGCTGATGGTTTGGTATTCTGCAAGGCATCTTTGAGTTCCTGCAGTGTAAATTTTGCATTGTATGGTTCAAAATTTTCACTCAAATCAAGAGAAATCTGGGAATTTCTAATGTCTTGGAATTCTACAGAATAGTTCTCACTACTTGATATTCTCAAGAAATGTTCTCCTAATTTTTCTGCGACCCTCTCTGGTTGGGTGATTAGGAAACTAAGCTTGGAAGCACACAATATAATCCTGGGTAAATTACAGCATATATAATTCTCCACCACCAATTGGAGATAGAGTTAAGGGAGGTGCAGCAATTATTGCATAAGTCGTTGCAACACTCCTTGCTATCAATTAATACTCTTCTCCAAGCTGTAGCAGTAACTTTCATTTTAGACAAGCAAATTACAGTTTGCTCCATCTATCTTCCTCCTGATTTGGACTTCACTTATAATTATATTCACTCACTGATCAATCAGCTTCCTACTCCTTTCCTCCTCCTTGCGATTTTAATGCTCACAACCCCATATGGGGTGGGAACAAGACAGATGCCAAGGGTAGGATGTTGAAGGATAATATGGATGATCATAATATCACTATACTCAATAATGGAGCCATGACTTACCATAACATCTACTCCAATATTATTTGGCTATTGATCTGAGCTTTTGCTCATTAGTGTTCACATTGATTACGAATGGTCAGTAAATGAATATCCAAATGGGAGTGACCACTTCCCAATTCATATAATATCAGTTAAGAATCAGCCATCTGAGTCACCTCCCAAATGGAAGGTAGATGAAGCAGACTGGAAGAAATTTAATGAGTCTGTTCTCATGAACCAGAATGTAAAATCATTTCCATCCATCTCAGAGGCATATAATTACTTTAATGACACCACCATCAACAGTGCAATTGCCTCTATTCCAACAACAAAAGGGAAGCCCTCTAGACCAGCAGTTTCTTGGTGGAACAAAACCTGCAGTAGTATGAGAAAGATCACTAGAAAATGCTACAAAAAGTACAAGAGGAGTGGAACTGCCCAAGCCAAAGTTATTTACCAATGTGCTGTGGCCAAAGCAAAATAAATATTTTATAAAAACAAAAAAGAGTCATGGATGCATTAATGGCATTAGCTCAAAAACACCATCCAAAATGATTTGGAAGAAAATTAAAAACTAAATGGCAAGTTTGTCCCTGAACCTCTGCCTACCCTTAAGATAAATGGTGACCTGATCACCCAACCAGAGAGGGTCGCAGAAAAATTAGATCATTTCTTGAGAATATCGAGTAGTGAGAACTATTCTCTAGAATTCCAAGACATTAGAAATGTCCAGATTTCTCTCGATTTAAGTGAAAACAATTTTGAACCATATAATGCAAAACTTACACTGCAGGAACTCAAAGGTGCCTTGCAGAATGCCAAACCATCAGCCCGTGGTGAAGATAAAATACTCTATGAAGTGCTGAAACATCTCCCAGAAAAGTCAAAGAAATTTCTTTGGCTATAATGAAATCTGGGAAACTGGTATTGTTCCTAAGGGCTGGAATTTATCACTAATCCTCCCTATGAAGAAACCAAGCAAGGATCCTACTTTACCCAGCAGCTACAGACCAGTAGCTCTCACCAGTTGTGTTTGTAAACCGATAGAAAAGATGATTAACAACAGACTTATGTGGCACTTAGAAACAAAATAATTACTTTCTACATTCCAGTTTGGCTTTAGAAAAAAGAGGTCTGGTTAAACAAATCATTTATAACTAAATTTAGATCCCTTGCTTAGGCCCTCAAATCAAATACAAGGTTTTGCTAAACAGTGCCAAACAATAGGAGTTCTCTTCAATTTGGAAAAGGTATATGACACTACATGGCGTTATGGTATTATAAAAAAAGTTGTATAAGATGGGCATTAAAGGAAAAATTATCAGATTTATTAATTCGTTTTTATCAGAAAGATACATAAAGGTAAGAGTTGGGAATCATGTATCACGACCTTTCTCACAAGAAGAGGGAGTTCCTCAGGGTAGTGTCCTTGTGTTGCCCTTTTCGTTATTACCATTATTGGAGTACAGTAACCCCCGCGTATTCGCGTTCTCACGATTTGCGGACTCACGCATTCGCAGATCTCTGTGGAACGTATCTACCCATTCTTCGCGGAAAATTCGCCCATTTGCGGTATTTTTCACTGAGAAATATTCACTAATTACTGTATTTTCATATCATTTTCATGACTAAACACAATTTTTGTGATAAAACTATTAAAATACTCAGGTACACGCATTTTTAGAGGGTTTAGGCAGTTCTAAGTGTTTTTAGAGGGGTTTTAAGTATTCATGGATTGTAGCTATTCGGGGGGGGGGTTGCAGTATGCATCCCCCGTGAATACAGGGGGTTTACTGAATTAGAAAAGATATCATCACCAGTAAAAGGCTCTTTATTTGTAGATGATTTAGCTCTGTACTGCACAGGATATGATGCAGCATCTACTAGCAGGTTCATGCAAAGAGCCATCGATAAAGTAAGCAAGTGGGCTAATGAGCAAGGGTTTCGATCTTCCGAATTTAAAACTGTTGCTGTTCGGTTCTGCAGATGCCAAACTGAGGAAACCATTCCAACTCTTACCTTAAATGGAATTATTTTACCTTACTCTGCTGAGGTAAAATTTTTAGAAATGGTCTTTGATGAAAAGCTTACTTGGAATAATCATATTGACCAGTTACAAGTGAAAGTGAAGAGATCACTAAATATTTGAAAAGCAGTGAACTCCCCCATATTCACGGGGGATGCGTACTACGTCCTCCACGAATAGCTAAAACCAGCGAATACTTAGAACCCTTCTAAAAGCACTTAGAACTGCCTATTTTGATAGTTCAAGCACACACACAACAAACTAAAAATGCATATACAGGTATTATCCTACTTACAGTGGGGTTAGGTTCCAAAAAAAACCATCGTTTGTTGGAAAAAAATGTAAGAAATACCAAAACATATCTCGAACATAGCCTAGCCTACACTAAGGTATTTGGCACCATGTATTGTACACATATATGGTAGCCTAGCCTACACTATAAAATATACTCTTTACATATATGGTATAGTAATTATTAATACCAGCTAATTCTGGAGGTTCATGCAGAGTGACTTACCATAATTCAATACAAGAGGAAATTGAATAACAAACAAGAATTAACTTAGCCAAAACTATGGTATATTGTATAAATACACGGTAGTGTAGCCTACATTATACTCTACTCTATACTGTATTCACGTCGTATTACACAAACGTCAACATAACAAATATACAGTACATCTTTTCTATGGATCTTTTGAAATTTCGCTGTATTTAACTCAGTTCAGAGAGCTTTTATTGCTTCTAGTTAGCGTAAATAAATCTCTTTAGATATTTTATTTATAAGGGGCAAGGTTATTTTTTGTTATATGAAGTGTTTTTAAGTCAAAGTATAACTAAAATACGTCTCATTGTGAAATTAATTTATCTATTATTTTCGTTAATAGATGATGATTATCTATTATTTTCGTTAATAGATGATCATTGATGATGGCCATTTGGGGGCGTCTGTTTTGTGTAAAAAATATTCAAGATTCCGTTTGCTATTTTCACTTGGTTTCATCATAATAAGAGCTTTATGCATTTATCATTTATTGGCGTAAAAATAACAGTACTGTGTTCTTTTTTGCCCAGTAGTTTTGATTAAAATACTTTTCCATTTTAATTACGATCAAGTCTCATCCATCTTGCCGATGCACAATAATTTACAGTATAGTCATTAGCAGCTTGAACATTGTTTTCTCAGCTTCAGCTACAACTTGCAGCTTAAATTTAGCAGTATATTTCCTCGGTGATCTTTTATCCATACCGAATAAGAGTATAATGTAAAAATATATTAGTCCTATTCTGATTGACGACATTTGTGCCATAACCTATGGTAACTGTTTAATACCGTACAATGGTTGAATTACCAGGTAAACGGCTGTTGTTATCCAATTCGATTATATGCAAAACAAGTTTCTCGGTCGGTTGTTTATGTCTGTACGCATTTACACAAGAGTATAATGTTACTAGCAATACTTTTATCATTCTCTTTTACTTTTTTAACTAGTAGATGGGACAAAGAGATGGAGGAAAAGTTGTCTATTGTAATTTGGTGTCTCTCACTGCCTGATTATGTCGTGCAAGATTAAAAAATTTCTTATAAATAAATAATATTATCATATCGGTATTAATTATTTACCCCATTGCAAAATCGAATTATTGTAAGGTGAATTATCTTAACTTGAGCATTACCCAAGTATTATAATAGTTTTATCACAAAAAGTGCATGAATATTTCTCAGTGAAAAATACTGCAAATGGGCGAATTTTCCACAAATAATGGTAGGTACATTTGAAAGAGATATCTGTGAATACGCGAGTCTGCAAATCGTGAGAACGCGAATATGGGGGGTTTACTGTAGTATCTAGTTTTAATTGGGTTGCTGATAAGAAATCATTGTTAAGACTTTATAATGCAGTTATGTTTATCTAAGTTAGACTATGGCTGCCAAGTATAATCACCTGCTTCAAAGACTAAACTTAAGGAATTGGACGCTGTGCATAACATAGGGCTAAGGATCTGCACTGGAGCTTTTAGAACTTTACCCATTGAAAGTATTTATGTAGACCCCCATCAGCTACCACTGGACTTGAGGCATGAGCTAGGTCTGAGACACCATGCGGCTGGAAAGCTCAAAGGAGAATCCTTCTTTTGAGATCTTAAAACAGTTTGACTTGAGTATTTTTGGATCTAGATCTTCAATACCATTTCAAATCAGACAGCTGGGTGAACTGGAGGATGAAAGTATAAAAACACAGAAGATTCTACAAGTGAAACATCCTGCTATTCCTCCATGGTTTATTCCAGCAATAGATGTCTGCATTAAAGAGACAAAGAAGAAAAATCATCTGGAAGAAGAAGTCAGAAACAAGATTTTGGAGCATGATGAGAGGCATATAAATGACAGGAAAATCTATACTGACGAATCAAAATTGGAAGATGGAGTAGGATGTGCAGTGGTGTGAGAGGGGGAATCATATATAAAAAAGTTGTCAGACTCCTCATCCATATTCACTGCTGAATCAACAGACATAGTTGATGCTTTAAATCTTGCATCTGATAAGAAATTTAAATCCACAGTAATATATAGTGACTCAATGAGTGTTTTAGAAGCCCTAAAGAAGTTTAACCCTACCCATCCCCTAATTCAAAAGGCTCAGGAATGGTTTCTTTATCTTTCTGTTTGCCAAAATCAGTACAGTTTTGTTGGATTACTGGGCACACTGGTCTAGAAGGGAATGAACTGGCTGATAGTAAAGCAAAGGATGCTGCAAGATGTACAGAAACATTAGAAAAAGTATCGATTTTTGGAGTTCGGGTTTTAATTGTAACATGTGAGATCTTCCTAGCACAGCTTAGGATTGGCCATACCCACTTCACTCATAGCTATATTTTAGAGGGAGCCAGTGTCCCAGTTTGTGCTCACTGTGGTGGTCAGCTATCCGTTTAGCACATGCTGGTGCACTGTCCTAAATTTAATCGCCTTAGGGTTAAGTACTTACTGGGAAGACTATTTTAGAAATTTTAAAAGATGACATTGAGGTAGATAACCTTATGAGTTATCTGGAAGAATCTGGTTATTTTAATGAGATAGGATTTCAGTATATTTAATAAAGATTCTAGTCATATTTATTCTTATACTAAGTATATATTTTGAATATAGAAGTTAATATATACTTATTTTTTGTTGGCTCTATCTACTATCATTCTTCATTTTTTACGTTCATATTTTAACACTGAATTTTACTAGTATATCATCATTCACCTATTCATTATCAATCATATAATTAATTTATATATTTCACCCTCATTACAGCGCTGAATAATCCTGATGGGTTCCGGCACTTGGTCTTCAAGACCTAAATTTCATAATCAATCAATCCGCTCATATTTTTCTCCATAATATTTGAACAAATTTTGCACAAAAAACATTCTGATCACACTTTAATGGGTCATAAATGACTTATGGCAACACTAACCTCAGTCCTGGATACAAGGGAGATCAGGGTGTCCTGAGATTTTGTGAGGGAATGCACTACATCTCCCCCATCCCAGTACATCTTGTATATATTTGCCCATAAATATACTCAGGGATTGCTGTTGGTTTTAGCTCTTATCTTTTACTATAGTATGTTAGCTGTAATTGTAATTTTGCAAAGTAAAGTACAGAAAGAACATTTATAATTCACTAAAAGGTACATCTTCCCATCCCTGTACATCCTGCAAACATTTTACCATAAAACTCGGGGATTGTTGCTGATTTTAGTTCTTATCTGTTATATTATGACATTAGATATAACTAATTTTACAAAATAAAAAAAAATTATCAGAAAGGATACGTATAACTTACAAAAATTAGCATATTTTTACGAGTGTCTTGGAAAAGAAGCCCCCCCAGAGGGTTGGAAATACTCACTTTCAAGTTCTCTTGAATGGCACAGAAAATTTTTAAGATTTTTTTTTTTTTATAAACATACCATGTGCATTTGCTTATCTCCCTCTTTTCCAGTGGTATGCTTTTTTTTTTTTAATTGGCTGACAAAGTTTGCCCAGTCTTGGGATATTGTTAACCCTTAAAAGACAGGAATCCTCATATGAGTACTGTATCTACAACAGGTTCTGAGTGATGGACGGGAATCCTCATTTGAGTAATCATATTTTGCACCATACTGTTTGAATGAATTTAGTGGGAAGGATGTTCATAGCACTTCAATGGTCCATGACTTATGGCAACTATTACCTCGGCACGGGAGAGAGAGCTATCAGTATGCCTTGAGATTTCCGAGGGAAATGTACTGTCTCTGCGCAGCTCCAGGACGTCTTTTTATTTATTTGCTCATAAATACACCCACGGATTGTTGTTGGTTTTCGTTCTTATCTTTAATGATAGGATGTCAGCTATAATTGCAATTTTAAAAGAAAAGTGCAAAGAAATATTAGAAAAACATGTTTACCTCACAAAAAGTTACTGCACCTCCCATCTTAGTAAATCTCATAAATATTTTACATCAAATATACTCAGAATTTGTTACTGATTTTAGTTCTTATCTGATTTGAAATTGTGTGAGCTGTAATTATTTTACAAAATAAAATAAATTAGAAAAAACATGCCTAACTCGGTAAAATTAATATATTTTCACTAATGTCTTGTAAAAGAGACCCCACAGGGTTGTAAATAGTCACTTTCAACTTCCTGTGGAAGGTAGGGAAAATTTTTTTTTTTTTCCTACACCATGTGCATTTGCAATACCTTCCTCTTTCCAGTGATGTGTTTTTTCTTAAATTGGCCAACCCTAAAGTTTGCCCGGTCCAGGGGTGTGCTTGATATATATTAAGCCCATCCCTTTAGAGTTATTATATATTCAGCCTGGCCTGTAAGGGTTAAAATTTTATAATCAGTAGTTAATCTCATTCAAAATATTTTCTGTATAGTTTGTCTTGTTTGTTGTTCCCAAGTATTCCTTGGCATAATTAATATCAAAATGTGGTATGATACAGTAATAGAGGCTGCTCCCAACAGATCCCTGCAGAGCATGACTGGTGAAGAGTGGCAAGGAGACTGAACATAGCCAAATTGAATAGTATGAAGGACATGCAGCTGTTTTTACTTAGCAGAAGTAAGAACTTTGCAATTTGTCTGAAAATTTTTCACAAAAATTCTTGTATTGCCTTGTGGCCCCAAAATTTTACTATTGATTTTTACTGGCTTGTGAGGAAATATTTTTGATTACTATTCTTGACTGCAAAAAAATGTTGGACAACTTAGATGACTAAATTCTCCGGATGTTAACTTGACACAGAAGTCATAATCATCTTCCCTGAGACAACCAAACTGTTCATAAATGATGCTCATGATTCCATCTATTAGTTCAAACTGACCATAATCAGTTTATAATTAGACCTGTCCTTTATTATAATAAATTTGATGAACAATATTTCACAGTATCAGGGCTTTGAATAAAAATTTTGGGCAATTTTAAGGCTTCTGAGTGTTAAAAATGTTGAGATTCCTTACACACTGTTAACATTAAGACATCTCAAATGAAGCCTATTCATTACTTCCTGTAAAGGTTGTCACCTTGACAGCTCTGGTAATACTGGAAGCTAGCTAGCTCGCTCTCTCTCTCTCTGTACACATACACACACACACACACACACACAGATATATTTCCTAACCTATAGCAAGCCCAGTAATGTGAGTGCTTTATAGTCACAAATACTTGAAAAAGTTAACCTGTGTAAATATTAAAGATAACTGCTGAGTGTCTAAATTAACATTCTATGTATCGATAAATAAAATTTATTAGTCCATTAAAAATTCTTAAATTATCCACCACAGAATCTTCAAAATACAAGCAGGAATATGTGAAACAAAATACATTTAAATTATATTTACATTAAAATTTCTGGGAAAAATATCAATGCACTGGGATTTGATTCCTCTGGCCACAGGTTTCAAAGGTTAATGTCAAGATCTGATGACTCAAATATTCTAGGTGTGCTTGTGTACAATTAATTTTTCACTATTAAATTTTAGCATCGGGATTAATCCTTGAACAATTTCCGAAGACATGGTGTAGGTGCTAATGTTACACATACTCAAAACATTAGAACAAGAGACAGGATCACAAAAACAAAGTGTATCACCCTCCACTTCCTGTATATTCAAAAATGCATTGAGACAGGAATAACCATGAAAATAGTCTTTAGGTTATTGAAAAAAATTTAAACCACAATATATAAATAACTTTATACAAGGGCTACGGACAGCTCTTGGAATACAAAAAATTGTTCACATTAACCTAATAATTTTTCTTAATAAGCCTATTAAACTGCATAAACAAAAAAATACAATATTGAACAATTCCATTCTAAACAGAATGAACTATGCTAGCTCAAATTCAACAAAAGACAGAAAACAACTTTAGCAGAATTTAACAAGCCACGATAGATGCAGAAAAGAGCAAGGCACCCAGTCCACTCCATAGCACCAGTACTTTCTATAGTCCCACTCCAGAGGGTAAAAGGCTATTAAAAATAAAAGAGGGAAATAATTTCAATTATACAAAAAGCTATGGAGTTCTGGAGCCCATGAGACAGCAGTAGCACTGGGCTCAAACTGCATATACTACAGCAGACCAAACCATTCCTCCCCTGAACAAGCAGTACTGCAATCGGCCCTTTCACCAATTGGGCAGCTGCATGAATTAAAGGACACCGAGAACTCCAAACAGGAGAACCTGTAATTAAATTAAGCCACTGCATGTTAACACTAAAACGTGCAACAATACGCACAGGAGAGGAAAGGAAAGGTTCACACATTAAGTGTAAAGTGCTATGTTATCACATATGAAGGAATTCCCACTGCCTTTAATGAATTTTTTGTCCTCTGAGATGATAGGTTATATCCACTCCTGAATTAAAGGGATAACAGAAAATGGGAAGATTTAATAGCAGTGACCTGCAATGCCATAACTGCATGAAGCAGTAATCTGCAAAGTAATTCAGGAATACAAATTTTTGTATTACGTTTCAATACAAATTGGAAATAACCTGTTGTTTTTTCTTTAGCAAGGCCATCATATCTTCGTTAAGACTTTGGAGCTCAAATGTGTTATGCTATAACAGTGTGACTGGGAGGAGGGGGCAGCACACTTCCTGAGGTAAGGTGCAACTTAATCTTCGTGTGCCTGCTCCAAATGCACACTACTATCTCTTGATACATTCAGATCTTCCAACACCTCCTATTCATTGCTTAACATAGTCCTACCCATAAATATACTGTATAAAGTTTTATCACTTTGTAATATGCATAAAAAAACATATATAAGCTATTGTAGGAAACCTCTTTGCATAAGAGATGTCTGAAAGAAAGGACAATCCAGTGATTGCCACCCACCAATAATTTTTTTTCTTCTCTCTAAACCTGTCACGTTGTGGCGTAGGAATAACACACACACACACACGAGAGAGGATTTGTCTTTGCTTAGGGTTGAGCTTGGCAGGTTGAGGGAAAAAAAAAAAGTAAGGTGGAGATTCTGGCAGGATAACCACACTTTGATTTTTTTTTATGTATATCAGATGATTGATAGAGGTGGACACATCATGCGAGTCTTCAGTAATGTGATTCTTCTGTCTTCATTGGCTCTACAGTATAATATGTACAAGGAGCTTATGGAGAAACATCCATTTCCCCAGTAGACTATCGCATAAATCCTCATGTGCAGTTTTCCAGTGAAGGCTCGCCGGTGCAATATTTATTCTACCACCTTTAAAACTTTTCCAATGGCAATGGTCTTTCCTGAAATTAAGAGGAATTGATTAATGAAAGCTATATATGATACTGCTCTAAATGTACAATAGAAGTGACAGTAAAGTGCTTACTAAACAAAAAAAAGCTACAATTAAAAATCCTGAAGGTTATACAATTTGTAAAGTGTGAGAAAATTTATACCTTTAAGCCTGCATAAAAATAATGAAAGTAATTTTAAAAATATTTCAGCTAACCTTACATTTCCACAATGGTTTATTTTTAGTCTAATTAGACTTAACTGCAGTTTTTCTCCTCACCAAACTATTTTAGGAATGCTGGATACAAACATTTGGGACTGTCATCAGAACCACATATATTCTGTAGTACAAATACAGTATACTCTCATTTAAGATTCCTCTAAAATACATCAACAACTTTCTTTCTTTCTGAGCTGAAGAACAAAACCAATGCTAAGACAAATATTTCAAGATTTTAGAAAAACTCAAAATTGTTCCCAGATCGTGAATTTAATTTTTACTACAATTACCCTTAAGGGGAGCGCACACTTATATAGAAATAATGCTCCAATTTTTATGTTATACATATATATACGGTGATGTTCCAGAAAAAATTTGAGTGATCGGATGATTATTTTGGATTTCATTAAAAAAATTAAAAATAAAAAAGATTAAAAATGTTTCTCCTTCATTTTTAGAGCTATTGCAATGTCGCTTCATACGCAGAAAGTATATCATAGTAAGAAAAAAATCATGGGAAGAGTTTTTCTATTTTTCCTTTTTTTTTTTTTGGATCAGGGGATTTGTCCCCATAATTTGTATAATTTGATTATCACGGGTTCCTCGTCAACCAAAGAAAAAATTTAGCCTCCCAAAAATATTTGTCTTTCTTTCCTCTTTCCAATGGTATATTTAACTTTAAAATTGGCCTAAAAATAAAAAAAGTAGTTAGCGTTTGAAGTGCAAAAAAGTGAAAACTGAGAAAAACGACCGTAAAGGTCAACAAGTGCTTTTTTTGGCACTCGTGGTAAAAACTTATCTTAGAGCATTATTTTGGTTGATTTCTGGCTCCAGGTCACTGGCCCCCTTTATAAAAAGGGGTATTATTCGCTCGAGGCGAGGGTATCATCAAGTACCACCTGACTCATTGTTGCCTGGTTTGAAACTAAGAAACTAAAAGTTTAGTAGCTACCAGGCTGATATTCTTGACTCATTTTCAGTCGTTTTTTTCACTTGTTCGGTCTTTTTGGTCTTTGGAGTTTGATTTTCAAGCCTTTTTGTCTCTCGAATGAAGAACTTCTCCTATACTTTCACTTGCGCCAAACAGGTGTGTTAGTAAGTTGAATTTCTCATAGCCAAAGTTGTGTTCAATTTCCTCAATATTTATCTCACTCAATTGATGGTGCCGAGATATTCCATTGCTAATTCGCTTTGCTGGGCCACTAAATGTAAACCTACACGATTGGCACTTCATTAAAATATCAGTATCCCATCTATTGGCAGAGACTGCGACCTGAACTTTACCCCTGCAATTTCCTACCTTGCATCTAATACCCAACACTATTTTATCTAACTGAGATCTAGATATAATGAACTTGTCATCATATACAGTACTCCCTTTACATCATCCTTCATTCATTTCATCAACTGTGGGCGTATTTTTAAAGGTGAAAGTATATAGACTGTATTTAGAGTTACTGGATGTAGAAAAAAAGGCAAAAAACACTGCAAATAGCAAAAAAATTGCTCAGAGTAAAAAGTTGCCAACCACCCACTTTCAACATTTGGGGCAACTGACTCTGCACACTGTCTCTTCTTAGACCACGCATTCACCAAGGAACAAACCATTGTTGTTGCCAGACGTAGGAGATAAGGTGATATAAAAATCAAAATAATTAATAAATTAGGCGAATAAAGGAAAAAATGACAATAGTCATTAGGAGCCAAACGTCAGCCCTACCTCACCGTGTGGGGGACAGAGGCCCAAAACCCCATCAATTTTAATATTTCGAAAAAATGCTTTGGTCACGTGATAATGGTGTTGCTCATGTCTTACAGCCATTTAACCATTTTTTTAAATTTAAAAAATATTCATCAAAAATCGAAGAGTGCGCTCCCCTTAAAACAGAAGTAAAGAGGGCTGGAGACAAACTACAGGACTTTGTAAATACAGTAGTTTAGTAACAGCTTCTCAAGGGAAAAGTCTCTGCAAACCTGTTACCACTGAAAGACCTGAAAGAAATAGTTACCAATGCCAAACCTTAAATATTACAAACTGCCCATATTCCCAATGGATTATTATTATTTATAATAAAATAGTTTAACCAGACCACTGAGCTGATTAACAGCTCTCATAGGGCTGGCCCGAAGGATTAAAATGAAATGGATTGCCAGGTCTAAGCCATAGACTAAACACTGGGACTAAACGATGAATGAATAATGAAATTTTAAAAATAAGCAAAATGGCATATGCTTCCACACTAGAACACATGCACACATTAAATACATCTGTATAATTAAAAAAATAAATAAAACTGAGTAATGTATTTTCATAAATTAATTTTTATACTTTATCAATTAATTTAAATTTCCTTATGAATATTAAAATTGAGTCAATTAAAAATACCGCAGACCCTAATAAAACTTCACCAATGAATCCATTTCCAAAAGTTGATAACCAATGTTGGTTGTATTTTGGGCATTTGCATAACATGTTTAACTGTTATTATCACTCTGCATTCTGAGCATTTGGGAGCTGGTTCAGGTGGGCTGCTCATTAAGTGTCCATGTGTCAGACGAGTATCGACTATTCGGAGATGTTAAAATTATTTGCCCATGTCTTTCTCTCTAGTATGATGAACTCCATTTTATAACTCCAAGATTTATTTTCCTCAACGTATTATTTTCAGTTCATTACATTTATTTTGCCATTTGTTTACAATGCCTGCTTTTATAAGTGTTATATAATCGATAACTGAGATATTTACATTGGATCATGTCCAATGGGCTGCTTCTATAGCTGCTTTATCAGC
Organism: Macrobrachium rosenbergii; assembly: GCF_040412425.1. NCBI lineage: Eukaryota > Metazoa > Arthropoda > Malacostraca > Decapoda > Palaemonidae > Macrobrachium > Macrobrachium rosenbergii. The sequence continues at coordinate 522,981 of NC_089743.1, forward strand.
TTTTTCATTTCCTTTAATCCCTATATGGGCAGGGATCCGACATATTTCTATTTTTCCCCATTACAGTAAAGCCACCATATTTGTGGGGGATGCGTACTGCAGCCCCCTGCGAATAGTTCAAATCTGCGAATAATTAAAACCCCTCTAAAAACACTTAAAATTTCCTATTTTGATACTTTAAAAAAAAAAACCTAAACATGCTTATACCTGAGTATTTTAACCCTTTAACGCCGACTGGACGTATTTTACGTAGACAAAAGTTGTCTGTCGGGTGCCGAGGGGACGTAAAATACGTCGACTACAAAAAGTTTTTTTAAATATTCGCGGAAAAATACTTATAGGCTTCGTTTGCAAAAAATTTGAAATCATGCGCCTTGAGGGATGCTGGGAGTTCACGGATCACACTGTTGTTTTGTTTACAAGCGTGACCCAGCTGCGCAAGTGCGAATTTCTTTCTTTTCGCACTACAAAGCATCAGCGACGCATCGTCAGAGAGCGATTTCTTGACGCAGTCGTGTTTTGCCGAACTTGTGCAAGTGTTAGCGTGTTTGTGAAGCAATAGGACGTACGCAGAAATGTCCCAACGTCGTCAGGACTCTGAAAGGCGCGTATTACCTGTCGGTAGTGAGCGTGTGAGATGCGTTTTAAGACTTGGATGCTGGAGAGGGATCCAGCACCCAAGGTGATCCATCTTTTGAACGCTGTGTTGTACGGCCACGTGTGGCCGAAAGTGACCGTGGGCCCCAAGGACTGTACCCTGTAACTTTTACGACCCCTGGGAAACATCGGGGTGTCCGAGAGGCATTCGCAAACATTTTGGAGGCCTCCAACAAAAGGACATTGATGAATACTTGTTGGAGCTCGATCGAGAGCAGGTGGAAAGTCCTTATTTTGATGGCAGTTGGTCATCTACTGACGATTTTCCCCCAATGTCCGTACGAGAGCCAGAGCATGAAAGTGAACATGAGTTCAGTGGTTTCAGTGCTTATAAGGGAGAGTCTGAGGAGGCGGCGGCAACGATTGTGGCTGGTGGGGACGAGACAGAAAGTGATGGTGAAAGTAAGGGAGATGGGCCAGTGGGGGGTGTCAGTGTGAAGTCGTGCCCGCGCACGTGCCCGTAGAGGGTCGCAACATTGCGGCAGCCTAGGTGAAGGCCGTTTGAACAAAAGTGATGAGGGGTGGTTCAAGGACCCCACCCCACCTAACATGCACCCATTCACAGCAGTACCTGGACTGAACGTCCCTGTGCCTCTCACTGCACTGGGGTTCATTCAGCTCTTCCTTACGCGGGAATTGCTGGAATACCTCATTGCAGAGACAGCTGATACGCTCGGTACTGCCATGAGGAACTGCAGACGACGTTGTCATATCGATGGCGGGGCTGCAACCTCACGGACATGGCGCATTTTTTGGGGCTCCACATTTTTTTTGGAATGATGACTGCTGCCAACGTCAGGCAATATTGAGGCGGATTTTTTTTGGCACGCCCAATGTGCCCGGCATTATGCCCTGTGATAGTTTCCTGGCGTTGGACAGGTATTTCAATGCCTTCAACCGAAGGGCCATACCCCGGAATAACCCAGATCGCCTCATCTTAGTCCGCCCAGTGTTGGAGTACATTCGTGAACGGTGCCAGTTTCTTGTGGTTCCTTCCAAGAACCTTTCTTTGGATGAGGGATGATGCCATACAAAGGACGTCTAAGCATAAAAGTATACAACCCCAAGAAGCCAAAGAAATATGATGTGAAGTTATTTTTTATTACGGAATCCAACACTGGATACGTCGTTGACTTCTCTGTGTATTCCGGGGTCTTCTCCATGCTGCATGACACTGTCTTCGGTCTTGTGGATCATTTCCGTAACCAGGGATACCACCTCTTTATGGATAATTATTATAACTCGGTATCCCTGGCCCAGGAACTGTATGAAGCAGGTGTGCACATCAGTGGTACCCTTCGGTTGGTGCGTGGGGTCCCGAATGTCCTCAAGAGGTTCGCTAGCCACCCGCAACATCTGGTAAGAGGAGAGAGAGTGGCAGCGGAAGGGAGATGTCTTCTTCATCTGTTGGAAGGGGGTCCGACTCGTGCCCATGATTACGACCAATCATGAGCCCATCCAAGAAGAGGTCGTTCAGCGGAAGAGGACACGTCGGCAGGGCCGAGTTACATATGAGGAGTTTCGTGTCCAATGGCCTACTGTCATCGGGCACTACACTAGGCACATGGGAGGAGTTGATCTCTTTGATCAACTAATCCAGTATTATCCCTTCGCCAGGAGAACCAGGAGGTGGACACAGAAGCTCCTCAAATACCTCCTCCAGTTGGCCCTCCAGAATGCCTACATCCTCTACTGTGGGTACAATTCAGACAACCCAGAGGTTGTCCCACATCCAGTTTCTCGAGGTGGCCAGGAATGCCCTCATACTCTTCAATCTTGAAGAGTGGCCTTCCAACACCAACCCCCTGTCCCAAACCCCAGATCTACCCCGAGAGGATAGGGCAGATAGTCGCTAGGAGGGCCAACCTCGGTCGTCCTGCTCCTGCCGACACTGCCCCCTGCTGCTGCTGCCCTTGATGATGCTACCCCTGCTATCCCTGTCCTTGCTGCCGCCCTCCCTCACATTCCAATGTCCCATCGGGTAGTGGACCCTGTGTGTCAGCTGCAGGCAGGGGATCACACACTGGAGCCCCTAGAAGGGCGTAAGCAGAAACGGTGCCGGGTGTGCCACATGAATGGCAGAAGAAGAGACACCCTGTTTGTCTGTCGCACCTGCAAGGTAGCACTTTGCAGGATCGGGGAGTGTGACCGCTAATACCACACTGCGGTCATATATTGGAGTGCGCCTACCCGAGGGACACCAGAGGGCGCAGCGGACCGCCGAAGGGTGGCCCATCTGCAGTAAGGGCGCGCGTCTCCCTCCTCCACCTGTACCTCGTCATGTCTAGTGTAAAAAAATGCGAGACTCTTCAATGGAGGAGGGAGAAAACAAGAATAGAACGAAGAGTCAGGATTACGAGTATTCTGCATTGATTTTATATTTAATTTTATATTTATTACAAGTTTTTATATATCTGTATTTAATGGTGTTTTGTATATTATTTCGTTTTATGCAAAAAAAAAAGTTTTTCACCTGCATTCCTTTTATTTATGTATTTGTACCAAAATAAAAAAAAAAAAAAAATAAATATATAAATATAAATATATATATATATATATATATATATATATATAATATATATAAATATATATATATATATTTATATATTTATATATAATATATATATAGGTATATATATATATATATATATATAATATATAAATATATAAATATATATATATTTATATATTTATATATAATATAGGTCTTAATATATATATATATATATATATATATATATATATATATATATATATATATATATATATATATATATATATATATATATATATATATATATATATTTTTGTAAGCAAAACATCTTACATTCTAGTAATATTCAATCATTTACCTTCATTTTGAAACAAACAGGAAGTCTCTAGCACAATATTTCGATTTATGGTGAATTTAAAAAAAAAAAAATTTTTCCTTACATCCATGCGCTAACTGCTGAAAATCTCAGAAATTCTTTAGCCATTTTGTCGTATTTTTTGCACCGTTTTCTATTAGCTGTTACATAAAGTTTTATATATGAAAATGTGCGCAATTTCATGTAGAATACAACAAAAATAACTCATGGTTGTAACTTTTACCAGTTTTGAAATATTTTCATATAAATCACGGTAAGTGCCAAAATTTCAACCTTCGGTCAACTTTGACTCGACCGAAATGGTCGAAAAATGCAATTGTAAGCTAAAACTCTTACATTCTAGTAATATTCAACCATTACCTTCATTTTGCAACAAACGAGAAGTCTCTAGCACAATATTTCAATTTATGGTGAATTTTTTTAAAAACCTTTTTCCTTACCTCCGCGCTCGCTAACTCTGCTGAAAATCTCAGAATTTCTTTAGTCACTTTGTTGTAATTTTTGCACCATTTTCTATTAGCCATTACATAAAGTTTTATATATGAAAATGTGAGCAATTTCATGTAGAATACAACAAAAAATAACTCGCGGTTGTATCTTTTATCAGTTTTGAAATATTTTCATATAAATCACGATAAGTGCCAAAATTTCAACCTTCAGTCAACTTTGACTCGACCGAAATGGTCGAAAAATGCAATTGTAAACTAAAACTCTCAACTTTGACTCGACCGAAATGGTCGAAAAATGCAATTGTAAACTAAAACTCTTACATTCTAGTAATATTCAATCATGTACCTTCATTTTGCAACAAACTGGAAGTCTCTAGCACAATATTTCGATTTATGGTGAATTTTTGAAAAAACTTTTTCCTTACCTCCGCGCACTAACTCAGCCGAACATCTCAGAATTTCTTTAGTCACTTTGTCGTAATTTTTGCCCCATTTTATATTAGCAGTTACATAGTGTTTTATACATGAAAATGTGTACAATTCCATGTAAAATACAACAAAAAAATAACTTGTGGTTGTAGCTTTTATCAGTTTTGAAATATTTTCATATAAATCACGATAAATAGAAAAAATTTGACCTTCGGTCAACTTTAACTCAACCAAAATGGTCGAAAACTGCAATTGTAAGCTAAAACTCTTACATTCTAGTAATATTCAATCATTTACCTTCATTTTGCAACAAACAGAAGTCTCTAGCACAATATTTCAATTTATGGTGAATTTTTTGAAAAACTTTTTTACGTCCACTCGTTATTTAATTCATGCATCATTTTGTGATAATATTTTCTCTGTGTTGCTTTGATTGTTTTACAATTTGTTATATACCAAAATCATCGCAATTTAGTGTACAATACAAAGAAAAAAGATAACTCATTAGCTTTAACAGTTTTGCTCACAAAGCGATTTGTATACAATTATATATGAAATTTTTTTGTGCTGTCATATATTTCAATATTTATATATGATAATGATATTTTTTTCATTTCTGATGGTTGCATACTAAACTCCAGGCAATGAGAAAAATAGGAGCCAAAAATGAACTCTTAATCTTAAAAACTAAGCGTGCTGTGATTTTTTTGGGGAGAAAAAAAAAAAAAAAAAAAAAAAAAAAAAAATCTGCTTCGGCGCTAACTCCCGAACGCCGCTGGCATACGACAGACTTTTGTAAATAGAGGCTCAGCGTTAGAGGGTTAATCAAATTTTGCCTATTTGTTTTGCAGGATTATTTTGTAATAAATTAATATTGGGAAAGATCACTGGTGTACAAGTCATCAACTCTATTCCAATCTAATCTATTAACTATCCTTGTTGTACATAGAGTTAAGTCTGAGGAAAATGTTCCATGTGTTTTTGTAAAATATGTGCTAATTTCATCATCATTTGTACAGCACAAGTCGTTTAAATCCACGAACTCTTCTATTTTACTCCCTGTTCTATTTGAGTTTATACAATTACAGTCCCATATTGGGTTTGAGCATTAAAATCACCTATTATTAATGTAGATTCCTTGGTATTGTTAACTAAATCTTCAAGTTTATCAATGTCATAATTTTTATTAGGTTGGTTGTATAAATTATAAATAACATAATTATCGTTTTTTAATTCGTATTTTAACACTTGACAATTGCAGGCCAGTAAAGTCTACAGGTGCTATGTTATAACATACTTTATGTACATTTATAGCAGTACCTAAATTTCCTTCTTCCTCTCTAGATGTAGATACTAAGGTATATTTACCTATTGTTGATATTTTTTGCTGACATGTTGCAAACATATCATTGGTTTATATTCCCTTAGTAATCATTGTATTTCTCCCAAATGTAATCTGGTCTGTAGACCATTTGTGCTCCAATGTACAATATAATTATTGAAAATATTACGTAAGTGTGTTCAAGTGTTATTTCTTTTTGTGGATCAATTTGCATTTTTTCTAAAGTTTTATTTATGGTATTTGTTTTTCATTGTAAGGTATTAGGTGTCTGATGCACATACAGCCCTTTACATATCTGAACGAGTAGTTTCTTTATCCCTGCTTCTTATAAAATTTTGTAGTGTTTAATAAACTGTCTTTTGTTATGCTTTTGTTTTTGTTGCACAGTTCAATGAAACATTCATTACAGCCACACATTTTCATGTGTCGATTTTTCATTTACTCTTGCTGCACCAGTTGTTGGTGGAGTAATCACTTCTCCCATCACATAATCGTTCTTGTCAACGGTTTGTTCCTCTACTATTTCTTTGATGTTCTGGGTATCCGTTTCCATTGGTTTTATTATTGTTTTAGGAGACAAAGGTATATGCTTATCATTTTTTTGTTTATGTTCTTTCTTTGAGTCTCCCGTCTTTAGTTTAATTGATGTATCTCTAATAATAGTCAGTTTTTTGTTGGTCTTGGGTGGAGTTCTCTCTAGAGGCCTCTTTTTTTTCTTTAGCTTCTAATTCATAATAACTTTCTTCTAATATTTCTGTGGTGCTTGTATTATCTTCTAGTGTTTCAATTTCTCTTAATCTCTCAAATGAATTCGAACAAATATTTGTATATATTTCTTAGTTCTTTGCTATATTACTTTCTTCTTGCAAAGTAGTTATTTTTCTTTGAGATTTATCTATCAGGGTTTTGTTACTCTTTTCTTATCCCCATTTTTGTTTCATGTTTGATCTTATGACAGTAGAAAACGTTCGTTTCCTAGCAGGATCATGCACTCCTCTAACTTTTAATTCTAATTTGGCCTCTTTTATAGGCATTCCTGTTCTCTCCTTTAGTAATTTTAAATCTGTATTGTATATATAATATATACACTCCTTAGATCTTGCATGGTATTCTGTCCACAGTTCACACATTTCAATTCACCACACCTCCACTGTGTGGTATGTTTGTCAGATCCACAATACGCACATATAGATGCATTACAGCAATTTAGTATGTCAATACATACTAAAGTTTTGGCACTGTTGTGGTTTTGGAACACACGGTCTCAGTTCTCTGCTTTGGCCCGTGGTTTTAATTTTCAAGAGTAATTCATGGCCTTCAAATTTTATCTTTGCTATTCTCAGCGTTCTTCCATTACTCAATCTACTGGCTATGTCAAATATTTCGCAATCTTGTACATTGTTGTACCTTTTTTTAAGGGAGTCCAGCAATACGTTCTTTTCTATTGGTTCTTCATCATTATCAGAGAGTACTATGGTATCCTGTACACTGTTCATACTGTCATGTTTTTTATATGCACCTTTATATTATCAATATTTCTTATAGTTAAGTAATTTCCTGATTGATTTTTTGTTGTAGTTTCTATCAACCACATCTGATCTTTTGTCTAAATGACATTTCAGTAGCTGAAAGTCAATTCAACAGGAAGTTTTCTAATTTCAAGGCTGGTATCTTCCTCTCTCTTTCTAAGGTCAGGAATCCTGACCAACTTCCACTCCCAAAGGAGGAGTCGAAGTGAGTCAAGGTTAGGTCAAGATATTTGTTTTTTTTTTTTTTTGGTTTGCTTTGTACTGGACCATAGGGTTCCAGTGTCATTACATTAGGAATTTGATTTTATTTTCCAAGAGAAAGGTTGTCAGAGGAAGTTCCAGCAGTTGTCAACTGTGCAGAGTTACTACCATCAAAGGGCCCAGGGATACTCAAATCTTTATTTCTATTTGTCATAAAGATTTGAGGTAAAAAAAAAATTAAAACAAAAAGTTAAAAAAAAATATCATTAGCCTCTAATGAAGTTTATTCTTCCACAAATGGCACAACTGAAAGCTGACTCCCAAATGTCTGCATCCCTACCCTACCCCACAGGGGATGGCACAACGTGATCAGAGTGGCCCAAATGTAAGCCAGACCCGCTTGCTAGGACCGAAGGTATTATGAGAATACTATCATCCCCACCCTAACCACATCATGAGCAAACCGGCTAGAATGCCTGAGAGTCCTACCCCGCGAACCAGACCCCCTGGAATCCATGGTCCAGCCCTAAAGAACAGTTCCGCCTTTGAGCTATCACTCTAACTCTCAGGTCCGAACATTATCGGGCAGTTGATGGTCCTACCGCAGTTCTCACTATTTAGCTTCGGATATAAACCCAATTCCAGCTATATCTTTTCCTATTTAACAGGCCCAATAAATTTTAGCAAAAGTGGAAAATTCCACAGAAATTAATCCAAACAAATATATAATCATATATGAGACTCTTGGACTCAAACCTGGGAAAAAATGCCCGGGGTTCAAGAGCCCCCTCACCACGTCAAGGTGGTCCTACACCAAAGGGGAACATCCTCAATGACTTGGTTCTTGTTAATAGCTATGAAAGTCACTGCCTTTGAAAGCTTACTTAGCACATGTCTATCACCTTTTGCCACATGCCCTACATCAATCATTAGCCTACAATTGCAATTATAAAAGTGCACATTCTTCATTAGCATTATGTACTACCTTCAGAATTACAATTTAACTTCATACAGATTGTACAACAAAGAAAATCAAAGCTCACAACATAAAGTATAAAAATACTGAATTAATTTATGCTTACCTTCATCTCTTAAAGTAAATCGCCCAAGCTGTGGATGATCTTTGAAAGCTTCCATACAAATTACTCCGGATGTTTCAAATCTCATGATTGCAATCTATAAAGAAATTAACCAAATGCTCTACAACAAAATATACAAAGAAAAAGAAAGGCACTGATATGAAACGCTAAAGGAATACAATGGCACCTCAACAGATGTGTCAGTATTTGTGTAGTGTTTTGTAATGTGATGCTCATGTATGTACAGACAGGTAATGAAGCCCAAGTGGGGTGTTGTGACTCAAGAATTTTTAGTCCAAGTGAGAACTGCTAAATTTCACTGGTAAATAATGGAGCAAATGGTGATGTCTCGAACTAATGGGGTGTGGGTGTGGAATTGATATGCTGAGGCAACTACACTTGTTTTAACCATGAAGCTTAGAATTACAGAGCACGTGCTTACACAATGATATAATACTTATTAAAAAATTCAAGTAAGGAACTGTTGTTATTCATTTCATTAACAATGATTTGCAGCAATGTGATTGCCTATTCTGAAATACAGGTACAGCACATATGTGTATGCACGCAATAAAACAATTTAACCAAACATCTCACAACTCCTAAGCACAAGACTGTCAAATGAACAAAGGATGACATTTTCACTTGTAAGTTACTTTGCATATGTAAATTCAATCATTTACAACATGGACATTGTATTAACTAACTATATTTCACAGTTAGAACTTTTAACACACACAAAAAAATAACATACTGTACTTTATTTACAAAAACAAAAAACCAAAATTGCACAAGATACCATACAGTACAGTACATGTATTTTCCTCTATTCATCTACAACTCGACAACACGTCCAGTAATAAAGAATATCTGGTAAGTTGAGGTGCCAGGTGCCCTAAAATTTTCGGCCATGTGCAATGAGTACAACTTGCCATACAAGCTAATTTGAGAATTTTAAAAGCTTCACATCCATCAATCAAAACTGTAACAAAATGTTCTTCACTAAATGAATTTTTTTATTGGTTGTAAGCTACTGGTATAATTTATATTTCACAATGACCATAAACCCTCACCACTTCATGAAATACATTAAATTATTTAAGCAAAATAACTAATTAAACAAAATTTTTTTGTAAGTAAATTACTTGAGCTTCTATAAGGAATTACTGCAATACTTATATACTATTCAAATTACACGCACTTACCTGATCTTGTTTGACAAACCGCGGCCTAACCTTCGATTTTTCACCAGTCTTCTTATCTACAGTACAAATAAGTAGCTTCACCGTAACTTCTTCTGCAACAGTATGCATGTGACAAACTGCTGAATAACCCGCACAAATAATGGACTTGTGTTCTAATATAACAACCTGGAACATAATTGCATGCATCTGAAAATTAATGGTGTAGGCTGTGCATTTGTATATTTTGAACATGATACCGTTTCCCTTACAGAAGGATGGGTAAAACGAAAAACCAAGACAAAAGGTCACAGCCACTTCATACTTTGACCAGTGGAGTAAGCAATCATTTGTAAATAATCTATGCTCCATCTTGACATTATTCTAGAGAAAATGTCTGTAGCCTTTCCTGCTGGTTTTATATTAAAAAAATATAATTTTCTTCCTCAGAAAATAACAGAACTATGAACTGATTAAAAACACCTACACGCAGTCCCTGGTTAAGGGAGGGGGTTCCGTTCCTGGCAGCGCCACTAACCAAAAATCAACAATAATCATTATAGTAACAAATGGCGATTACGATGTTGTAAGCGCCAACAAACCACTTATCGGCACCAATAAACTGCTTACCGATGCCGACAAACCGCTTATCAATGCCGATAAACTGCTTAATGACACCGAAATTTGCTTGCTATCGCCGAAAATCTGGTTAACGATGTCGTTAGCCAAGCACCAAAAACTGGAACACCATTAACCAACACCACCAATAAGCAAGGACTACCTGTATATTCTATACTAAAAACACTACGCTGATAAATTTTAGACCCAGGCCTGCCTGAGCTGTCACACTCTCCCAACACTCAAGTGCTGACTTATTGATGAAATCCCCCAGAAAAAACTTAAAACATGAATATCTTTATAAAAAATTAAAAGGCTTTAACATAGGAAAAATCTATTTTTGGTAGCCACTGTGGTAGTGGTATTAAATTAGTTTAACCAGACCACTGAGCTGACTTTCAGCTCTTATAGGGCTGGCCCGAAGAATTAGGATAAAATACCACATAGGCTCACGTTTTCACATTGTAACACATACACACATTAAATACATTTACTCATGCTTCCACACTAGAAAAGTGTTAGTGTGTATTAAAATTCATAATAGGTTAAGTAATATTTTTTAAAAATTTTAATTTAAATTTGACAAATGCTATGCTTTCGTGCTTTTATTATTTACTTATTTTTATATTTTATCTATCAAACCACAGTTCCTAATGAACAGCAAATTCGAAACAACAGAAAATGAAAAAGATTCTGACAAAATTTAATTTATTGATTTATTTCCAAAAGCTGACAGTCGCTGTTGGTCATACTTTGGACACTCACATAACACGTCTGACCGTTTTTATCACGCTACTCTCTACGCACTTGGGAGCTGGGCCACGTGGGCTGCTCATTAAGTGTCCATGTGTCAGACAAGCCTGGCCTATTCTGATACGTGTTAGAATTGCTTGTGCATGTCTCTCTTTCTGATATGATGAACTCCATTTTTTAACATTGGGTTTTACTTATTTCAATTCGTTACTTTCAGGTTCTTCATTACAGATATATTGCCATTCATGATACCCATTTTTATATGTTACATAATCAGTAACAGGGATATTCACACTTGATCTTGTCATGTGAGTTGCTTCTATGGCTCCTTTGTCAGCACCTTCATTTCCTTTGATCCCTACATGGGCAGGGATCCAACATACTTCTACATTTTTTCCATTATTATATAAGTTATGGAGATATAATTTAATTTGTTGTACTATATTTTTTTATTTGCAACTTTGAATACAGTCATACCTCGAAATTACGCGAGGTTAGGTTCCGGAGCCCCTCGTGCAAGGTGAATTTTCGCGTAAGTTTGGCATGGTCTTTAAAAATGCTAATAAATGTTTATTTCCAGAGTTTAAGTACTATATATGACCCTAATCATGCTCATTTAAAAGCTAACTTTTAAATGAACTAAAGTTAGTGTAATTTTATTTAAAATTTAGCTTATTACCCTTAAAAAAGGAATACAGTAAATGGTTGACATAAAAATTGAGTACTGCACAGTTTCATAATAGCGCATTTACAGTAGGTGCGTACGTATACTAATGTTACCCCTAATTCATGGGATGCCGTTTTCATCTTTGAAAAATGCAGGGTATCACATCTTGTAAAAGTACACCAACTGAACGTGCTGTAATTACATGCACATACAGATTGCACCAGCACTTTTCTCTGAGGTGAACAGAGTAATTTTCAAAGAATGACACTTATGCAACTCTTAGTTACATCTCTGATATTACATTAAAGAATTCATTTTATCAAATGAGTGCGACTGAACAACCTCATCTCAAGGTCATGTAAAGTCCTTGTGACAAAGACTTTGCAAATGGACATAATACTTGTATGATATTTATGTACAGAAATATAAATATAAATTTTCCATATCGATTTTACAGTTAAAAGCATGAAAACTTATAAATGTACTTCAAACATTAAACAAGCATTTTCTGCAGGGGTATCATCTTTGAAAAGTGCAGTAACTTTGCAAATGGGTATCACATCTTGTAAAAGTACACTAAGTGAATGTGCTGAAATTACCCTTGCATCATATTTATGCATCTACAAAAATAAAAATAATACATTTTTGATACAGATTGTACACATGAAAGCATGAAATGCATTTTTCATAGAGATTTTACACATGAAAGCATGAAATGCATTTTTCATAGAGATTTTGCACATTAAAACATCAAATGCATTTTTCATACAGATTTTACACATAGAAGCATGAAATGCATTTTTCATACAGATTTTACACATAAAAGAATGAAATGCATTTTTCATACAGATTTTACACATAAAAGCATGAAAACTTGTAAATTACTTCAAAAATTAAACACCCACTTCTGCAGGGTTTCTCGAGAATTTCGTGCGTCTGTGAAAAAATCGCGTATGCCCATTAGTTAGGTTCCAGTGAAAAGTTCGTGTGTGTGTGAATTTGCGCAACTCGAATCGTGTAAGATCGAAGTATTACTGTAGCTTCTATAGCGCTTCTCGAGTCACTGATTTTGTACTATATTAGTATTGGATTTGTAACTCTGAATAGCTTCTATAGCACTTCTCAAGTCACTAAAAATCACAAAATTACTGAATGATGATTCTTTCATTATTTTTATAGCTAATGCAATTCCATACAATTCTGCTGTAAATACCGAAGCATTATTATGAAGAGAGAACTGATAAGTTTTGTCTTGGGACACTGCAGCATATCCCACTCTGTGTTCTGATTTAGATCCATCTGTATGTATTGCGTAATGTGAACCTTTTCAGTTTATATGTGCTATTGTATGTTCTCTATGGTTCTGGTGTATATAAGTTACTTTTTTGATAAATACTTGAGGTGTGTGCAAATTCTCATTTTATTCATTGTCCAAAGAAGAGGTGATTTTACTATTAAAGGCATTTGTATATTTATATTCACCGACTCAAAACAGTCTTCTAGCTCTAACTGGGAACGGTGGTGGATGGTTATTTATAAATACATCTCTTAATTCAAATAATTTTTTTGTTGGAGAATCACTTGTTTGAATCTTACAGCACTTTTCATTGTTACTAGCTCTCTATCGAGAGTCAAAGGCAGTTCACCACACTCAACTTGTAACAATGATTTTGTTGATGATCTAAAGGCTCCTGAGCATATACTAAGACCTTCATTGTGAACAGGGTCTAACATTTTCAGCACTGCGTCAGATGCTGACCCATATACTTCGCTTCCTTAATCAATGATAGTTTTCTAATTAGACTTAATGCTCTTTTACTTTTAGATTTTACATATGTAATGTGGGCTTTCCAGTTCAAGTGAGCATCAAATATTAATCCTAAAAATTTTGCTGTTCGGCCAACTGGTATAGTATGGTTTCCGATTTTTAAATCTATTTCTTAATCTTTTTTCCACTTTTTACTTCTATAAAACATGATTGCTTGAGTTTTATCTCTGGAAAATTTAAAGCCTACAGATAAGGCCCATTCATCTATTTTTACTATGCTTTTATTAATGATTCGTCCTGCATGTTTTATTCCAGATGCTGAATAATATATTGCAAAATCATCCATATACAGGTTACTTTTAATGCCAATAGGTAGATTATTACTGATATCATTAATTGCTAAAGTAAAAAGTATGCCACTTAGGACGCTTCCCCATGGAACACCATTTTCAAGTGGAAACATTCTGGACAGAACATCATCAACTCTCACCTGAAAACTGTGATTTGCCACAAGGTTTTTTATAATACTAGGTAAATGTCCACGGATGTTGTTGTTTTGTAAAGTTTTTAATATAGCATACTTCCATGTAGTATCGTATGCTTTTTCAATGTCTAAAAAGGCAGCTACAGTAACTTGTTTTCATTCAAAATCTCTACGTATATGGTCTAAGTTAGGAAGAGAATCTAATGTAGGTATGTCACACTGTGACCCGAACTGAATGGGAGTCAAAATTTTATTTTCTCGAATGTGCCATGTTAGTCGAGCATTTACCATTTTCTCACACAGTTTGCATACGTAGCGTGTTAACCCTTAAACGCCTATATAAATATTGAAATATCTGACAGCGCAAAAAAAAATCTTTCATATATAATTTTATACAAATCGCGCTGTGAGCAAAACCGTTAAAGCTAACAGGTTATTTTGTTTTTCTTTGTATTGTACACTAAATTGCGATGATTTTGGTATATAACAAATTGTAAAACGATCAAAGCAACACAGAGAAAATATCACAAAATGATGCATGAATTCGTAACGCGTGGACGTAAAAAATGTTTTTTTCAAAAATTCACCATAAATCGAAATATTGTGCTAGAGACTTCCCGTATGTTGAAAAATGAAGCTAATTGATTGAATATTACTAGACTGTAAGTGTTTTAGCTTACAATTGCAGTTTTTTACCATTTCGGTCACGTTAAAGTTGACCGAAAGTAGAATTTTTTCTATTTATCGTGATTTATATGAAATTATTTCAAAACTGATAAAAGCTACAACCATGAGTTATTTTTTGTTGTATTCTACATGAAATTGCACATTTTCATATCTAAAACTTTATGTAACGACTAATATAAAACTGTGCAAATATTACGACAACGTGATTTAAAGAATTTCTGAGATGTTCGCAGAGTTACAGCGCAGACACGTAAGGAAAATGTTTTTAAAAATTCACCATAGATCGAAATATTGTGCTAGAGACTTCCAATTTATTGCAAAATGAAGGTAAACGATTGAATATTACTAGAATGTAAGAGTTTTAGCTTACAATTGCATTTTTACCATTTCGGTCGAGTTAAAGTTGACCGAAGGTTGAAATTTTGGCAGTTATCGTGATTTATGTGAAAATATTTCAAAACTGATAAAAGCTACAACCATGAGCTATTTTCTGTTGTATTCTACATGAAATTACGCACATTTTCATATATAAAAGTTTATGTAATGACTAATGTAAAACGATGCAAACATTACGACAACGTGATCTAAAGAATTTCTGAGATGTTTGGCTGTGTTATCAGCACAAGAGACATAAGGAAAAAATGCTTTTTTTTTTTTCAGAAATTCACCATAAATCGAAATATTGTGCTAGAGACTTCCAGTTTGTTGCAAAATGAAGGTGCATGATTGAATATTACTAGAATGTAAGAGTTTTAGCTTATAATTGCGCTTTTTGACAATTTCGGTAGAGTTAAAGTCGACCAAAGGTTGAAATTTTGGCAGTTATCGTGATTTATATGAAAATATTTCAAAACTGATAAAAGCTACAACCATGAGTTATTTTCTGTTGTATTCTACATGAAATTGCGCACATTTCCATATATAAAACTTTATGTAATGACTAATATAAAATGGTGCAAACATTACGACAACGTGACGAAAGAATTTCTGGCGCGGACATAAGGAAAAAGTTTTTTTTAAAAATTCACCATAAATCGAAATATTGTGCTAGAGACTTCCAATTGGTTGCAAAATGAAGGTAAATGATTGAATATTACTAGAATGTAAGAGTTTTAGCTTACAATTGCATTTTTTGACCATTTCGGTCGAGTCAAAGTTGACCAAAGGTTGAAATTTTGGCAGTTATCGTGGTTTATATGAAAATATTTCCAACCTGATAAAAAGCTACAACCATGGGTTGTATTTTGCTGTATTTTACACGAAATTGCGCACATTTTCATATATAAAACTTTATGTAACGGCTAATAAACAGTGCAAAAATTACGACAAAATGACGAAAGAATTTCTGAAATTTTCGGCCGAGTTACCACGCGGGCGTAAGAAAAAAAGTTATTTCAAAAATTCACCATAAATCGAAATATTGTGCTAGAGACTTCCGATTTGTTGCAAAATGAAGGTACATGATTGAATATTTTAGCTTACAATTGCGTTTTTCGACCATTTCGGTCGAGTCAAAGTTGAACGAAGGTTGAAATTTTTTGTAGTCGACGTACGGTACGTCCACTTGGCACCCAACAGACAATTTTAGTCGACGTATGATACGTCCAGTAGGCGTTTAAGGGTTAATGGAAAATATATTGCAGATTTTCTGGAAAATTCTAGAAAAATCGCAATATATGAACACCCAAAATTTCTCATTAAATCCATTAAAATATTAATAATAAATAGTGTTTCTTAGTCTAAGAAAAACAAAACAAGCGTAAAATAGCAAAAATCAAATATCTGCACTTGTAACTCCTATGACAAAAAAAAAGGACCATCTGGGAAGTGATGCCTATACAGTACCGCGTGTTCCATTGTTGGGAAAACACAAAGCGTACCATCTTGGTGACTAAGTGCGTTGTAACACAGGCTGTGATTGCTGCATGGGAGGGAGACGACAAATCACAGCTTCCCAATTTCTAATTGTGCCGGTGATTGGTGCTTAGACTGATGCTCAGAACCTGCAGCATCTCCCCATATCTCTCTCTCGTGGCCACTTCGCTTCAAGCTTTCTCGCCGAACAGTTTACTTTACGCTGTGCTGTGTGATTTTTTTTGTGGTTTTTGTTGAACTTTGCTTCAATTTTCACCCCTGCAATGGCTCCCAAGCGTGCTGCTTCTTCCAAGGATGGTACTGAGCCTAAATGCCATCGAAGAATGGTGACGATCACTGAAAAGGTGAAACTTCTCGATATGTTGAAGGAAGGGAGAAAGTTTGCGGCTGTAGCTCGCCATTTTGGCGTGAACGAATTCACCATTCGCTACATCTACAAGGATGAGGTGAAGATTAGGAAGACACCTGCCATCACCTTTAATAAGTCGGCAAAGAGAGTGGTTACGGCTCGTAATATAACGATCGTCCGTATGGAAGCTGCTTTGGCCGTATGGATAGCCGACTTCCGAAAGAAGAACATAGACTTGGATATGAACATTATCCAAACAAAGGCTAGGAGCCTGTACGAGACCTTCGCCGCTAAGGATCCAGAGGACGACAGTGGCGACCATGAAGAAGCAGGAGGAGATAAAGAAGACGTAGAAGATCCGCAACCAGGGATGTCCAGTCATTCACCATGTAAGAAACTGCAATTTTCTCCTAGCAAAGGGTGGTTTGCAAAGTTTCAGAAACACTACAGCCTAAAAAGCGCTTCCTTGCATGGCGAGGCTGCTTTGGCTGACACGGTCGCTGCTGAAACATACATCAATGAAACCTTCAAGAAGATTATCTCTGAAGGTGGATATCAGCCCGAACAAGTTTTTAATATGGACGAAATGGGCTTGTTTTGGAAAAGAATGCCCTCACGAACTTTCCTGTTCAAAGAAAAAGTAAAAGCCTCTGGCTTTAAAGCATACAAGGATCGTGTGACCCTCGTGATGTTTGGCAATGCTGCGAGATTTTTATTAAAGCCAGGACTTATTTACAAGTCTAAAAACCCAAGGGCTTTAAAAAACAAAAACAAGAATCTGCTACCCATACATTGGATGCACAATCCAAAGGCCTGGATAACAAAGATGCTGACCTCCGACTGGTTCCACCAGTGTTTTATCCGGCAAGTGAAGGTGTATCTAGCAGAAAAGGGCATGCCATTCAAAGTCCTTCTCATTATGGATAATGCTGGTGGCCATGCTACTGATATGTCATATTCGGGGGTTCAGGTTGAGTTCCTTCCGCCCAACACGACGTCACTTATTCAACCAATGGATCAGGGAGTTATCAGGGCGTTCAAGGCCCTATACACGAGGAATGCCCTGGCAAACCTGGTTGCTTCCGTGGATGCCTCCCAAGAAGAGAACGATTTCAACTTGAAGGCATACTGGCGGCAGTACACAATTGCTACATGCCTCTAAAATATCCACAAGGCATTGGAAGAAATGAAGCCTGCCACCATTAACAGCAGCTGGAAGAAGTTGTGGCCCGAGGTTGTTTACAACGACAAAGGATTTACACCTGCCGAAATCCAACACTTGGCAGTACAGAAAGCTGTGCAATTGACTGCGATCCTTGGAGGTGAGGGCTTTGCAGACATGACCACGGGCGATATCGACGAACTTCTAGACTGCCACTCCCAGCCGCTAACTGACAAAGACCTCGAAGTCAGCGAGCAAAGAAGCAGCAGCAGCGCAGCAAGAAACAGAAGTTGTCTCCCAAACTGGCTTGACTCTGGAACTAATCGCCGGGCTCTGCAACCTGGCTAAGGAACTGCAAGAGCAGTCTCAGGAATGGGACGACGATATGGCTCGATTGGTTCAATTCTGCAACATGGTCGATGACGTCATGGCCCCCTACAAGATACTCTTCCACCGGAAAAAGAAGCAGCGGCAGCAACTGCCAATCACAATGTTTTTGAAGCCTCGCAAAAAAGAGCCAGTTCCTGCTACTGCTACTACTGTTACACCTTCGGAAACCGCAGAAGAAATGAAAGAGGTGCCCCAGAAAATGGCACTGCCGTACAGTAAAAGTCATCATTACCTTCATCGTATCATTTTTACCGTGCAGCAAATTCATCACCATCTTCATTCAAGTTTTACTTCAACTTCTTTCATGGTGAGTACATTAACAATCTATTTTTTTTTTTATCTCAAGTGTTACTGTACTGTATTACATGTAATACAGTACAGTAACATGATATTGTATTGTATTACTGTATATATTATTACTGTACATATACTGTATTTTTTAAAATTTAAAGCTTGCCGATCACGTCATATACTATAGCTACTTTGCCACAGTAATTTAGCCCCTGTTATATGGTACTGTAAACTTATCTACCGAATTCATATTGCTTAACAGTTGTCCCTGTTATTAATAGAGTAAAGGATGGGTTGTTAAGAGTACAGGAAGGGTTTTAGGGTTGTTAAGAGTACAGGGAGGGTTTTAAAAAGTCCCACGACTTTGCTGAGGGATATGCACGCAGTCTGGACACCTCGTATTTTGTTTAACATATTGTTTGACAAACACTCCATGCCCAGACCACCCCGTGTACTTGGATACGTCCTCCATACTAAAGTTACCGAAAAAGGCAAGTGAGGCTGCGTACTTACGGAGGCCATGTGACTTTGGATCTGATCCTGGGCATAGATCTACAATTAATTTACAAATGCTGGTTCTGAGGCTTTCTAGGCAAAGTGGGGTGCTTTCGTTTGGTACCAAAAAGAGGGGCCCTTGCGTGATATGGTTGGTGCGATCAAGGTACTTTTTCACTGTGGCCACTGGACACAGCTTCGGATTAGAGGGCAAAGAAGGGATAACTATGGTTTCCGTCTATGAAACGGATTCTCGTTTTTAGCTAAAAAATCTCCGAATGAAAAGGTTACTTTATTCTTTCCAAAAGAACAAAACTGATCTCTTTTTAGCGCAAGGATCTCTGCTGATCTGGCTCCCATCGCCAGGCCCACTAAAAACAAAGTTTTTTCTAACAAGAATTTCATATTATTGTCTGAACGTCTGTTCAGAGCAGCTAGGACTATATCTAGATCCCATGATAATTCACATGGTTGTTCACTCGGCCTGCGGAGAGCCATTGATTTCATCATCATTTCAAACACTTCTGAACGCACCTCTACTCCGAATCCGTACCCTAAAGGAACCGCAAGGGCCGCCTTGTGATTTTTAATAGTGGAGGGAGCCAACTTTTTTACGTCAAATAAAAACACAAAGAACTCCCCTACGAAGTTATTATCGATGGTAGTTGGTTTACGGTCCCTAACAAATGAGACAAATTTGTTCCACACTGACTGATACTGTTTGGCGGAATTCCCCTTAATATTAGTGATTAAGAATTCCCTGACTTCAGGTGACCATTCCATGAAGCACAGGGATCTGAGAAAGTCCACACGTGAAGGCTTTTCGTCAGAAAGGAGGAGGCGTAGACAGTTATCCCTTGAACCTGCTGGGAAAGAATAGGAAGATGTAGTGGCTTGTGATAAAAAGTCAGCTTCTGTAGGGTTGGAAACCAAGGGCTGTTCGGCCACATTGGAGCAATCAATACTCCCCTCCCCTTGAACTCCTTGAGGAGTTGTACTACTTTCAATAATAAATTTGTTGGGGGAAACAGATAAATGTTCCCCAGCAGTTTCCAGTCCAGCGAAAGCGTGTCTCTGGCCACTGCTCGAAGGTCGTGATGGGGGTGACAAAATTCGGTAATTTGTGATTGTCGCGTGTTGCGAACAGATCTACCTGAAGATGTGGGTGATCTCGGAGGATCCCGCTGAATGACCCGCTGTCCAATTCCCACTCCCCTTCCTGGGCTTTGAATCTGGAGAGGGAGTCCGCTAGGACATTCTGAGCTCCCGCAAGGTGGGATGCTGACAGAATCCATTTCTTCACCTGAGCTAATCTCATGATCCCAAGCACTACATGATTCAATGGCTTTGACCTTGATCCCCCACGCTTCAAGCATTGTACCACCGGCTTGTTGTCTATGAACAACTGAATGTGAGATCCCCTCTTGGGTTTCAGTCCCTTGAGTGACAAGAGCACTGCCAGCATTTCTTTGATACTGATATGGCAAGATTTGAGGGCTCCCGACCACTTTCCGGACACTTTGTTCTGATCTGAGTGCCCCCCCCCATCTGTCCTTCGACAAAGCATCGGCATGAATGGTCACTGAGACTGGTTTCGGGACTAGCCGGACTGAAGATTTCAGGGCCTGATTTGATGCCCACGGTTTGAGCATTGTCTTGCACCTCCTCTTCATTGGGACCTTGTGGTCTCTGAATGATTTGTTTGCCTTTAAAATGAGAATCCATTTCAAATCCTTCAAAGTCGTTTTCAAGACTGGGTCTACTATTGATGCGAATAGTAGTTTGCCCTGCAGAACTTCTATGTTCCTTCTGGAAAAACTCTTGGTTTTTCTGAACCTCTTTACCTGATCTAATATTGACCTCCTGGAGGTCTCTGGTAGGGGACACTCCTAGACACTCTTCTATCGATTCTGCCCAGATACGCTTGACATTCACCCCCTGTAGTCTTAGTTGTTCTAAGATCACTTTGGTCAATTTCGTGAACACCCTGGGGGCTACATTGAGGACAAATGGCATCACTTTGAATCTGTATGACTGGCGACCCAGATACTGGCAAAAATGAGGTTGGATTGGAATGTGCCAATATGCGTCTTTCAAGTCGATAGAAGAGGTGTAGCTGTCCTTTGGCAAGGTATGTCTTATCTGATCTATCATCAGCATTTTGAATTTGGGACAGTTTATTGCTTTGTTGAGGACACAGAGGTCCAGAATGACTCTCCTTTCCTGAGAGTCCCTCTTTGGAACACTGAAAAGCCTCCCCTGGAACCTGATAAAGTGGCATTTCTCGATTGTGTCCTTTATTAGCATTTTGTTCACAAATAGGATCGACTCTTTTGTGCTGCGCTGATGAAAGTATTTGTTGCGGAAGGGGCCCTTCCAATCCCAGCGCAGACCTTTCGATACCACTTGATAGGCCCAAGGGGACACTTTCCAGGCTTCCTGGAACCTCTTCAGTCTGCCCCCAACCTGAAATGTCTCATTGGTTGAACTGACCTCTACCACCACCTCGTCCTCCCGTTACCTTTCTTCCCTCGAAAGGATCCGCCTCTTCCACGACCACCTCGAGCCTCCTGGAACTGCCTAAATTGGGATTGTTGAGATGGCAGTGCACTGTTGCTCTTCAAGGATGGCTGAGAGTGCGGCATAGGGAATTGTTTATGGAAAGAGGAACCTTGTCCTGGGTCTGGCGCAGGAAGAACTGGTGCTTTAAAAGCCTTCTGATATTGTTGCTTCTTCCTGCATTTTACCCCCCCTTGGGTCTGCTTCCGGGTCATATCCTAGTAACTCCTCAAATCTGATACCTCAGTGGGTAGCAATATTATTCAGCTTGGTTACTAGGTCCCTAGGGAAGAGGTCACTACACATAGGGGAGGCGAAGAGGAGCTCCTTTACTGGTATAGACTTCTGGCCAGCGAATTTCAGGGCTTGACGTCTGAGTTTTAATTTGGACGCAGCCCAAGCCTCCAGAAGGTGAATGAAGATTGGGCCCATGTTCCGAATTTGTAACCTTGGAAGCACTGAATCTCTTTGCTGGTCACAGCGGTATGCCTGAGATTCCATTAATGTCAACGTTGTAATACAGGACACTAATAGTTTCCTCGCCTCGAACTCCTGAACACACAGGGTGTGGGCAAGGTAAGAAGTGTCCGCAAAAAAGCATGAACGGGCATGGTTTGCTAGAAATTTGCCTTTCTTCATCACCTCTGTGAAGCCTGCTAATGGTTTTGTTAGATCGTCCATGGGATCTGGCAGAACTGTTCCAAAGTCCTGGAGTTCCTTTAAAGAGAACTTCGTCCCATGGGCGGCTGACTCTACCCAGTTCTTTTCCCAAGATTTGAACAGTTTATTGGTGATAGATAGGAACTTCTCACCAACTGGTACTTTCCAGGCAGGAAGGTTCCTAGCAAGAACCTGGGTGCCCAGAGCACTACCTCCCAGGTCCTGGCAGATATTAGAAAGGAAGCCCTTCGCCTGATCCTGGGTAAAAATCATGGTTTCCTCTGGTACCATGGCCAGAGTCTTAGGTGTTTGGCATCGAAAGCAAAACTTACTACCTTTGAAGTGGACAAAAGGTTTTGCAAACTCCAACCTAGCTAGAGGGGTGCATACATCACTATCACAGAAGATGCCATCCACCGCTCTAGCTAGCCGTGATGCCACCACCCAGAGATTATAGTGCTCTGGCTCATCCTCCACCACTCTCAAATCTAGGAAATCATCTATATTAATGGGTGGATCTGACACTTGTGCTTGCTCCGGAGTCTGTCCCTGAGCCCCTGTATCCAAAGATTTTGCAAGTTGTAGTTCTATCAACTTGTCCAGCTTTGATTCCATTGCAGACATCCTAGCTTCTTGTGCCGCAAACTTTCTCTTAGTAGAGGCAGTTGTGCGGACTGAAACATTATCCTCATCGACGTCCATAGGAGCCGATTTACTAGGGATGCTGCCAGGAATCGGTTGATCTATTGGGGGTTGAGGCTCAGCATCAGATAGATCCCCCTCATCATCCAGATTTTCAGATTCTCCCAAATTGACCTCATCCTCCGGTATGAAGGGGGGGCACCACAGTGGATGCATTAGGGTCCACCACAACATCATCAGGCGAGTTCTCATAACCCCTGACCAACTGAATTCTGGCCGTGGGGAAGAGAAAATCTCTTACACCTTTGTCTGGCAAATAGCCAAGAGGACCTTTTGGGCCAATTTTGGAGAATCCTCTTACCCATGCTCTTAAATGTTGTATATTATTATTTGCCATAGAGCCAGAAACAGTGTGATTGCCCGTACGAGCCCATGACAGCCATTCAGTACATATGTCACACCCTTCCGGACTCCAGTATGGATGGTCCGCACCCTGTACACTGCAGGAGCACACCCCGACAAAACTCATGCTGAGTCTTGATGGAGTCTATCCGTTTCTTACAGGCGGCATTAGCGCACTTATTTGGCAAAGCCTATAAAAGAAAATAATACTATGAAACATCCCTAAAATGTTTAAGGTACTGTTATATAAGCCATTATATCATGAGAAAAAACAAGCATACTCGTATAGCTTTTATATTCTCGAATGAGGTGACATTCATTCTACTATCTCAAATGGCTGGATTCATGCCCAGTCGACATCCCTGTTCGAGGCTCGCCTCCAATGGGCGCTAGGCACAGGGGAAAGGTGGGGGTTACCCACTGGGGGAGAGCTAGAACTGAAGGGCAATCTACGATCACGAACGAGGAAGTCGAATAGTATTGGGATTATGTCAGTTCTATGACAGAGCAACAGGTAAATCCATGCCATTCGAGTCGAGGGTATCATAGACCAAGAATGTGGGCTGCCATGTAGGCTTAGCCTAGACTAGGGGATCTAGGTATATCCAATATAGGACATCGATCGCCCCAGAAGAATAACGTTGGCAAGAATCGATACTCACGACTTCATTGGTGCATGGCAACAACCTTACAGCTAATAGAACAGCATATCTTTATCTGAGTTCATAACTCATTTCCATACTACACTATTCGACATAAAAGAGCTACTATTTCGAATCAATTCGACAAAAAAGTTACTATCTCGAATCAATTCGTCGTGAGAAAAGCTACTATTTCGAAATAATTCGACTTGAGGTATCTGGTAACTCGACTGGGAGCCAGTGTATCATATGCAATTTTCGTTACGAAACGATTCTGAGTCGAAGGCTTCGACAGAGCTTCGATGGAACCTTCTAGAATGTTCCACACTGATAATGGGACATAAATTGGAGGTTTTACACAAAAAACTCTATCAAAATGTCCAAAATATAGTTATGTCACATAAATAACACTAAAAAGAATTACCTTAAGTACCGAAAGCGTCTATCATCTGCTTTGGTAAACCTAAAAGTAGCAAAGGTTAGTCTAACTTTACCGCTAGCATTAGCATTCGGGCTATTGATAATTTCATAATCAGGTTTATATAAACTTTCCAAGCATGTTTAACAGTTCACGCTAGGGTTTTTTGACATACTGAATCTAAAAATCCTACCCTAACCTATGCTTTTCGCCTTAATTAAGGCAGAATCCTAGCCTAAATACGGGTAGCGGTATGACGCTCCCAAGCCATCATTTTGGACATGAAAAAATTTATGAAAATATTAGTTAAGCAGGACTAAATTTTGTGACTGCAGTCGGGCAGGTACTTATCTTATTTCCTGTTGACTAAGATGAAGACTTCATGCCAGATAAAGTTGAAATCCCTCAAATTACGACGGAAGAGATTTAATCACACACCAAAAAGCGCGGCTAGAAAAACATTTGGTTGGCGACATGCGCATGCGCAGTAGATGCGTAGTCGCGTCTTGACCCAATTCATTCGAACTTGCCACGGAAGCGCAAATGGAAAGGTGTAACCAGTGGAGATGTTTAGCCATGAATTGATTCATCAATGCGGCGGATAGGGGGTCAAAGTGCAGACCCCCCAAGACCTGATATCCTATCACAATAGTGACAAGCTTCCGTTAACCGGAATGAATACGTGCCAACCCTGTGCTATAAGTTCTCTGATAAGGGATTTAGCCGGGGCGCTGCCTAAGGCAGACGTAACTGCATGAGGCTCTTGCGGCTCCCTTTGACTAAAAATCATTTTTTAAATCATAAATGTATTTGTAAAGAATCACAAAAATACTAACATAACATAATAAACCTAGCATTCTGTTTGGCGGAACATGTCACAGGAACATGTCACATAGTTATAAACTACCCATGTATTTTGGATATGCTCTATACAGTAGTACTATCCTAAAATACATATATACTGTGTAGTAGATAGCTTTTCAAAATCATCTTACAACAAAGCAATATATATATATAATAACATGTACGTACATTATGCGCAATACAGTAGACGATGGACAAAGTTATGTTAGGCAAAAGAAAACGTGCATGTCTGAATTATAGGGGATGCTCACAGTACCAGTTGTAGGCAGGTACAAAATGTTAAGATGACTTTGAAATTATATTGGGGTGTTCTGGGATAATAGTTTGAGGTATATTTTTGTTTGAACTGTTAAGCAGGGTGATGAACTATTAAAATAGGCAGTTATAAGCATTTTATGGGTGTATATACTTAAGAGTAAGAGTTGTAGGAGGGAATGTAAGATGACTGAGTGTTTTGGGATGGTTTGAGGAGAATTTTTGTTTTAAATATTAAATTGTCTTAGTATGATAATTTAAGGTATATTTTTGTTTGAACTATTAAATTAGGCAGTGAACTGTTACAATAGGCAGTCAGAAGCATTTTAGTTTAACCCTTAATGGACGGGCATCATCATACGATGATCTATAGCAGGCTTTGAGTGATGGACGGGCTAACTCATATGTTACACACCATATGATTTGGATGAATTTAGCGGGAAAGATGTTTATAGCACTTCAATGGTCCATCAGTGACTTATGGCAATTGTAGTAGCTCAGCACAAGACAGAGGGGGAGGTCTGCCTTGAGAATTGATGGGGAAATGTACTGCCCCTCTCTATCCCATGACATCTTTTTATTTATTTGCTCATAAATATACCCAGGGATTGCTGTTGGTTTTAGTTTTCATCTTTTATGACAGTATGTCAGCTATAATTGTAATTTTGCAAAGTGCAAAGAAATATCAGAAAAGGGATTCTGACAAAGGAAAAATCTATTTCTGGAGAGGGGACCGTGTCACCCGATGAAAAAGTCCATTCAGCACTTATTTCTAGGTAATTCCGTTGCTAGATACCAGAGAAAGTTAAATGAAATGCTGGAGTTACTACCCCCAGAGCGAGCTCCATTAGATGGAGTCGTGTATGGAAAAGGGTGAACTATAAAAACACGGAACCTTATCCTATAGAGATCCCAAAGTCAAAAGTCCCACAGAGAGGTGCCGTTACAAACCCATGCACCACTCACGGACAGTACACAAATCACCGCTAGCCGCATTCCATGAAAGCATCACCCCACCAGAATGATGTTTACTATGGGGGGGACACGACACATGACAGAGGTGGGTCACCGGGTGACACGGTCCCCTCTCCAGAAATAGATTTTTCCTCTGTCAAAATCCCTTTTCTGGATTGGGTCCCGTGTCAGCCGGTGAAAAATTAACAGAGAAATAAATATCATTCTTAAACTGTAAGAGATAACAAAATGTAAGGGGAACAGGAGACCAAAGGTCCACCAAAAAATTTTTAATTGCTAGCAATAATAACAATAATGTACAAATGAAACTGATGGGAGCTTAAAATTAATATGACAATATAAAAAATATACTTAAACAAAATAACTATACAAAATTGAAAACATTATAACATAAATGTGTCAATTAGACAAATATACAGATAACACGGTCAGGTTAGAAAGTCAAGGCACGCCTGACTGAAATGACTGTAAGGGGATAACTGAGGCAGTGGAGAAAGAATTGACTAGGAATCAGAAAGGGAACCAGAGGGAGGGACAACGTTCCCTGCCGCGACTGCTGAGAATTTAAGAGCTTCTAAGGATTTCAAATAGTGACGTTTGAAAACCAAGGGTGACTTCCAACCAGTGTATTTGGTAAGATCCGTGAAATTCATGTAATGGAAGTAGTTAATGGAGGTGGCCACAGCTCTAATATCATGAACCCTTGGGACTGAGTCAGGATTAGCCTGCTTGATAAAGTAAAGGATTTGTTGTCTAATAGCAGACATAGAGATACTAACCCCCCCCTCCCTGATAAAGAGAGGCCCAGATGAGATGTGAGAGGACCTGTCTAAATAAGCCCTCAAAGTATGAACTGGACACAGGGACAGGTCTTGAGGAAGGGGAGAATTTTCCAAGGCGACCACCTATTCTATGGATCTTCATTTTTGGCCAGGAATTTAGGGTGAGGAATCAGCAAAACCTCCCTGATGGAGGGAAGTCGACATGGTTGGGCTCCTAGAGAGTGCAGACAGCTCTGAAATTCTAGCACCCGAAGCTAGGCTAACTAAGAACAACGTTTTCCTCAATAAGGAAAGGTAGGGGCAAAACTGATTATCGATATCTGAGGCTAACTTCAACACGTCATTCAAAAACCAGGAAACCGTATGTGGACGGATTACAGGTCTCAGTCGTGCACAGGCCTTAGGGATGGAAGAAAAGTAAGGATCTGTGAGGTCAATTTTGAAACCCAAAAATACAAAAATACTTTTAAAGTAAAAAGCCGACTTGACTGTAGTAACAGTACTAGAGGCTAAACCCTTCTCAAATAGTGATCTAAAAAGGAGATTGACAAATTTATGGTCATTACTGTAGCCTCAGATTCTTTCAAAAGAGTGCTAGCTTCTTAATTGCTGAGTCGTACTGACGAAGAGTGGAGACCCGCTTATCTGATTCCAAGAACATGGTATTGACAGGATCAACGTTAGCATCCCTTTGAGCCGCAAATTTCATAAAGTCCACAAAGCCAGGGCATTTTGAATTTTTGAGGAAGCTGACACAGTCTGAGTTTGTACTACTTGTGTTAGTTTTGGACTGGGGATTTGGATGTGGCGAAGTTTCAGTTCCAGCAGAAGTGGAAACCAGCTGCTCTTTGGCCAGTAGGGAGCTACTAGAGCTACTTGACCCTTGAATGTCCTGAGTTTGTGAAGGACCTTTAACAACAAGTTTACTGGAGGGAACAGGTAAATCTTCTTCCACCTGTTCCAATCCAATGACATTGCGTCCGTGAATAGAGCTCGAGGGTCCAGGTTGGGAGCTACGTAATGAGGAAGCTTGTTGTTGAGCTTGGTTGCGAACAAATCTACCTCCAGGCCCGGAACTTGGTTGCAGATCCAATTGAACAAGGCCCTGTCTAGGGGACCACTCCGACTCGAGGGGAGTTGTCCTTGATAGAGAATCCGCTTCTGACGTTCGGACCCCTGCAAGATGAGTGGCAGACAGGTGCCACTTGTTCTTGCATGCCAAGGAGAAAAGTGCAATTATTACCTGGTTGATCCGGCTCGATTTTGAACCTCCCCTGTTTATGCAGTGGACTACCGTGGCGCTGTCCAGAACCAGCCTTATATGAATCTTCTTGGGGGGAAGAAGCTTCTTCAAAGTAAGGAAGACCACCATGGCCTCCAGAACGTTTATATGGAACTGGCGGAACATGGGGGACCAAGTCCCCTGCACTTCTTGGTGTTGAGAATATCCTCCCCACCCGCTTAGGGAGGCGTCTATGTGGATAACCAACGCCGGAGGAGGAAATTGCAGGGGGACTGACTTGGACAGGCTCTTGACAGTCGACCAAGGCCGGAGTCTCTTTTTCAAGATGGGAGGAATCAGAGACACCTTGTCTCTGAGGCTGATATTTGATCGACTCCGCCACACTCTGTTATCTTTCAGTTTTACCTTCAGCAACAGATCTGTCACTGAAGCGAACTGAAGGGAGCCAAAAACTCTTTCTTGGGCCCGTCGAGAGGCTCGTTTGGACTTGAGAAACTGTCTGGTTGCTCTGGCTATCTCTTTCCTCTTGGGAGGAGGAAGAGAGAGCTTGTGAGAATTCAGATCCCACTGGATTCCTAGCCATTGAAAACAACTGCTCGGAACCAGGCGGGACTTCTCCCTGTTTACACGAAAGCCCAAAGATTCTAGAAAGTCGACCACCACGGATGTAACCCTCCGGCATTCCTCGACGCTGGATGCCCAGATGATCCAGTCGTCTAGATACGCGGCCAGTGTAATCCCTTGAGACCGAGTTGTTGTACGACCGTGTCTGTCAACTTGGTAAAATTCCTTGGGGCTATGTTGAGGCCGAAAGGCATCACCTTGAAGGAATATGCCTGCCTTCCGAGCCTGAACCCCAGAAAGGGGGAGAACCTTCTCGCAACCGGGACGTGATAATAGGCGTCGGAAAGATCTAGAGAGGTGGTTACGGCTCCACGGGCAGTAGGGTCCGAACTTGGGAGACAGTAAGCATCCGAAACTTGTCGCAACAAATGTAGGAATTCAGACGGGACAAGTCCAGAATTACTCTCCGTTTGTCGGAACCCTTCTTGGGAACACTGAAGAGCCTGCCTTGGAACTTCAGAGTCCTCACTTTCCTTATAGCCTGTTTCTGTAGAAGATCCTCCACAAAGTCCTCGAGATCCTTGGTCGTAGCCTGATAAAACTTGACTGGTGGAGGGGGATTGTCGGTCCAACTCCAACCTAGGCCCTTGGAAACTATACTCTGAGCCCAGGGACAGAAGGTCCACCGAGCCCGAAAATGGTACAGCCTCCCGCCCACAGGATGTATGTCATCGGTCCTGTGTTTGCTTCCCTCCTCTGGAGCCTCTACCTCCTCTGTTCCTCAAAAAATTACTGCATCTCCCCATCTCAGAAAATCTCGTAAATATTTTACAAAAAATATACTCAGAATTTGTTAAGGATTTTAGTTCTCATCTGTTATGATATTGTGTGAGCTGTAATTATAATTTTACAAAAAATGAAATTAGAAAAAACTTGTGTAACTTTGGTAAAATTAGCACATTCTTACGAATGCCGTGTAAAAGAGACCCCACAGAGGGTTGTAAATAGTCACTTTCAACTTCCCCTGGAAGGTAGGGAAAAATGTTTAGAATTTTTTTCTTACACCAAGTGCATTTGCATAATCTTCTCTTTCCCTTGTTTTTTTTTCTTAAATTGGCCAACCTTAAAGTTTGGCCAGTCTGAGGGTGTGTTTAATGTATATTTAGCCCATCCCTTAATGGTTAAATGGTACACAGTATTTGGCAGTTGTGAGCCAATTATAAGCATTTTTAGAAGGGATTTTTGCATTTCTGCAGTGGGTTCTGGAACCTATCCCCACATTAAGTGGGGAGCACTGTACTATGGTTTCTGATTTATAAATCTAATTCTTCATCTTTTTCCACTTTTTATTTTTATAAAACAAGATTGCTTCAGTTTTATTTATGGAAAATTTAAAGCCTACAGATGAGGCCCATTTCTCTTCCAGAACTCCAACTCATAAAAATAATAAGACTAAGTCGGACAAAAAAAACCTTCATATAATAACGTAGTATGGGCACCAATATCTGCTGAGAGTGATACTGATAACCCTTGGCAGGAGAGACAAATGTGCATCCTTTCACCAGATGGAAAATACCTCATTAATGAAAAGAAAACTGATTGAGGTTGAGTATATAGAATTTCAGGACAAGGAGGCCTGTCCCAATACTAAATGGCACTTGGTCCCTCCTTCAAGGAATTCAGGAAACGTTGTAGGAGACGGTTATCCTAATATAGTAGTGAAAGCCAAATAGAAGCAAACATAGAAACTACTTTTCTCCAGTTCAATGGAACATACAGTACAACAATAATTTTACATAACCAATAACCTCTCTAGGAGGCATCAGCTTTCTGCCTCTTAACTTTTGAAACAATCAATCAATCATGTGAAGATGGAATTTCAGAATTTTGTGATCACTGGGAAACGAGAGTTCATGACAGAGCCATTTGTCTCCATCATCCCAGTATCTGATAGTGCTACAAAGGAGTGAGCAACATTTATCCTTCCTGATGAAAGGAAAAAGCTCCCACTGCACATGGCTACCCAACAATATGGGACCCCTGCGAGAAAAATCTCAGGAAAGCCATGGCTGAATTTTATGCTGGGCTTGACCTATTAAATATCTTCCCGAGTCTTCCACAACAATGTTCAATGAAGTAACCAAAACATTTATGTGGACCCTACTAGGAGCACTCTACCACTCTGAGTGCATAATTGCTTGAAAGGAAGCATTAGTGGGCTCCAGCATTTCGCTCCCCAATGTAACCTCCCTACTGCTTTCTTGCCCTATCTGTTGGAACCCTTTTTGAAGAATCTGTTGTTGCAAAACTCACTGAACAAGTCTAACTACAGAATTGCACAACATATTTTTTCTTGAAAAAGGGGCATCCGGGAAACAATACCATTGAGTGTCTTCCTTAGTCTAAGAAAGCTTGGTGTAAGTCAAGAGCCCTACAAGCCTCCAGTCACTACTAAAGGACCCCTCCAACAACAAAAGGACAATAATAGCATCAGCACCCCTTTCAAAACGGACAGTACATGCCTACTAGGGGAAAATAAAAATCAGCTCCTGGACTGCGTATTAAAAGGAAGGGAAGCAGTGGAGATCCACAGGACTTGCATGGTTGAGGTTGTCTTCTACAGCAAATCTTGCAGTGGAGTCCTCCCCTTGGGGGGACAGCATAATTTTCAATAGACTAGAGTAGAGATGGTCTCACCCTCCACCTCCTCTAAAGTAGTTTTTTTCCCAAAAAACAGAGCCCCTTTTAAAGGGACCAGAGAGAAAGATGGCTTTATTTGCCACCACTCTTCAGCATTCCCAAGAAGCAATCCTCCATACGAAGGGTGGTCCTTGACCTGTCAAATCTGAACAAAAATATTGTTTGCATAAATTTTTATATATAACTTATTTACTTTATGGGAACTCAGGGATGAGGGATTCTAACTGGTGGCCTACCTAGATGATAGGCTAATCTGAGGAGTCACCAGAGAAGTGTGCTGACGAAATCTTAGTGGTAGTTGACAGACTCTGGTCAAAAGATTTCTCAATAAGAACAAGTCCCACCTTACAGCCAGCAACACTTTTTCTTAAGCTGAGATTCCTTACACAGCCCAGTTTTTCCATACGACAACTGGAATGAAGTCTTGGCCTGTTACAGTTTGGGTCCATGGCAAGTCTGGGCCAGTTACAGTTTGGGTACGTGGTAGATCTAATCCTGAGATTGTGACAGTAGGACTTAAACAGTCTGGCTCTTACATGCCAGGAAAAGGCATTGCGATCACCTTCATCTGAGATTGGGAAGACACACTGTCCGTGGACCTGGCAAACAGGCTGACCTGGCTCCACCGTTCAAACAAGTGATAATATATCCGGATGCCTCCTTGACAGGTTCAGGAGGCTATGGGGAGGATTGTCAGTTACTGGGGAGATGGTAACCTGATCTGAGGGAGTGTCATACCAGCTTCCTGAGGATATTGGCTGTCTTTCCATCTCAGAAATTTGAAACCTAGAAAATGGACCCACATTTTGTTCGTCCTAGACAATATGACTGCAATGTCTGATATCAAGAGGTTAGGTTCATGTTGAGCTCCTCTCAAGTCATAATTGCTAACATGCTTACACAGTTCGGAAGTGGACACATGCGAGAACCATCTACTTCCCGTGCATGTCTCTCTGAACCTGGAAATTCAGGCAATAGCAGGAGACATCCCTACAAGACTGCAACAAATGGAGGACAATATGAAAGCTTTGAACAATATAACAGCCTTCAACTGAATGCTTTGCTTAGTGGCCACGAATTAGCCAAACAGTCATTGGTTCCTCATTTCTTCAACAACAAGTGAGAGTAGATTCCACTGCTGTCTATTGCTCTTTCCCAGACAAAAGAAGGGGAAGTTGCCTGTGTATCCTCCTTTCTGAGCTGTGATCTTCACATGGAATTTGAAATCAAGTCTACAGTGAAGCTTACAGTATTTGCCTAACACTGCTAGGTACCTAGTGCAAAAACTAAGTACTTCATCTAGCTGACATACCCGTCCATAAAAGTGGTTAGATTACCTCCACACTGAGAGCCCAGTAGAAATCTGTTAAAACAGTTTTATATTTTATTATCTTTTGAGGTCAAGTGCCATGCTATTTCAACAATCATGGCATACAAGGCAGCATTGGCAGAACCCTTGCCTTACAGTTTTGGAATTGATTCTAATATAGATATTGTTAATTCCGATCTCCAGTCTTTTACACTGCAAAGGTCAGCTCATACAAGGTTTCCTATTACCTGGTCTCTGAATAAGGTTCTTAGACTCCTGTCATCCCCTTAATTCACAGGCCCAATACAACTACAACTCTTATGTTGTAAAAGGCAGTCTTCTTGACTGCTTTGGCAACAGTAGCTCTGATGAAAATACTGGGATCTCTCACACAAGGACAACATTTCACCACTCATACACCTAGTTGTCATTTACTATTGTCTCCTAGCCTATAATTCTTGAACAATAATGAGGACCTTTTTAAAGGGGAAATTCCCTTTTCTGATAAAGGAACTTGGTATTTCATACAAAATGTTATGCCCGGTTTTTAAGCTTTACCTAGATGCCATGGCAAACATACCAAATAGTCCATTTTTCCTACATCTTAACACAAACAAACCACTCTCTCTATATGGGTTGAGAATTACTTTAGTGGTCCTCATAAAAAGGAAGACACTCACTCCTTTCCTAAGTTGCATGACATCCATAAGGTAAGCACATTGTAAACTTTCTTCGGAAACGTTTACTTCGAAGAAGTCTTCAAGTGTACGGAGTGGTTATTAGAGGCAGTATCACTGAACCGGTGAACACACAAAAATCCTGCAGCCAGACCTGACGTAATTAGGTAAGTCACTGTAGAACCACAAGGTTTATACATTTCTAGGTTCGTGTGTTTCTTGTTCTTTATTGCCAGACCCGAATGGGTATCCTGAATAGAGAAAACAGTTGATAACCCGTGACACTTTAGCTTGAAATAAAAATTTCCTGAAACACTATTGCCATAAGTGGTGGTCATGCTGAGATGGTAACACTATTGACATGAGTGGTGGTCATGCTGAGATGTTACTGGCTAAGGCACAATAATCCTGCAGCCATATATTGCTTCATGTGCTGTTTCCTGTTCTTTATTGCCCAACTCTATGGATATCCAGAACAAAGATGGTTAAAAAACTGTGACTATACTGTGGACCAAAATTTTATCTGGGTTGTTGGGATTTATTTATTAGGAGCTAAGCCAGTTCATCACCTGTCAATTTCCTTTGTAAGCTCTTCTGAGGACAAACAGTGGCTACGCTATCAAAAAAGTTTTTAATGTAGGAAGAACCCTATATGCAGGATAAGGATGTTATGCAATTATATCTGCCTTCCAAGCCACAGAAAAAGAAGGGGTTAGGAGGGAGCCAAGCTGTTCTCACTGCTTAGCTATGGAATTGGTAAAAGAGTGAATAGACTATCTGTCTTGGATAAATTTGTTTATACACCCCAAAAAGTCTATGAGATTATTACCCAACTGTTGCTTCTCTGGAGGTAGAGCCAGCCATTTCAGTAAATGACATGATTCTATTACACACAAAGCCAATTTGGTATAAAATTCCAACTCCACAGGGGTTACAACTGAGTGCCTTCTCCTTATTGAGATAAAGAGAAAATTTTGAATCCTCAAGAGGGGAGGGAGACAACTCTGTTGATTGTTTAGTCTCATATGATAAGGCTCTCATTCCTTCATAAACAAGTGAATAGAGGATGAGGACAACTCGAGTAAAACATTCTTGAGTAATTTGTGGCAGTTTAATCTATTATGGCTAGCTTAAGAGATTTTAGGGGTTCAGACCTTGGCTCCAAACTTGTTTCACCCTAAGTGACCTGCAGTCCTGGAATACCAGAGCCTTGAAAAAATCAGAAGACATAACTGCACAAAGACAAGGCAATTTCTGAAAAGCATTTGAAATTTGATTTCTTCCCCACCAGAGCCCAACTTGGGAACCTCAGGATTCCTTATAGATGACATGAAAGAGCAACTTTGAAGCAAAATTTACTCCAAACAAGGAGAAGAATTGGCTTCATCATGCTCCTGTACTTCTGCTGCTACACCACTTTTGGTGCCAGAAACTGAGGGTTCTTCCTTGAAGGTGCGTAGTTAAGCAGAAGACCCAGCAGTAGGCAGCAACATCAAAAAACCATGTTGCAGACCCAAATTCTGGGATACTTAGACCAAATCCCCTTGGGTGAATGACTGTCCATCTTCTCTGGCACAGAAGCCAAAAGCTGATTTAAAGACAAGGACTGAGAATGTCTCAAAAAGGTCAGGGGTCCTTATAAGTGGACTGTCGCGACACCTGTTGAAATCTGGGAGATCTTGAAGGCAAACAAAAAACCTAAAACTGCCCTGAATGCTTATCAGAAGGCCTGACATAAAAGATGGAGATGAAGACTTATGGCATGAAAAACAAGGCGAAATAGTAGCAGGACATCTTGCACTTGTGGGGTAGCACAAGCAACCACACTCTAGAGCTAAAAACTTGGTGCTGCACCACAGGTGACCTTGCTCTAAAATGAGAAACCTGGCACAGGACACAGGCAACCTTGCTCCATAACAAGAAACATGACATTTTTATGATAAAATAAAGTTTTACATATACTTACCAAGTAATTACATAGCTATTGGTTCCCTACGGCAGCTTAAAAATTCAAAACTCACGCTGTGGTACTGTTATCTTTAGTGTGTAGGTGACAATGTCCTGCCCACCATCCGGGATTCAAGAAAACAACCCAGCGGAGAGCTAAATTTGTTTTATGCTCTAATGTCCATGCAAGGGGAGGAGGGCAGGCTGTAATCATGTAATTACTTGGTAAGTATCATAAAAATGTCATTTTTAGATACTGTAAGTAACTTACCAAGTAATTACATAGCTGATTCCACATTGTTAGGAGGTGGGAAAGAGCATGGACATATTCTACTCCAAAACATTAAGTAAGTAATGAATTTGAAACAGAAAGGTTGCTAACATTGAATAAATGTTTGTTGTTTCCTTACCTGTTGAGAGAGCTGCTGCAGGTAGGTACTGTCTCGGGTCGGCACTTCTCTCAACTTGTAGTGAATGTGGCAGTATAGCCAAGGGTCACCACTACATTAGTGGGAACTTTGAAGCAGAGGAAGTACTCCGTATGCTGACAAAGTTTTAACAGATGCCCTTGCCCTGGGCAAAGACCAGAATACAAAATGACAACACTATCACCTACACCACAGAATAAAACCATAACCCAACCATTATCAAAAATAAAGTACGAACTGGTGGGTACTCCAGGTACAGTGTAACCCCCGGCTTCCCATCAACTCAAAACCTTTAGTCAAGGTGAGTGGATAGCAAAGGAACAGACAGATTCCCTATACTTCCCCTCCCAGCACCATGCCAGCCACGGATAAAGGTCCTAAAGTGCTACAATTTTCAAACACGGTTTCTATGTCCTTGAGGTAGTGTGAGGCGAATATGGACTTGCATCTCCAGAACATCGACTGCAGGACTGAGGAAAGAGACAAGTTGTGTTTAAAAGCGAGGGAAGTTGCGACTGCCCTAATTTCATGAGCCTTAACCTTAAGTAATAGAAAGACTTCTTCCTGGATCTGAGAGTGGGTTTCTAATATTAATTCTCTCAGAAAAAAGGATATGGCATTCTTGGAGAGCCGATGAACTGGGTTTCTTACAGAGCACCAGAGGTTGCTCGAAGGTCCTCTCATCTTTTCCATCCTCCGAAGATAGTACCTGAGGCACCTTACTTTCTTCTTCCTCAGGTCCTAAGATATCCATAAGGTTCTTGATGATGAAGGATCCAGGCCAGGGTTTAGAAGGGTCCCCATTCTTTGCAAGGAAACCAAGAGAAAGAGAGCAGACTACGTCCTCTTGTGCAAAACCTATTCTCTTGTCTATTGCCTGTAACTCACTAATACGTTTGGCAGTAGCGAGCGCCACTAAAAACAGTCTTTTTCGTGAGATTCCTGAGGGAAACAGAATGAAGAGGTTTGAATTGAGGACCTAAAAGCCACTTCAATAAACGTCTAAGTTCCAAGAGACCTTGGAAGAACTTTCTTTTCTTGGACGTATCAAAGGATTTGATCGAGTCGGTGATATCTTAATTAGAAGACAGATCCATTCCTCTGTGCTTAAAAACTGAGCTGAGCATCGACCTATACCCTTTGACGGTAGAGGTCGATAGCTTCCTCACAGACTCTAGGAATACCAAAAAGTCAGCTATTTGGCTTATAGATGTCTCGGAAGAAGAAACGTTATGGCGGCTACACCACCTTCTGAAGACTGCCCATTTTGATTGGTAGAGCTTTGTAGAAGAAGCTCGTCTGCATTTCGCAATTGCCTCTACAGCCTGTCTCGAAAACCCTTTTGCTCTGACAAGGCGCTTGACAGTCTGAAGCCTGTCAGGGCCAGAGTGGATAACCCTTGGTGGATCCTGAGAAAGTGGGGTTGTCTGAGCAAAGACCGTTTTTGTGGAAGGAGTCTTGGGTAGTCTACCAGGAGTCGAATCAAGTCTGGAAACCATTCTTGTTCAGCTAAAATGGGGCTCCAAGGATCATGGGGGTGTTCTGATACGTCGACAGCTTGTTGATTACTTTTCCTGATCATTCCGAAAGGAGGGAAGGCATACACATCTATGTCTGTCCAGTCCAAAAGCATGGCATCCGTGGTCCATGCTTGAGGATCCGGGACCGGAGAGCAAGAGAGAGGAAGATGGCGGTCACTTGACGTTGTGGCAAGATCCACTGTGGGTTTGCCACACAGTTTCCACAGGTTGTCGCAGACCCGATGGGTTTGCCACACAGTTTCCACAGGTTGTCGCAGACTATCGGGTCTAAGGTCTATTCAATCACGTTCATTCTCCCTTGAATGAACTGGGTGACAAGAGAGACTTGGTTCTTCTCTGCCCACAGGAGATCCCTTGCCGTCTTGTGCAGAGAGAAGGAATGAGTGCCCCCTTGTTTGTGAATGTAAGCAAGAGCCGTGGTGTTGTCCGTGTACTACAATCTTCTTGCCATGGACCAGATTCGAGAAGGACGAAGGCCCAAGTGAATTGCTCTCAGTTCCTTTACATTGATGCAAGAATTCTGTTGTACCGTAGTCCATGTTCTGGAGACTTCCCGGCCGTCCAGAAGGGTGCCCTAGTCTAGGTCAGAGGCATCTGAATAAAATAGAAGGTCTGGGCGCACTGGGAGAAGAGACTTCCCTTCCTGAAGTCTTTCTCCGCATGACCACCACCAGGGATCCTCTTTGATTTCCAACGTAATCGGGAAGATGAAAGAGTCTGGTTGGGTTTTTCTGCACCAATTCGCTTTGAGGAAAAACTGAAGGGGTCTCATGTGCAGTCTGCCTAGATTTACAAACTGCTCTACTGAAGCAAGGGTTCCCAGAAGAATCATCCACTTCACTGCCGAGCGGGAAGGAAGAGCAAGGAACTGACTGACAGTCTGAAGGCAGTTCTCGAATCTTTTGGGGGGTCAGAAAAGCCCAAAAAGTCTGAGAGCTCGGTATCATCCCTAAATAGGGAATCTCCTGAGTCGGTGTCAGAAGGGATTTCTTTTTGTTTATGAGAATGCCTAATTCCTATGTCTGGTTAAGAGTTCTTGTCAAGTCCTCCGCGCACTTTTCCTCCGATGACAGGCAGAGAAGCCAACTGTCTAGACATAAGTTGATGTTCATTCCCAGAAGGTGAAGCCAATTCCCCAGAGGAGCAAGGATTTGTGTGAAAACTTGAGGAGCCGTCGATAAGCCAAAGCACAGGGCTCAGAACTGTAGTATCCTGTCCTGAAAAACGAAGCATAGAATTTTCGTGAGTCTGGATGAACAGGGATGTGAAAACACGCATCATGCATATCCAGGGTGACCATCCAGTCCCCCTGTTGTACTGAGGACATGACTGAGTGAATGGTCTCCATATGAAACTTTGTCTTCAGTACAAACACAATCAAGGTGCTGACATCCAGAACGGGCCTCCAGCCCCCCGAGGCCTTCAGAACCACGAAAAAGGCGATTGTAGAAACCCTCTGAGTAGGGATCTAGCACTTCTTCCACTGCTCCTTTGGAAAGAAGGGATTCGACTTCTTGAGAGAGGGCCAAAAACTTCATGGAACCTTTTGAATACGCTGTCAAGGCGATTGGAGATGTAACTAAAGGAGGAGTCTTTATGAAAGGAATGGAGCAGCCCTCCTTGAGAACCTTGAATACCCAGGAGTCTGCTCCTCTGCTCTCCCATTCTTTCCAATAAAGTAGAAGTCTGGTTCCCACCTGGGCGCAGAGTACTTCTTGGGGTTGGATTTGAAGGAAGACCTCTTAGTGGACTTCATAGGAGATCGCAAGTTTGATCTACGTCAAGGCTGGGTCTTAGCTCTCCCTCCATGAAAGGGTTGACTGAAGAGGGGAGAATGATCTTGATGCGGAAGGCACAGGCCCCTTAGGACATCTTAGTGGACTGTGCCAACAAGTCAGAGGTGGACTTACTCTGCAAGTCCGAAAGAATCTCCTTCTCTGTGTGTTGAGGAAAGAGGTGAGACTTGTCTAAAGGAGCGAAAAGTAGAGCTGATTTCTGAGTCGGCAAGACTCCTTTTGAGGAAAACAAACACCAGAGCTCCCTCTTCTTCAGGATGCCCATAGAAAATAGGGAGGTGAGTTCTAAAGAGACATCTCTAATTGCTCTGTCTGAGAATGAAAGAACTCCTAGCCAATCGGAGGCAAAATCTTCAGCTAGATCTGAACAGTCTTCAATCTCCCTCGCTAGTGCCCCAATGGCCCAATCGAGGAAACTAAATATCTAAAACACCTTAAATACATTCTTGATAAGGTGGTCCGGTTCACCTGAGGAAAACATAATCTTGGCCGACAAAAAGGCCGTCCTACGAGATGAATCCACCAGACCAGAGAAGTTCCCTTGGGAGGAGGCAGGAACTCCTAAGGAAGGAGCTTCCCCGGTAGCATAGTAAGAGGATCTCATCTTCAAAGCGAAAGTTGCTTTGTCCTGTTCTCTCTTAGCAGCCACCCAGGCATGAACTTCGACAGTTTTCTACGAGGAGGAGGAAAAAACTAGCTTGGGTAACCTGGTACCTTCAGACGAATGCTTTTCCATGAGGAAGGTAGAAGCTGGAGAAGTAGGCGAAGCAGGCACGAAGAAATCAGGGAAATTATCCAGGAGGAAACGCAAAAGAGACAAGTAAGAAGAAGAGGGAACCGTATACTGAACAATCTCCTCCAAAGAGATAGGAGACAATGATTTATCCTTGGACTCTGGAGCAGAAGAGGATTTCTTCAAAAAACCCATAAGCGGTGCTTGAGTGGGGCTAAAGAATCTAATCTTCCTGGACCAATGAGGAAGACAGAATAACAGAAGAAGGTGCATGGGCTCCAGAATCAGAGGCTGGGAGTTCGGCTCTAGAGCGGAAGTCTGGCGCGAGACAGCAGGCACCGGGCGCTCATCAGTGGTATTCTGGCATGAGCGGCGGGCGAAGGGCGCTCATCAGCAGTACTCTGGCGCAAGGCGGCGGACGGCGGGCACTCATCAGCGACAGTCTGGCATGAGTTGGTGGGCGCTTGGCGTTCGGAAGAAGTCGGGCGCTTAGAACGCTTATAGCGCTCAGGACTATCTCTGAAGAAATGACAACAATGAGCAGGAGAATCAGGCTGGACCTGAAAACTGCAGGAAGGTTGTGGGCTAGTCTCCCTGTGCCTCTTGACAGCCAGAGGAGAAGAGTCACTAATATCCGCATGTCACTTGAGAGGGCGCAAAGAAGTAAAGCAGCGATATGGCTTCTTGTGCGCACTGGAAGATTCTGAATCAGAGGAAATTTGATGCATAGGAACGCCTTTCCAAAGGCATTTGGTCCAAGCCACGGAATGCACAACAGGCTCAACAGAGGGAGCGACTGCCCGTGGGCAAACCCTGCCAGCCTCCCTCGGACCTCTGGTATGTCTTCTCCCCGGTGTGGGGGAGCAGGACAGTGACCTTCATCTGGGAGCACTGATGGGACGGACAGCCACCTCCTCAATATTCATAACACTCTCACTTCTCACTGCACTATCAATACTTACATTTTTCTCCGTTAGAGATTTAATAGCTGATCCCATTTCCATAATAGTACTAGATAATACACTAAATTTCCGATTGAACCTAGATTTGAGGCTGGCAATGGCACTACGAGTGGAATCATGGAAACCTGGAACTGGAGTAGATGATAAAGTAGGAGGATTTAGGATAGGAGGAGGAGGAATTGGAGGGGTGGTAGTTCTGTCATCCCCTACATTTTCCAAAGGAATGGAATCTGCATTGGCCCTACTTTCAGCCCTAAAGGCTGCTTTCCTCTTCTTATCTCTTTCTAATTTCACTA
Organism: Macrobrachium rosenbergii; assembly: GCF_040412425.1. Lineage (NCBI taxonomy): Eukaryota > Metazoa > Arthropoda > Malacostraca > Decapoda > Palaemonidae > Macrobrachium > Macrobrachium rosenbergii. Next base: position 564,651 of record NC_089743.1, read on the forward strand.
GATGAGATTTCAAGGTTTTCCATCTTATCCTCCCAATCCTGACACTATGCAAGCATTATCCTTACTACATTCTTGCCCCCTACACTTAATGCATTTTGTATAAGAATCATATGAAAGCTTAGTTACCTTAGTTCTACAACCCTCAGAACAAAAGCGAACACTAGATGAACTGGAATCTGACATCATTAACTAAATAACCTAAAGTTAACTCGATTAACAATTCAACAATGGTAGCAAGCCACAAAGCAAAAATTCTGAATACTTCACCAAATTTGTGCAAAGTAAAAGCCGAAAAGCGAAGAAGCAGCTGCGTGAAAACTTCAGATGTTAACTGGAAGCCGGCAGAAAACGAACTGAGCTCTCCACTGGGTTGTTTCCTAGAGTCCCAGATGGTGAGCGGGACTTTGTCACCTACACACTAAGGATAACAGCGCCACCAGGCGAATTTTGAATTTTTAAGCTGCTGTAGGTTATGGAACCAATAGCTATGAAATTACTTGGTAAGTGACTCATATAAAACCAGTATTTCTCCCTAGGAGAAATACTGGAGAATACTGGAGAATATGCGGGCTTAGGCAGTGGCAGAACTCACCTCAAGTGCTTGTGAGAAGAGGAGGAGGAGACCAAAGGGAATAATTGCAATCATAACAGATAACTTTAATACCTGAAGAAACCACAACATCAGACACCCAACACAAAGATGTGTTGGCAAAACTGCCAAAAGAGGAAAACCGTGGTGCCATTGAAGCGCCTTTAACCAGTGAGAAAGGCTATCCCAGATAGGGACTATAAGAGTTTGTGGACTCCTGGAAGGCATAGGACCTAGAAGCAGCTCGCTGCTCTTTACCTATGACACCAACAATCAATCCAGCTGCACTATACTTAACCTACTATGCAAATCATCCAATTATCTAGCACCAACCTGCACTCAACTCCTGCCAGGTTGATCAGAAGAAGATGACAACAGGCACATACCACTTCAACATAGCTCTTCGTTGGGTGAGTCGATAGAGTTGTGGGCTAGCACTCACTAGGAGCGAGTTCAAGTCTCCGGCCGACTAATGAAGAGTTAGATGAATTTATTTCCGGTGATAGAAATCCATTACTCGCTACAATGTGGTTCGGATTCCACAATAAGCTGTAGGTCCCGTTGCTAAGTAACCAATTGGTTCTTAGCCACGTAAAATAAGTCTAATCCTTCTGGCCAGCCCTAGGAGAGCTGTTAATCAGCTCAGTGGTCTGGTAAAACTAAGGTATACTTAACTTTCTCTTCAACATACCCTGCATCTCCAGTAGGAAGAGAGTCACAGGGCATGACCAAGGTATAGCTAACTTAAGAGGGCATTGGCTCTATCTCTGCCACAGGAGGAAACCCAAATGATTAAAATGGGAGGGCAATGAACTTAACCAGCTGTTGTAAATAACATAAATATTTTCACTGTAGCCCTAAGACTAGCTACATCTGATTCCAACTTTCCAATCCTCATATCTTGAACTGTGTGGGGAGATTTACCCTGAGAAGGAGAAGGATTGTTATACAAAGGAGAAAGATGAGGAGAGCAACTATCCAACTGATCATGAACACTAAAAAAGGGTCTCACTCTTATTGCTTACTATTATGGCTGAGGTTTCCTAATCTATCAGCTTGCCTCTTCTTACATTTCAAATAACTATTCATGACACCAACATGCCAATTAACAAACTACATCACTCACTGGATGAACAACCATTGTATGGCACTTACCTTACAAATTCTATAAAGGATTTATCAATGTCTCCTTTGGCAGACATCCTAAATGGTCAACAAAGCCAATCCAATACAAACCAAAAAGATCCAGTTCAGCAACAAAATTTAAATAAACAACACTGTCCACCACTCCACATATCACAACAACAGATACAAACCTGAAAACATTAAGATGACAGAACCACAGATCACCCTGAAAGGGAGGGTGTTAATTGACAACAGAATATGATCATCTAAGTAAAAAGTTTTGTGTTTATACTCAGTCATCCTCCTGCTGACACATGACTTCATAGCTACCATAATAGAGAAGTATTAACCATTTCAAAAATTATTTTTTCGTGGAAAATTACAGAATTCTCTTTATCCAATAACATAAAGCCATCATTTAGACTTCATTTTTTGTATAATTAATTCTCTTTATCCACTAACATAAAGCTGTCATTTAGACTTTATTGCTTTTTAACCCTTTCCTGCCCAATTGACGTCATATTACGCAATAACCCCCTACCCCCCTTCTTGTCTGACTGAGCGTAATTGTACGTAAAATTTACCGACATTTTTCGTGACGTGTGGTAGGGGCAAATTTTTTTTTATTTTCGGACAGTTGGTGGTTTCCATAGGCTAAAGCATACCTTGGACCGTGTAACTCAGGCATCGATACGCCAGGCAAGCAGTGCCTATACTGCGCATGCGCAATTCCCTGGCATAGTAAATTTCCCACAATGAAATCAGCTGATCCTACCCACGTTTTCTCTCGTATCTTACATTTTTTTTTATAAAATTTAGGATTACATTATTGGAAACACTCTGTTTGGTATCCTCTATTTTCTATAAATTTTTTAGTTCCTCTACTGCGCATGGGCAAATCCATGGCGTAGTAAAATTCTCACAATGACATCAGCTGATCGCACCCACGCAGGCCTGACAGGCCACACTTCTGTCAGAGACCATGCATTTTAGGCTGGGTAAACACGTGTGGCTGTTTACATACAGCGACGCCAATCGAGAACAGTTTCCAACATGCTTTCGCAAAGTTTTTCTGGTAAAACTAGCGGAAATTTGTTAGTGCATCACATAAGAGATGTCTGGATTTTTAGGCAGGGCTCTGAATCTCATTTTTCATTATCATATATATCGATATTTAGAGAATTTTGTTGGCTTTCTCATAAAAAAATAATTCATTCACCCAACTGTTATAGCTTTTGAGCTACGAGCGATAATGTTGACAACGGTAACATTTTTTTGTTTGTTTCAACAGATTATAACGTCAAAATGAAACTGTTGCTGTTACCAAAGCCATTTTTCTTGACTCTCACTTTATTCCCTCAACCTTTCCTCTACATTTTTTATATTTACAAAAGTAATTTCTATGAAAAAAAATCCGAAGTAGGGCTCTTCAAAAAAATGTCTAGCGATATATTCTCACCTTATGCCTAAAAAAGGCTCTGTTTCTTACCCACTTTTCTATCAATTTTTCACCAACTGGACTTATTCGTTTTTTCATTTTTTTATATGTCGATATTTAGAGAATTTTCTTGGCTTTCTCATAAAAATAATTCATTCGAATTAACTGTTATAGTTTTTGAGCTACTAACAATAATGTTGACAACGGTAACATTTTTTTCGCTTCGATCAATTTATAACGTCAAAATGAAACTGTTGCCGTTACCAAAGCCATTTTTCTTGACTTTCCTTTATTCTTCAACTTTTCCTCTACTTTTTCGTATATTTACAAAGTAATTTCTATGAAAAATAACCGAGATAGGGCTCTTCAAAAAAAAAAATTTTCTTTGCGATAATTCTCACCATAGGCGGGCAGAGTGCTCTGTTTCTCACCCTCTTTTCTATCAATTTTTTCACCAACTGGACTTATTTGTTTTCCATTTTTATATGTCAATATTTAGGGAATTTTATTGGCTTTCTCATAAAAATTATTCATTCGCCTAACTGTTATAGCTTTTGAGCTCTTAAACGATAATGTTGACAACAGTAACATTTTTTCGTTTCAATCAAATTATAACGCCAAATGAAACTGTTGCCGTTACCAAAGCCATTTTTCTTGACTCTCACTTTATTCTACAACTTTTCCTCTACATTTTCGTATATTTACAAAGTAATTTCTATGAAAAATAACCGAGATAGGGCTCTTCAAAAAAACTTTTTCTAGCGATAATTCTCACCATCACTGGCAAATCGCTCTGTTTCTTACCCTCTTTTCTATAAATTTTTCACCAACTGAACTTATTTGTTTTTCATTGTTTTATATATCAATATTTAGAGAATTTTGTTGGCTTTTCAAAAAAATAATCCATTCGCCTAACTTTTATAGCTTTTGAGCTACTGAACGATAATGTTGACAACGGTAACATTTTTTTCGTTTCAATCAATTTATAACGTCAAATGAAACTGTTTGTCGTTACCAAAGCCATTTTTCTGACTCTCACATTATTCTTCAACTTTTCCTCTACATTTTCGTATATTTACAAAGTAATTTCTATGAAAAATAACCGAGATAGGCTCTTCAAAAAATCTTTTTCTAGCGATAATTCTCACCATAGGAGGCAGAGCGCTCTGTTTCTTCCCCTTTTTTCTATCAATTTTTTCACCAGCTGGACTTATTCGTTTTCCATTCTTTTATATGTCGATATTTAGAGAATTTTGTTGGCTTTCTCATAAAAAATAATTCATTCGCCTGACATTCATAGTTTTTGGGTTACGAACGAAAATATGAAAATAAATAAAGATTTTTTTTTTTCGTGCAATAACTCACATTTTTTTGTATTTAGAGGGCTGGGACTCTTATTCTGACTATTCCACCATAAAATATAAACATTTAGAAAAAAAGGACAGCAAAATGAACGTTGTTGGCATAAAATTTATATTTTTGCTGAATTTTCGAAATAATTATTTTTTAGCACTGTCGAAGCGCTCCCAGACACATCTAGGCTCATGTGCCTCAGTGATGTGATAACTATACAGATATGAAAGGGTTAATCATATTTTGATGAGGAACAACTATTCAGATTAAAAATGACACCATAACCAGTTTTCTATTTAAAAAAAGTAAATCTGGGATAGACAAGATGCTAGATTGAGTAAAACTTAGTAGGGTAACAGCACCGAGGTAGATGCTGAAGAAATTTTTAAAACTGATAGAATAAAATGGAGAGGAAAGGAAGAAATTTAATGCCAGCTTAGGATTCATGGAAAGGAAGCAAAGGAAAACCTACTGAAAAGAAAGTGGTTAAGTGGGTACTAGGAAAAAGATGTGTAGATTAACTTGATACCTGTGTAAGGTGACCAGGTTTTACCTCTTCTAGGCTTTCTACTTGACGGTGTCCTCATCCTTTCTTTGTTCCCAACTTACTTCTCTGAAATATTTAATTCACAAAAAATTCCTTACCCTTTCTGAACTGTTAAGTACACAAGGTAAGAAATTTTTTATGCCTGAAAATTTCAAGAGAAAGGAGGAGGATAAGGACAATGTGGTGGTTGAAGTAGAAGCCTTAAAAGAAGCAAAAGTTTCATCACCTTACACATACAATAGCACCAACAGCCTCATGGAACAAAGAGAGTTTTAAGACTACTAAAAAGGAATATCCAACCTAGAGGTAAATCAAACGTGTGATGAGTAGATAAGGCCTGTACTATGCAGAAAGCATGCACTTACAAAGAAAATGGAGAGACTGAACAGGAGTTCCTAAAAACTATAAAGATTTATGACAGAAGTGCACTGGGGAGGTCATAAAACACAGCAAACTGCTAAGAGATTAGATTAGGTGTCCAGAGCCTGAAAATAGATCTTGATGACAGATATACTAAGATTTGATGAAGACAGCAGAACAACTTGTCAAAAAGTTTGCAAATATCACAATCAAAAGATGACCCAAAAAACATCAAGTATACAGATGAAGCCCTACGATAGATAGAAATTCAGGCCCTAGTATACAAAAAACACTACATGAGTGAAGAAACTGTCTAACAATATTAAGGCAAAACACAGGATAAGAAAATTTACTGATGGTTAATGGCAAAACCAATTACAACATTATTGTCACGATGTCTTTAATTCAAATAATTTATGTTGCATTCTGAAGTAATTCTACTGCTGATGTCAATACAGATTCATTCTATTTTATAATAACTCTTAGTACATTACATCATACCTGAGCATCAAATATCCGTCCAGTTTTACAGGGGTTGTTTGGATCACAGATAACAAATCCGGGTGCAACATCTGCTTCTTCTACACCACGGAGCTTAACCTTAACATTTTCGCCACATCTAACAGCATTTGTTTCATCATCATTTCTCCACAATGTATCAACTGTTACAGGAGTCTGAAAAACAAATGATCATGATAATTATCTAACCTACTCTTATTATTATTATTATTATTATTATTATTATTATTATTATTATTATTACTGTAAACCATGAAGTCCCACTTTTACTTTCATACAGCTCACCAAAGGATTTTATTTGTATGAGAGGTACAGAGTATAAAAGTTTCAAACTGGACTGCTAGATGTGAAAATGAAAGCAAACACACACAAAATAGATATGCAGAAAGGTGTCGTCTTACAACAGGAGCAACTTACGACAATCTGCATTTACAACAGTAGCTAAAATTAAAATTATGAAAATAAGAAAAATACTTTTAAAAAATTATAAATATTTACAAATACCATGAAGCAGGCAGCCCTTAAGGGCAGCAGTCCCAGCAATGCATGCAATGCAGTCCAGACACACTATCAAACTTGTATATCCAGCAAGGCCTATGACCATACAATTAAACAATTAAAGAATGTGTGGCTAAGTTGTATGGACTGACTAACAGCTTGATATTCCTCCATCTATAATGTTTATGTCGAAGATCTCAGATGCATACTACCATTTAATTGTTCACCAGCTGCAGTCTCCATCAGTGCCCAATCAAACGTGTTTGATAGTCTGTGGCCTGCTTACACACATGTACAAGCACACGTCTCCTGCTTTCATTTCTATCTTTCAACACTGTCTTATGCTAGTATTAGTCCTGAGAACAATAGCTGTCACTTGCACTTCATCTACTGTTTAAAAAGTTTTTATTAACCAACAGTATGTTGATAGAAAGGACACTTTCACTATCAACAATTCAGCCAGCCAAAAAAGCAACAAAGGCTATCTACTTGGAATTAAAACTGAACGTGATTAATCAACATGAAGGAAGGAAAAGAATAAGCACGATAGCATGTGACCTAAAACTTCCACATTCAACTTTGCCGACCACTCTTAAGAATCAATAATGAATACATGAAGCTGTTAAAAGGCAAGGACCAAGCCAAAAATGGAAGTTATTAATATTGTGGATAAAAGACCAAATTAAAAAACGAACACCATAAGCCTTATTACCGTCCAAGCAAAAGCTACAAGTCTGTTTCAGACCCTTAAGGAACGTGCAGGTGATAACTATCAACAACAATTCGTCGCAAGTACTGGATGGTTCAAAAGATTCAGTTTGCATAATGTTCGGGTAACAAGAGAGGCAATGGGAAAGTTTGTTGATAGTTTTCATGATTTTGCAAGATTATTATTATTATATTATTATTATTATTATTATTATTATTAGTCAGAAGATGAAACCTATTCATATGGAAAAAGCCCAGAGGGGCCACTGACTTGAAATTCAAGCTTCCAAAAAATATGGTGTTCATTAGGATGAAGTAAGAGAAGGTGAAGGGAAAATACATAAAGAGGAGATCCCACTTATTAAAAAAATTAATTATATTAATAAAATATTAATATGCAAGGCAAATAGTATTTGGGTAGTAATGCACTGCATCTTCGCTTGAACTTCTTTAGTTCCAACTGCACAACATCCTCTGGGAGACTGTTCCACAGTCCACCAGTGTGAGGAATAAAGGACCTCTGGAACTGAGAAGTTTGACAGCGATGCACATTTACTGCGTATTGGTACTGATGTTCAGTGAACCTGCTTGCTCTCAGCAGGTAAAGCGGATCACGGATCAATTGTGAACGTGAAAGATCTCTGTTGAAATAGAACTTAAGAAAAAGTGACAAACAAAGAGACCATCTGTCAATGGTTCCAGTCATAACTGCTACTATTAGGAAACAGAAAACTACCACCACGAACCACTCTAAGAGATAAATTTCTAGCAGAAGCAGAAATCCATACTGGAGAACAGTATTCTATTAAAGGAACCACAAATGACCTAAAACAGGTTGCACTGATTTTATCACTGTTATAAATATATGAAGCCTTCCCAACAATAACTTTCATGCGGCATTTGCTGAAACTTTCATTACATTTCCCAAAAGTTAGATGTGTCAAAAGTCCCACCTAGAATAGGTAAAGCTTCACACTCAATCAGCAAAGTTCCATCTATTGGAAAGGGAGGATGGGGCAGGAAATTGTACGAGATCTGCTAATCAATGGTGTTTTCGTTTTACTGGAGTTCAGCCTCATACCCCACCGACTACACTACTCACTCATCCTGTCCATGTCCCTACTGAGGCTGAGGGCAGCTTCACTTCTCATAAATGAAGACTAGTACACCCACTACTGTTGCATCATCGGCATACTGAACAATCTTGTTTTCCAGACCAAATACCATATCACTTGTATACACTAAAAATAACAGTGGACAAAGAACACTACCCTGTGAAACTCCAGACAAAATAGGTCTTGGTTCATTAAAGATCCCGTCCACAGTAACTCACAGCTGCCTACCTGTAAGGAAATCTTGAAGTAATCCTAAAACATATCCACCCAATCCAAGATTCTGAAGTTTATAAATATGGGGTGTGATTTACTAAATCCAAAGCAGCATTAAGACCTATCTGAATTACTCTGCACTCAAAACCCCTACCAAGATTCCCTTGCAAATTGCAAGTCAAGTCTAAAAGAGCATGCAAAACTATGAGGTTATAACCAATCTTAAAATAAAAAAAAAAAACATTAAATGTAAAAACATAAATATATCCAAATGTATATCCTCCACAGAATACGCAAACATCGTAAAAATGTTTTGTAACATTATGATCAAACAAAAATCGGTTGAGATCACACTAAAGTTCAGTAATGGTAAAGTATCTTCCAATATGTACTGAATTATGATGGTGTGATGTTCATGCAAGTCAACTGATATAAGGTAAAATGATTTTATTTTGGGCACTTTTATCACTGGCTTACCATCGAAGCATATGAAACAAGGATGTAAATGTATGGTAATTTACAAACATTGAGATGAACTGAAAACTTTATCAGTGAAATGGAATACATCAACAGTGATGCAATATTTTTTCTTTGTACTGTAAATACATAAGTATGATACCCAGTTAACACTTTCCTGTCCAATTGACGCAATACCCCCCTACCCCCGTTCTTTTCTGACTGACGTAATTTTACGTAAAATTTACCGACATTTTTCGTACGTGTGGTAGGGGTAAATTTTTTTTATTTTCGGACAGTTAGTGGTTTCCATAGGCTAAAGCATACCTTGGACCATGTAACTCAGGCATCAATAAGCCAGGCAAGCAGTTCCTATACTGCGCATGCACAAATCCCTGGCATAGTAAATTTCTCACAATGAAATCAGCTGATCCTACCCACGCTTCTCTCTCGTATCTTTTTTTTTTTATAAAATGTAGGATTACATTATTGGAAACAAAGTACCCTCTTTTCTATAAATTTTTAAGTTCCTCTACTGTGCATGCGCAAATCCATGGCGTAGTAAAATTCTCACAATGACATCAGCTGATCCCACCCACGCAGGCCTGACAGGCTACACTTCTGTCAGAGACCATGCGTACGAAGTTGGGTAAACATGTGTGGCTGTTTACATACAGTAACGTCAATCGAGAACGGTTTCCAACATGCTTTCGCAAAGTTTTTACGGTAAAACTAGCGGAAAACGCGTTAGTGCATCACATAAGAGACGTCTGGATTTTAGGCAGGGCTCTGAATCTCAATTTTCATTATTATATATATCGATATTTAGAGAATTTTGTTCGCTTTCTCATAAAAAATAATTCATTCGCCTAACTGTTATAGCTTTTGAGCTACGTACGATAATGCTGACAACGGTAACATTTTTTTTCGTTTCGAACAGCTTATAACGTCAAAATGAAACTGTTGCCGTTACCAAAGCCATTTTTCTTGGCTCTCACTTTATTCCTCAACCTTTCCTCTACATTTTTGTATATTTACAAAGTAATTTCTATGAAAAATATCCGAGCTAGGGTTCTTAAAAAAAAAATGTCTAGCGATAATTCCCACCGTATGCCGGGCAGCGCGCTCTGTTTCTTACCCTATTTTCTATCAATTTTTCACCAACTGGACTTATTCATTTTTCATTCTTTTATATGTCGATATTTAGAGAATTTTCTTGGCTTTCTCATAAAAAATAAGTCATTTGCCTAACTGTTATTTTTGAGCTACGAACAATAATGTTGACAACGGTAACTTTTTTTTTCGTTGATCAACTTATAACGTCAAAATGATACTGTTGCCATTACCAAAGCCATTTTTCTTAACTCTCCCTTTATTCTTCAACTTTTCCTCTACATTTTCGTATATTTACAAAGTAATTTCTATGAAAAAATATCGGAGATAGGGTTCTTCAAAAAAATTTTTTTGCGATAATTCTCACCATACGCTGGGCAGAGCGCTCTGTTTCTTACCCTATTTTCTATCAATTTTTCACCAACTGGACTTATTCATTTTTCATTGTTTTATATGTCAATATTTAGAGAATTGTGTTGGCTTTTTCATAAAAATAATTCATTTGCCTAACTGTTATTTTTTGAGCTATGAACGATAATGTTGACAACAGTAAATTTTTTTTTCGTTTTGATCAACTTATAACGCCAAATGGAACTGTTGCCATTACCAAAGCCATTTTTCTTAACTCTCCCTTTATTCTTCAACTTTTCCTCTACATTTTCGTATATTTACAAAGTAATTTCTATGAAAAATAACGAGATAGGGCTCTTAAAAAAAATTTTTTCTAGCGATAATTTCACCATAGGCCGGGCAGAGCGCTCTGTCTCACCCTCTTTTCTATCAATTTTTTCACCAACTGGACTTATTCGTTTTCCATTGTTTTATATGTCAATATTTAGGGAGTTTTGTTGGCTTTCTCATAAAAAATAATTCATTCATCTGACTTTCATAGTTTTTGGGTTACGAACAAAAATATAAAAATAAGAATTTTTTTTTTCGTTAAATAACTCACATTTTTTCATATTTAGAGGGCTGGGACTCTTATTCTGACTATTCCACCATGAAATATAAACATTTAGAAAAAAAGGACAGCAAAATGAACGTTGTTGGCATAAAATTTCTATTTTTGCTGAATTTTCTAAATAATTATTTTTTCGCACTATCGAGCGCTCCCAGATACATTGGGGCTCATGTACCCTCAGTGATGTGATAACTAAACCGATAGGAAAGGGTTAAAACTATAACTATAAACATGCGTATAGTTATACAGTAAATGTTTGCCAATAACCAAGACAAAACTCATGAAGAATGTTGCATTAATGTATGTTTTAAATCAACATTTCACTATTGAAAACTCTGAAGTGGCGATCGTGCGGGTAGGATGTGTCTGTGAAGTGCTCTGTGTGCAGTGCCTGACTTGCGTGATGTTCAAAGGGAATACGAAGAGGAGGAAGGAAAGAGAGAAAATAAGTACTGTAGAAATTAAATCAAGTAAAGGGAAGATCAAACTATCATATGAACATTATCTCATAATTATCGGAGCAGCCTGTAAAGGAACTATCAAGAAAATACTGGAGAAGGATGAGTCAACCCAAACCGAGAGTGTCAACAACCTGCGGACATTGCTCTGGAGAAGTTGATGATGAAGGAGTTCCTTCATCATCAACTTCTCTGAAATGTGAAATGTGTGACACATGGTTTCATTATCAATGCTCGGGTATAGAGGCCAGATACACACCCTTACTTTGTAGTGATAACATATTGTACATCTGTAATAATTGCAAGAGGCCTGAACAAAGAATACACAAACAACTAATTGAAGATGAAGATGATAAAGATGTAAAGACCATGAAAAACATGGATAAAACTTATGCTGAATCACTAAAGACAAAAAAAGTACTTCTGATCAAATCTACAAACAAAGAGAGCACAGCAGCAAATGAAAAGAGACAAATTATGAGTAAAATAACGACACCAGTTGAACAGGTTAAAACAACATGAGATGGGCACTTATTTGTACGATTTCCAGACAGGAAAACTTAGAAAAGGCAAAAATGGACATTCACGAAATCAGCAATATATCAGTAAATGAGACGGGTAAACTTGAACCCAAAATAATAGTAGTCTATGTCCCGAAGGATGAAGATGACATTGTCGATAACATTGTGGAGGAAAATCCATGGATAGGCAGCCTCATTTCTGAAAATGACAACCTGAAAATTGTAAAGGAAATGATAGCCAAAGATGACACATATAAACACTGTATCATGAAATGCACACCACAAATACGAAAGGCTATCTATGACAGAGGAGACAAATTGTGCACACTGTATAGCAGTTGCAAAGTATTCGACTGTTACATGCCCTATCAGTGCTGTAAATGTCAGGAATTTGGTCACAGCGCAGCAAACTGTAAAAATAACCAAGCTAGCAACATCTCCAAGTGTCAAAATTGTGTAAAGAAAGGTCATAGTGATACTAAACATAAAATATATGATGGCAATAAGTGCACTGCACTGCACACTATATAAAGAATATATAAGCGTCAAAGCTGAAAAATAATAAGGAGGATCATGGCTTTGAATATTAATCTATGCAATTTAATAAGAAAGCAAATTAAAAAAAAAAAAAAAAAAAAAAAAAAAAAAAGAACTAAAGACCCTCCTATCCTGCAAGAGCTATGACCCTGACAAGAAAACACAAAGACAATTATAAAATATGTAAGGAGCACCTTATTTTGAAAACGTACAAGGGCCCGCCGAAGAGGGAATTATCCCTGTGGAGGGCTGTACATAAAACCAAACAAAGTGAAACTATGAATGTGAACATTCTATCCGAGATGAAATATCAAGTGATGAAATATTCTTTGTGTGTTGTTATATATATGATAACAAGAGTCCACTAAAAAACAAAAAAAGCTAAAGGGTGAAGGGTGATGTCAATATTGATGAAATGCCATATGTAGATGTAAACACACAAACACACAGGCACACAAGGAAACCTTCCATGATATAATGAAGTGAAATAAAAACCATTAATTCCAATAAAACAGAAAATTATTTACTACTTTTTTAGTAGTGTTCTTAAAATGAATTTGCTTTGGGCAGTCATCAGTGAGAAATGAGACACTAAAGATGTAAACACAGGGTGTTTTACACAGTTTCCATGATATGGCAAAATAAGAAATCAGTGATCATAATAAAACAGAAGATTAATGATAACCTCTAAAATAATGTTCTTAAAAGCAGCATACAGGCAGTCCCCAGTCATCGGTGATCCGGTTTTACAGCGCTTGTCTAGTGACGACAACTACTGGTTTTCTGGCACCAATATACACCAATCTCCAGTTATCAGCACCAATCCCCGGTTATTGGCACCGATAACCAGATATCTGCGCCAATAACCAGGGATCGGAACTATTATTGCCGATTTTTGGTTATCATCATGCTGTCAGGAATGGCAACCCCGCCGGTAATCAGGGACTGTCTGTACTGAAAGAGCCTTGTCTACAGCGCATGATGCAATGGTTGTAATTCAGGGTACAAAAACTCTGTGAATACAAAAGGAAAAATGACATTTTTATGATAAAATGAAGTTTCATTATACTTAGCAAAACACTGTAAAAGCTTTAATCTCTTAAATTTCCACACGTCCGATATATATTTTTTCAAACTTTGTTTGGAACGCTGATATAATTGGCGGGAGACCCAGCCCAACCGGGTGCTGGTGGGGGGGAGTGGAAGGAGACTCACCCAGTAAACAGCTCCAGTTTCAATCTCGGTATACATAATAACTGATAGCCTGAGATAACGCCTCCCCCTGCGGGGAGGAGGAGGCCTAAGTTACAGAGTTTTGGTAAGTATAATGAAACTTCATTTTATCAAAAATGTCATTTTCATTATAATGCCTTACCAAAACACTGTAAAAGCTGATTCCACATTTAAGGTGGAGGGCAGGGGATGAGGTATCAGTTATCGAAAGGTTACACATCATAAAAAGGGACAAACTCTAAACATGGGCATCATTTGGATCCCTACCAATAAAGAGGCAGGTGTCTCCTTACCTGGTAGATGGGCTTTTGCAGGGAGGTACTGCTACTGGTTGAAGCTCCACTACCTGCAGAGGCACTGGGCGTAAGCACTCCTAGCTACTCTGCTCCATAACAGCCCTAGTAGTCAGGGAAGTACACCGCTGACTAAGACAAGGGGTATGACTTTCCTTTGCTCTTGCCCTGAGCAATTGGAAAGCAACCAGACTGAAAACGGGCCTCACCGGCTAACCTAACACTAGTTAAAAACAAAACATCCCCCATCTCTATACCCTCTATAGCTAAAACTAGATTGGAGGGTACTCCAGGTGAACTGAACACCCCCAGCTTCCCTTTAACTCAGCAACCATAAAATCACCAGGAGAAGGTAAGATAAAGAACCTACCCCCCTAGTGTGTTCCCCCTAAAACCAAGCCAGCTATAGATACAGGACCTAACGCAAACAGGTCCTGGTACGCAACTTCAACCTCCCTAAGGTAGTGAGACGCAAACACTGATTTCAATCTCCAGAAGGTGCTCTGTGTGATCTGCGAGAGACTTATTACGACGGAAAGCCACTGAAGTTGCTATTGAACGCACTTCATGAATGTGAGACTTGACTAGAAGTGCGTCCTCTTCACTGATGTGTCTGTGCGCCTCTAGAATGAGTTCCTTGACGAAGAAAGCAAGGGCATTTTTGGATAAAGGTCTGGTTGGGTCTTTCACTGAACACCAGAGGTTAGAGGAATCTCCTCTGATGTTGGCAGTTCTGGCAAAGTAAGCCTTGATAGCTCTAACAGGGCACAAAAAAGCCTCTAATTCTTGAGGGCCGGAGAGGTTTTGAATAATAAAGGATTGAGGCCAAGGATTGGAAGGAGACTCATTCTTGGCCAAAAAATTCAAGGTGAAAGAACAAACAACATTACCTTAATATGATATTAAAAATACAACGGCTATTCCGAACAATGGATTCGAGACACAAGGCTGCATACAGAATTTGAAATGACTTGCTTAACCTTCCCTAATTCCTAGCTACTTCACTGGAATAGTTGGATGACGCTAAACAATAAAAATTATACTTAATCTAGACTTCGTAAAAGCAAAATGCTTGGTTGTTTATGGTGGCGGAAGGGTGAGACAAGGGAAATGGAAATTCAAGGAAAGATACGAGTAACTCGACGAAGTTTTGAATGAAAATTCCAGACTTACCGTTATACGAAGGTTGCTGCGCATCAACGGACGATCAGAAATTCTGGGATGAATTCGCCACTTCACTAGTAACATAGACTATAGACAAAGAATAAGGAGCCGAAACGCATAGGGCATGCGTCTGTGACGGCAGTCTGGTTCTCTCTGCTTGACCTCTTTGGGGTCAGATACAGGCGCAGCGCCCATGCCCTCAGGGTCTGAAATCTTGTCAAAACATCCGTCGAGCAGAAAAGAAAAAAAAACTTAAGGCCACCTATCATAAGGTTGAATATGGAAATTTTTCCCGTGGGGTTAAGTCCCTAATGCTACCTATCCTTGCTATGAATGAACGTTAAAAAAGTTTGAATGGTCTACGCGAACCCTGCTGGACAAAGACTTTTCCCTGTCTTTGTCAGTCTGATATTACTACAAATAAATGCATCGGGGGCGAACGGCAGAAATATTTATAAAAAAAAAAAATATATATATATATATATATATATATATATATATATATATATATATATATATATATATATATATATATATATATATATATACAGTAATACTGATCTTACACGATTTGAGTTGGCTTAATTCACACACATAATACCTAACTTTTCACTGAACCTAACTAATGGGCATACGTGATTTTTTCACGGACACACGAAATTCTCGAGATACCCTGCAGAAGTGGGTGTTTAATTTTTAAGTAATTTACAAGTTTTCATGCTTTTATGTGTAAAATCTGTATGAAAAAATGCATTTCATTCTTTTATGTGTAAAATCTGTATGAAAAATGCATTTCATGCTTCTATGTGTAAAATCTGTATGAAAAATGCATTTGATGTTTTAATGTGCAAAATCTCTTTGAAAAATGCATTTCATGCTTTCATGTGTAAAATCTCTATGAAAAACGCATTTCATGCTTTCATTTGTACAATCTGTATCGAAAATGTATTATTTTTATTTTTGTACATGCATAAATATGATGCAAAGGTAATTTCAACACATTCACTTAGTGTACTTTTACAAGATGTGATACCCATTTGCAAAGTTACTGCACTTTTCAAAGATGATACCCCTGCAGAAAATGCTTGTTTAATGTTTGAAGTACATTTATAAGTTTTCATGCTTTTAACTGTAAAATCGATATGGAAAATTTATATTTATATTTCTGTACATAAATATCATACAAGTATTATGTCCATTTGCAAAGTCTTTGTCACAAGGACTTTACATGACCTTGAGATGAGGTTGTTCAGTCGCACTCATTTGATAAAATGAATTCTTTAATGTAATATCAGAGATGTAACTAAGAGTTGCATAAGTGTCATTCTTTGAAAATTACTCTGTTCACCTCAGAGAAAAGTGCTGGTGCAATCTGTATGTGCATGTAATTACAGCACGTTCAGTTGGTGTACTTTTACAAAATGTGATACCCTGCATTTTTCAAAGATGATACCCCTGTAGAAAGTGTGTATAATTTTTAAGTTTTCGTGTTTTTAGGTGTAAAATCAGAATGGAAAATTTGTATTTATATATTTGCGCATAAATACGATACAAAAGCAGTACAGTACTTTATTACAGTATCTCTCTCTCTCTCTCTCATTCGTAGTTAGCGCTCAAACATACGTTTACAACTTATTCTCTTTACATCATTACCTGTACAGTATATAATTTTAAACTGATTGAATTTTACCTGTACTGTACTACCTTCTACGAACATTATGTACATGTTTTCGATGTTTTATGGAATTGTACTTTGACTGTGATGTTTTGCCTAGTGATGCAAAGAAAACGGCTTTTACTCTAAGTGACAAAGAAAACGGCATCCCATGAATTAGGGGTAACATTAGTATACGTACACACCTACTATAAATGCGCTATTATGAAACTGTGCAGTACTCAATTTTTATGTCAACCATTTACTGTACAGTATTCCTTTTTTAAGGGTAATAAGCTAAATTCTAAATAAAATTACACTAACTTTAGTTCATTTAAAAGTTAGCTTAATACTTTCGGAGCATGATTAGTACTTAAACTCTGGAAATAAACATTTATTATCATTTTTAAAGACCATGCCAAACTTACGCGAAAATTCACCTTGCACAAGGGGCTCCGGAACCTAACCTCCGTAATTTCAAGGTATGACTGTGTATGTATGTATGTATATATATATATATATATATATATATATATATATATATATATATATATATATATATATATATGACAAATATTTTCTGTTAAAACAAAAATCCATCTAGTGGACGGAGCCCCTGAAAACAACAAAAGATAGAAAGTTATTGCTATACTTCAGACCAAACTGTCTCCTCTACTGGCAATTATATGAATGAAGTAAGGAATACAGACAGTCGGTATTTATACCAAGAAATCCAGATGTCACCCGTTACATCACTACACTTGATAGCTTCTTAATCTTAATCACTGGTTGGAGAAAGATTTTATCAATAATATCTGAGTCCCATGATCATTTTGATAGATTCAGCGTATGTCTTTGTTTAATCAGGGCTGACTCCACCATCTGGCTTTTGAACTGACAACTGCTGCTGTGAATTATAAGAGACGCATTCCAGTTTATCCTGTGGTTATGGTTATTTATATGGTTAAAAATAACCGAGCTCTGTTGGCCATACCGTACTGACCTTTTATGTTGTATTAATCTCTGGGGGAGTGATTTACCAGTAAAACCGATATATGATTTGTCACAGTTGAGGCAAGGTATTTTATAAACCAGTGCCTTTGGGGACTGGCTTTTGTTGGACGTTAATCAGGGATTTGGCTAAGGTATTTGGAAAGGTAAAAGCATAAGGGTTAGAATTTCCAAGAGTCTGTGTCAGTGTCTTAATCCTGTCCAGGTGTGGGATTTAAATTTTATTGTTGGGTGTCTTTCTAGTCTTGTTTTGCAGGATGATACAAAATATATATATATATATATATATATATATATATATATATATATATATATATATATATATATATATATATATAATATATATATACAGTAATACAGTAATTTTTTTCGTTCTCACGATTCGCAGACTCACGTATTCATGGATTTCTCTCTGGAACGTATCTACACATTATTTGTGGAAAATTCGCCAATTCCTGGTATTTTTCACTGAGAAATATTCATTAAATAATGTATTTTCATCTCATTTTCAAGAGTAAATGCACTTTTTGTGATAAAGCTATTAAAATACTCCGGTACTGCTCGAGTTACGATAATTCACCTTACGATAATTCAATTTTGCAATGGAGTAAGCAATTAATAACAATACGACAATATTATTTATAAAATATTTTTAAATTTCGTGCGGGTGCAGGCAGCAGTGTAATCAGGCAGTGAGAGAGACCAAATTACAATAGACAACTTTTCCTCCATCTCTTTATCCCGTCTTCTAGTTAAAAAAAAGTGAAAGAGAATGATAAAAGTGTTGTTAGTAACATTATACTCTTCTGTAAATGCGTACAGCCATAAACAACCAACCAACAAACTGTTGCTTTGCTTATAACCGAATCGGATAACAACAGCAGTTTACCTGGTATTTCAACCATCGTATGGTAATAAACAATTACCATACGTTATGGCACAAATGATGTTCAGTAGAATAGGACATATATTTTTACATTGTACCCTTATTCAGTATGGATAAAAGATCGGCAAGGAAATATACTGCTAAATTTAAGCTGCAAGTTGTAGGTGAAGCTGAGAAAATGTTCAAGCTGCTAATGACTATACTGTAAATTATCATGCATCGGCAACATGGATGAAACTCGATCGTAATTAAAATGGGAGAGAAAGTATTTTAAAGAAAACTACTGGGCATGAAAGAACACATTACTGTTATGTTTACGCCGATAAACGATAAATATGTAAAGCTTGTATTATGATGAAATCAAGTGAAAATAGCGAAAGGAATCTTGAATATTTTTTTACACAAAACAAACGCCCCAAAATGGCCATTGTCATCTACTAACGAAAATAATATATAAATTAATTTCACAACGAGACGTATTTTAACTATATTTCGACTTAAAAACACTTGCCCAAATATAAATAAAATATCTAGAGATACATTTACGCTAACTAGAAGGATGAAAAGCGCTCTGAACTGCATTAAACACAGCAAAATAAACGCGGCGTAAATTTCCAAACCAAAACGATCACTATGATCACAATTTATAATACGAAAGCAATATAAGAATATATACAATATTATTGGATACAGTGAATTAAGGCATAACATTTTGAAAGATCCATGGAAAACAAGCATATTCGTTATGTTGACGTTTGTATAATACAATACGTGAATATAGAGGAGAGTATAATGTAGGCTATGCTACCGTGTATGTAAACAATATACCATATTGTAGGCTAAGCTAATTCTTGTCTGTTATTCAATTTCTCTTGTATTGAATTATCATAAGTCACTTCCCAATAACCTCCAGAATTAGCTGATATTAATAATTACTATACTGTGTATGTAAAGAGTATATTTTATAGTGTAGGCTAGGCTGCCATATATGTATACAGTACCTGGCACCAAATACCCTAGTGTAGGCTAAGCAATGTTTGAGATACAGTTTGGTATTTCTTACGCTTTTTCCAACTATGGTTTTTTTTTTTTTTTTTTTTTGAACCTAATCCCATCGTAAGTAGGATAATAACTGTATAAGCATTTTCAGTTTGTTTTGTGTGTTTGAACTATCAAAATGGGCAGTTCTGAGTGTTTTTAGAAGGGTTCTAAGCATTCACTGGTTTAGCTGTTCATGGGGGGGTGTGACGCATCCCCCTCGAGTACAGGTGGTTTACTGTATATATATATATATACATACATTATATATATAAATATATATATATATATATATATATATTATATATATAATATATATATATATATATATATATATATAATATATATATATATATATATATATATATATATATATATATATATATATATATATATATATATAATATATATATATAAATTTTATTGTACAGAATACAGAAAAAATTTTTATTCAAAAATAACTGGATTATTTTTCTACATATCCTCCATTGAAGTCCATACGCTTCTATAGATTGTGACCATCTCTGCAATCTTCCCTGCAATACCTTAGAAATTCCCATTAAACCAGTTTAAAACCTATTTCTTGATGGCATCCAGCGACTCAAAATCAAATATTTTTAAGTGTTTTTAAGTGTCTGGAGTAGGAAAATGTCCGAAAAAGCAAGATCAGAACTGTAATGAAGGTGTGGAATGAACCGGAGAGTTTTTGTAATGGAACAGGATCCCATGGTGCAACTTCTCCTTTTTCCTGGCTATTGCATTCTTCAGATTTTGCAAGACTCCCTCATAATAGTTTCCTGAAATAGCCTTTACCCTTGAAGGAAATGGACAAGTATTAAACTGTCTGAATCCAAAAAATGGTTGCCATAACCTTCTGATCTGACTTCTCAGACTTGAACTTTACTGTTCCAGCAGATTTTATTTGTAACTACTGCTTAGACTGAATCTTAGATTCTGGGTCAAATTGAAAAATCTGTTTCATCTCCAGTTACGATTGTCTAAACAAAAATTTTTTTTTTTTCTTCAACCTTTGTTAAAAGCACTATAGAGAGGTCAGCTTTTTGGTTCAACTGGTCCTCACACGATGCTTTGGGGGACCAGCAAGCTGACTGCTTATCGAAACCAAGATTTGCTTTCAGGATTGAAAATGGGGAGTTGATTCAAGCATGCCCTACCTTGTAGAAACTCAAAGAACTGCTGTATATTGCTAATGAGATGGCAGAACTTTTGGCTCAAGTCTTTGTGAGCAAATAACGGTGGATCCTTGGTGTTCCCTCAGTCACACTTTCTGGAGTGTAAGTCATGTTCACTGGCCCTTGGATCTAGAGAAGTCACAACTTTACTACTGGACCTTGAAGTTATGATGGCATACACACTAACAAAATTTTCCCCATCTTTTTTAAATTGACTGTTGATTTCGCTGCTCCTTAAGATTACCACTATTTTCAGAAGATTATTTGGGCTTGCAAGTTTTCCTTCTGTTTGGAGGAAGAAAACATGACACGGACACATAGGTGTAGCATCAAACTATGCACATACCTTGAAAACTGGATAGCTATGAGATTGGCAACTTCACACTAATCACCCAACACCAGAGCTTCTAGCAGATAAAATCCTCTATCAAGCAATTTCTTCAAAAGTTGCCCTCTTCACCACCAACTCATTAAGCACTTAATTTCCAAAGGCAAGTTATTCCTTAGTAGTCTACTCCAGTCCCAACGCCTCCAACTCAGCATGGTTTGTCAACAGACTCAAAGTCCAATCCCTATTTACATGACAGATGTGCAAGAATCTTTGGTGGCAAAAAGACGACTTATAACGTACATTCCTCTGATTCTTCTTTCAGTTAATTTTTGGTTCAAAGGAACCTCAAACCAAGGATAAATTGTGCATTTCTTCTACTTTCAGACAATTGAAACTTTGATACAATACACTGAAGGATAAAAAAAACAAAAATAACTTCATGTAGGTAAAATAATGAACAGAAATTACAAAGAGAAAATTTTGCACTTCCCTCCCCAAAAAAATATGGCAAAAGAAAAACTTCTTGTGATTATCTTCATCTTCTATCCATAGCACACCCAGATAAACTACCTACTCGTTGCAATGCAAAAGTGCTCTCCCTCTCTCTCTCTCTCTAAATGGTGAAAGTATAGAATGAAAATTTAAAACTATACAAATAAACATGTTACATATGTATGAAAAAATTCAGGAACACTAACCAAAAAATGACTCTCATCTTGGCTGTTGGTTTGTGCCTTTGTTTTTTTTTTTTTTTTGTGTCATAAATATGCAAAGGACTTAAATTTGGATGCTATCTACATCAGTCATCAGAAATCAAAAGGACCTACCATGAGATCAAGCTCCCTTTCCAATCCTAACCTTGAAAACTGCCTTCCTCCCCCTTTTCACTTCTGCTAAATTTGTTAGTGAGATCTACAATATCTCCAGCTAGTAAGCACTCCATGAAATGAGATTTCATAAGTTTGTCTTTTACACTAGAGGTGGTGGCAAAGACTCCAACCTCTTCTCTCTCTTGACAAGCTAAAAATGATCTTCATCCAGTCGGTGGCATTACTCTTTACCTGCATACGACAAAGGCTTTTATGGAAGACTCATATAATGCCACTGCTGACAGGATATGTAAAGAAACAGCTTACTAAGAATCCAGTCTCCTGACTGACGCGAGTCCTCTTAGGAGCAATTAGAATGTTCTGGGGTGCAAGCATCTCTGCAATAGCTTTTGGTTAATGAGATCAGAGCACTTACTTTCTCCGTAACCTTTAAAGTGAAATCTTGGGGTGTTTTCATTGCAAGCATCTGGAGGTGCCAATACTCTTTTGATACTTTTTTATATGCACCATTACTCTGATTTTAAGAATTCCTCTCAAGTCAAGTAGTGGCAGCAGCTCAAGTCTTAGCTGCTTTGGTTGGCAATAAGGGTTCAAGGGAATCATCATCATCTCTATTTCTATTTTTCTTTGGCATCCTACTAGGCATAGAACCTATGGATCCATGGCTCCTATGCCCCACAAGCAAGGTAAACACTCATTAACTTCAATGAAACTCTGAGAACACTGGGTTGTAATGGTTTTTTTCCCCAGAAATCCATTCAGTTCCTTAAGGGTCTTCCTTACAATCAGGGTGCCCACAGTTCAGCTCCCCACAAAAGTTGTTATGCAGGCTATTCAAAAGCAATGGTTTTGAGATGAAAAAAACAAAAGTTTTAAATATTTTTCAACACATTAACTTTACAGTCCACTTCCCAACTCCACTGTTCCTTCATAGCTGTTTTAGTCACAAATGAAGTAAAGCAGTTACCTACTAGACACATACGGTAACCACATCGGTATGCACTCAGCAACTAAGAGCACCAGCTTTTTTTTCTCATTTCATACAACACATGGAAAGGCTATGTATAAATAATTGTTTGTACTAAAATATAAATATCTGATAAATCAAAAATTGTCAACATGGATTAACCAGGCCATAATTATAAACTAATAACTCAGGATTCAAGTTGAATATAAATTATTTCAATTTCTAAATGTACTGTAATAGGCTAATCTTAATCATAATAAGATGGACTACATAAATAAAAGTTGCTACTTCATCTGAGCAGACATCTTACAACAAATAAAATTGAAGTGTGTGTGTGTGTACATTTACCACTTGACCTTTTTACTCTTGGACTACCCATTAGTGATATTATTCATAACTTCAGCTGGTAGTGTAAAGCATAAGGCAATTTTATGCACTGGAAATCACCGAGTTGTTGGTGTTGAACCTTTTTAGTTCCAGTTTCCATCCATCTGATCTAGTTTGGTAACTACTTAAGGTAAATCTTAACTGTTCCAATTAACTAACCTGTTAATTGCCACTTTCTAGAGAGCACAATTATTGAGTTCTAGCCCTCTCTGATATCGAAGGTGTCTTGACTAATATGACTAATATTGGTTTGGTTACTGCTTCCAACCTTATTTCTTTCCCATTGAATGCCAACATAATAAATAGGGGTCTAACTAAGGAACTCTACAAGGTTAGCACTGTCTTCTCTTCCCTAATAATAAATTACCTCTTTATGTTTCATATTATTCTCTGAGCTTTCATTTCAACTTTAGTAAACTGCTTGTAAATTTCTAGGTTACTAGTGATACTGATGTGTAGATCTCTCTAAATAACTTCTGTCATTCTTGTTTTTGTACTCTGTGTATGAAGTTGCAATTACTTAAGGTGAAAAACAGCTGACCACTTACTAAGCATTCACCCATTTCCTCATTGCTTATTTATGCCTTGTCAGCAATGATATCCATTTTTGTGTCATCTGCAACCTTGGTTATTTTAATAGTAAGTCTCAAGTCTGGATCATTTATCTAGGTAATGAAAAGTTACAGACAAAGCACAACACCCTGCAGCACTCCACTTGATTCATTCTGCAAACAGAGGATGCCTTACTAATGACAACTCTACTTAGCTAATCTATCCTAATCTCCCACTTCATCTTTTAGTTCTTCGCTGGGTGAGCGGGTTTCGTTCTCAGCTACCACTCTGTTGGTAGCGAGTTCGAATCTCTGACCGGCCAGTGAAGAACAAGAGGAATTTGTTTCTGGTGACAGAAATTCATTTCTCGCTATAATGTGGTTCAGATTCCACAATAAGCTGTAGGTCCCGTTGCTAGGTAACCAATTGGTTCTTAGCCACGTAAAAGTAAATCTTATCCTTCGGGCCAGCCCTAGGAGAGCTTTTTCTCATCTATTAAGACCTTGACTCTACTTTTATCAATAACCTTTCATGTGGCACCTTGCCCAAAAATGTGTGCCTACAACTCTGCTTTTATCCCAAAAATGTGTGCCTATTGCTCTGCTTTTATCAAATATTAAACATCTCATGGGGAGTCAAAAAGGTTGATTGTGCATGTCTTTCATCACAAATCCATACAGGCTACCTAGAACTTAGCAAGTTTGATTCTAGCTGTTTCACTATGTTGTCTGCTATGATAGGTTCCACTAC
Source organism: Macrobrachium rosenbergii (assembly GCF_040412425.1). NCBI lineage: Eukaryota > Metazoa > Arthropoda > Malacostraca > Decapoda > Palaemonidae > Macrobrachium > Macrobrachium rosenbergii. The sequence continues at coordinate 589,451 of NC_089743.1, forward strand.
TTTACCATGAACCTGAACTCTTCTTGAATATTAGCACAATATTTTACAATTTTAAATCTTCACAGCTTTGCTCAAGTGTTTTGTAAATGTCACGGAGATGAAGAGCAATTTCTCCTTTTTATTTGATCATCCTTGACTGGAATCCATCTCTTCTTTTGACCGCCTTTACTTGGCTTATTCCCTATCTTATTTTGGAATTAATCACTTGTGTACAAACTGGCAAAAAGTATTCATCCAACAAACCTGCCATATCTACAGTACATCACTACTAACACCACTGGTATCTTTACCTGAGAATCACTAAAAATCAACCCAAGACAGAACAATTTTTTTCTTACCTTATTAGGCATTACCAAGATGCTGTCCCCCTTTTTACAACCTCCACTCTCCACCTTGCCTATTACAATGGTTCCTCTGTCATTATAGCGATCAACAACTGGCATCATGAAAGGTCCAGTGATGTTTCTATTTAAGGGTGGTAACTGATTGATATATGGAATAAAAGCAGGACCCTTAAACCATGGACATAATGAGTCTTCTATGGGCTCTCTGAGGTTTGCGCCTGTTAGGCCTGAGCAGGGCATAAACATTATATCTTTACTGGGATTGAAGCCAACCTGTAGTGGTGATACAAATGAATTCTTAATATGCTGCAAGAATTACAAATAACATAACACAGAGCTCTCTGCAATATCATTAGGACCCGCACAATAAAAACTTTAATATCACATGGAGCATTACATTGTATTATTTTTATTTTTTTACAATTTTAATTCGTTTACCAGGGCCATTAACAAAATATCCTTGGCTTCCCAATTTTACCACTAGCATCCAGTCATGAGAAATGCTATTATCACCAGTTACAAATCAGATAAAGTTCATAACTGTGATAAACACAATGCAGTAACAGACGCATCATCAGCAATTTAAATACAATGTCTATTCACTGGTATAATTAGAATACGATTAAACTGCTTTTGCTTAAATATTCAATAATATAATCATAAATTTCCCATGTAACATGACTACAGCTTATTAAAATTTCATAAAACCATTATCAGTTGGAAATTTAAAAAATATATTCATGAGAAAATCAATGTTAACTACCATTAACAGCAACAAAAACCTTAAATTTCATAGTAAGAAATAAAACTTTCCATAAAAGAGTAATGCACTCAAAGAGTTAATTACAAAACTGGGCAAAAGAACGTAAGGTCCTATTAAAAGCCACTGACAAAATCTGTTGGCGCAATACTGGACTCCATACAGGTATTTACTTCAAGAATAAAATTATCAACTATCACAGTCCACTTAAATCACACAACTAACACAGATACACCTACAAATCACCCAAAATACATACCTTCTTTAAATATGGTACCAATTTATCCTTGCATTCATTATATCTAACTTCTGACCATTGCACTGTTGAGTCATCCATTTTATTTATCAAAACAATGAGGTGTTTGACTCCTGCAGTCTTTGCTAACATAGCGTGTTCTCTGGTCTGGCCACCTCTTTCAAATCCAGTTTCAAATTCACCTTTTCTTGCAGATATTACCTGAAATAAAAATACTGGTTTAAGCACAATCCATTCTTCTCCCCAAAAATGGGGAATTTGATCCTATTACATTGACTCTACTGAAGACAACTCTCTTCACCTCAAATGTGCCTTTACATCACAGTTACAACTAATTTCATTTTGTTAATGTAGGAATACATTAATGTAGATAAACAAAAATCTTCACTTCTTAATATCATAACTGAATTTGTGACTCTCACTCAATATATATAGAATAAAACTTTCATGGTAAAATACCATTTATTACGTTTTTAATGACCTACGATCACGAAAACAAAAATGAGTGGCTTCTACAATAAAATATTTTTAAATAATCCCATTATTTATAAATACCCTTATTCTATGCAAAATGGATGCAGGCACACTCTTGGAAATCATGGGTGTTTCCACAGGTAATGTATCTGCAATGGATTTACAGCCCCAAGAAAGATTATGAGGGATAAAACCACGAGGATAAGGACGAATGCCCTAGATCCCTCAGAAACGAGGTTCCAGCAAATCAACCCCAAGGGATTTGAGTAACATCATCTATGTACAATCTACCATAAGTAATCTGACAGCATTATGAGGGATGGAACATGAAGAGGATAAGGATGAATGACCCAGATCCCATACAAATGAAAAGTACATGACCTTATGCACTGATAGGTCCTAACAGATAAAAACCTAGGATCTGAGTTACATTAAATCCTTTAGGAGTGTGATGACTGCTGAATTTCAAGGAATTATCTAATTTTAGTTATTAACAGTTTTCACCTGTTTTTTTATGTATCAACATATCCTGAAGCATTAATGATAAAAATATTATTTTATTGGTTTATTGACAATTTTGTTCATCACTTGTTATGGCACTGTGAACCACAAAATGTAAAAAACCTTATAAAAACAAGTCTGTATGATTCATTCTGAATTGGATGAAGGGAGTTGTATGTACACTGTTTCTGGCTGTTTTATACGTAAACAAATATCTTGAAGTGTTATTGCTACAAAAAATAAATGTTTAGTTCATCGCTTGTACTCCACTGTGAATGACAAATTGTAAAAAACGTAAAAACGTCTGTGTAACTACTCCTGGATAGGATCAACTGAGTTATAGACTGTTTTACATTTAAATAAACATATCTTAAAGAATTATTGCTAAAATAGACAATTGTTTAGATTGGTTCATGGACAATTTTGTGCATTGCCTGTACAGCACTGTGAACGACAAATTGTAAAAATACATGTAAAAAGTGTCAAAATAACTGGTACAAAAATATTTGTCACCCACTGAAATATCCCACTCTCTCTAGTGATAGCATCATAGAGAAAACAGCTTATAATGATATCAGGTTAACTTGCTCTGGATGTCCCGATTCTCTCAAGATTCTTGAAAGTCCCAAAAATATTTTTTGTTTGACTGTTTTCTCATAATTTACTTTTTTCAAAACTAAATGCTTCTTTCTCCAAGAAGACTGAACCAAGTTCAATGAAACTTACATAGAGTGTAAGTTTTATATCTTTATTTTGTTGTCAGGAAAATCATTTTTTAGTGCAACTTTTTTTTTTATATATTTTTGAAGTGGTCATGATTTTTTTCAACTGCAAAAAAATATTAACCTAACAAGTCAAATTTCTAAATTTCCCCACAACAGATTTTTCATTATTAGTCATAGAATAAGCGGTAAAAAATTGAAGTAATTCCCTTCAATCATAAGGTAGAAACAGTCTACTTTATAATGGGGCACTGATGGCATAGGTGTGGCCCTTAAGGACTATGGCCAAATTCCATCGTAAATCATGATAAGATTTGAAATTTCCAGCTCAAAAGATTGAAAACCTCTTCCAAATTCAAATCATGAACAATACTCCAGTTGGCATGGTGCAGAACTAAATGCAACATAAAGCAATATCCTAAGATCACTGGGACAAAATGTTTTGCTGACCAGGATACCAGAAGAACTTTATCAGGATATCTATAGTGGTATTGGTGATGGATAACCCTCTGGACAAACATCAAGATCTATAAATTGACCACTGTTATTGATACAGTCCTACTGGAGGGCCTTCTAGACTTAAGGATTGCTTCCCTGGCCACACAACAAACCCTCTACCTTGCAATGGATGGTTGACAATCTCCATGTGGTCAGAAGAAGCATGTACAAATTTGCTGGGATCTTTTCATATAAGACTGTCTGAAAAGATCTTTTCCTGAATGGCAGAAGACGAGGAACATCTCCCACCAAGAGACGAAGTTTGGGAAACCATTCCCGTTGGGGCCACCAAGGAGCCATCAAATTCAGTGTGTTCTGCGAAGCTTGCTACTTGTTGAGTATTTTCCTCAAAACAGCAAAAAGAGGTAAAGCATAAAAGTCTAGATTTGACCACTCTTGAAGAAAGGCATCAACTGCCCATGTCTAAGGATCCTGGCATGGAGGGCAGTATTATTATTATTAAAATAGTTTTACCAAGCCACTGAGCTGATTATCAGCTCTCACAGGGCTGGCCCACAGGATTTGTTTTTACACAGATTGATGTCTGGGTATCCCCAAAGGCTCCACACTTTTGGCACATCTGTGGAAGAAGAGATGGAAGACCTTGCCCTTTCCTGCAGAGTTGATTTGCACTAACTTTGTTTCTCCATGGGACAGAATGAGGTAAACAAATGATGTTCCTGGACTCTGGCAAAAGGAGAAGGAGAAGGGCAGTTTCTTTGCTAGCCTGAACACACCTCAATGTGTGTCTCCTTGCCTACTCATGAAAGAACGAGAGGCTGAACTGTCAGAAAACACTGCAGTCACCTCATCTCTCACTAGATTTTCCACTAGAGTATGGCCACTGCAAACTGCCAAAAGTTCTACATTGTTTACAAGCAGCTTGCTCTCCTTTACAGTCTAAATCCCTAACATCAAATATTTCTCAGAATGGCTCCTCATCTGCCTGCGAGACATCAAAGGACAATGTCGGAAAAAAAACAAAAAGAGAGTCAATCTTCATCCCCAAATAAACAATTCACTGGATCACAAATGCATAGATTCGTTGATACTGGACAAAATGCCTGAGGCTAGACATAGAATATAATCTTTCACTTCAATATTGCCTGAAACAAATTGGAGAAAACTTACCAATTATGAAAATACAGGAGAACTCTGATACAAGCAGATGACTCCATCCTGCTAAAGATAACACAACACAGGCAAATACTTGTGGTGCCATACTATGACCAAAACACACTGCTTTGAATTAGACCTTACCTTAGAAGACAAAGCATAGACAGTTCTTCAACTGAGAAAGTACCAGGATGTGGAAGTATGTGTCCTATATTTTGACTGAAATCATCCATTTGTCCTTCCCAATGGCTGCCAGGAACAAAGTGAATGACTCCTTCACAAAAGGGAGTAAAATGAACATACTTGTTGGGACTGGAAATGTCCAATACTGGCTCCAGCCCCCTCAGAGGTCTTGGGAACAAGAAAATCGGTGGTTTTACCTCAAGTGACTAGATGAAATATTGGCTTGATGGCCTCGTTGAGTATCAACTGTCTGATCTCCCCTTCCTAAGTGCAGAACTTTTCTAAGTAAAGAGTAGGGAAATAAAAAAAAAAGTACCATGTGTCCTTCCCTACTCCAAATTCTTCTTTAAGCTTTGCCAGACACTTCAGAAACTCTGTACAAAACCTTCAGAGGTTTTGTACTTGACCTAAAAGTTCAAAACATCAGTTATCCTTGAAATCAATTTTTTCACTTACAAAGTGAGCCTTGATCATTTACTGAAGCAGAACTCGAGAGCAGTTTGTGACAATCAGTCAACAACTTTCATACAAAAAAGGTTGTAGGGGCAAGACCCTAAAGGGAAGGCTTCACCTTCTTATTATTAAAACAGCTTAATAAAACCACTGAGCTGACTATTAGCTCTCATAGGGCTGGCCCAAAGGATTTGGATGAAATAGCAGGTCTAGGCTAGAAGCCTAGTACTGGGACCATGTAGG